>NC_083447.1:7003616-7303616 GCF_020745735.1 Hemiscyllium ocellatum | reverse complement strand
GCCTCCTCCACCGCTAAATCCAAGACACCCGCCAACTGGAGGAGATTGCCTCATCTTCCGCCCTGGGACCCTCCAACTTCACCAGTTTCATCTCCCCTTCCCACCACCTCATCCCAGTCCAAAGCCTCGAACTCAGCACTGTCACCTTGACCTGTCCATATTCCTTCCCACTATCCGCTCCACTCCTCACCAACCTAACATAATCACCCCCCAACTGCATCCACCTATCGCCTTCCCAGCTGCCTTTCCTTCCATCCACACCCCCACCCTCCTATTTATCCATAAGCCTCTTTCCCCAACCCCCACCCCCCCCAACCCACACTCCTGACAAAGTGCTTATACCCAAAACGTCGACCTCTCCAACTCCTCAGATGCTACCTGACCTGCTGTGCTTTTCCAGCACCACCCTATCTGACTCTGACGCTCCAGCATCTGCAGTCCTCACTTCCTCTTTTGGCCCATCATGACGATGAGAACCAACCAATACCAAACTGTATTGATCCCATTTCCCTGCACTTGGTCTCCCATGCCCCGACATTTGCCGTTCTCAAAACTTCAAAGTTTGTGCAAAGATTTGTAGCTCGGGTGCTTGTTGTTGTGGTTCTGTTCGCCGAGCTGGAAGTTTTTGTTGCAAACGTTTCGTCCCCTGGCTAGGAGACATCATCAGTGCTCTGGAGCATCCTGCGAAGCGCTTCTTTGATGTTTCTTCCGGCATTTATAGTGGTCTGTCCTTGCCGCTTCCGGGTGTCAGTTTCAGCTGTCCGCTGTAGTGATTGGTAAATTGGGTCCAGGTCGATGTGTCTGTTGATGGAATTTGTGGATGAATGCCATGCCTCTAGGAATTCTCTGGCTGTTCTCTGCTTCTTAAATGCTGTGAGAGTACCTGCCTCCACCGCCCTCTCAGGCAACATGTTTTGTTTCTGAAGATAAACAACAAGACTCACTGTTTTTTTTCTTAGTCCCCTTTCCCTCTGACACCTTCGAGGAGGAGAGTCCTTGTACATGTGCACACACTTGCACTGATCCAGCACTCAAGTCAGGGAAAACACCTGTGTGGTCAAGTGACAAGCAGTGCCCTTCACATCAAAGGGGACACTCCTGTTTTTTTTCCCCCACACTACCGCCTAACTGCGATAGTGCTTACTTTTCCCCAGCACCCATGGTGTGTGTGCAGGTGTGAGACACAGTGAAAGACACAAAGTGTACAAATCTTTATTCAATTTCCACTACCAGGAAAATTGGAAAACACGAAGTGGCCAAGGACTCACTGTTGTAATCGTTTTGCCTCTTGTGGGCATTTAGAGGAGGTGACGGCCTCCTGGTAATGTCCTGGGAACCCAGGTTCAAATCCTGCTGGGGTGGGTGGTGGAATTTACATTCAATAATCTGAGATTAAAAGTCTAATAATGACCATGGAACTGCTGCTGATTGTCAGGGAAAATCCAGCTGGTTCACCAATGTCCTTTAGGGAAGGAAATCTCCCGCTCTTTTCCGATCTGGCCTACACGTGTCTCTAGACCCAGCACAATGGAGTTGACTCTCTTGGTAAGGATGGGCAGTATATACTGGCCCGGTCAGCTACATCCACATCTCATGAATGCATGAAAAAAAATTTGCAAGGGGATGTTATAATGCACCCTCTGGAGAAAGAGGTCTTGAACTGAACCTCCTATCCTAAAGGTAGGCCATTACCACTGCACCACAAGCACTTTCACTTTACTGTGGAACCTAAGACTATTACATAAGGGATATATCACACTCATAGTATATTGCAGGAAGTGAATATTGGCATACATTGCTGGAAGACTTTATCACACTGTGTGTATACTACAAAAGGAAAGAAATAAGTGTATTCTAAATGAGGGGCTTATTACATTGAGTGTATATTACAGGAAGGATGTCTTGCAATGAGTCTATATTGGACAAGAGTATCTTACACTGAGTGTACGTTACAGGACGATGTATGCTGAATGTATATTACAGGAGGAATTTATGACAAACTTTGGCTTCCCCGTACAATAAGCACATCTTTATCACGTGTCGCTACTTCAAAACGCCAGCCCAAGTAACCTCCTTCTGAAATGCATAGGTCTCCAGAGAAAAGTCATGCCGGACTCAAAACATTTAGCTCTGTTTTCTCTTCTGGAAGATGCTGCCAGACGCGTCGTGTTTCTCCAATGTCCTCCATGTTTGGGCTCACTTTCATTCATTCACAGAAATAAATAGTTGCCCTCCTGTGGCATTGCTCCACTCCAGTTGCAATGGGGCTGGAGGCCGGGGAGGTCAGTGAGTGGATTCTGTTTCAAACTTATAATTCGCGTCCTTCTAGTGGGATCTTACAGCAGAGATGGAGGCCATTCAACCCACAGGGCCTGTGCCAGATCTTTGCCAGAGCTATCCAAACAGTTCCATTTCCTTGGTTGGTCCCAACTGGGGAGGTGTATGTTATAATATGGGCAGTATATATTATACTGAATGTATATTACAGGAAGAATATATCACACTGAGCATGTCTTATAGGAATAACCTATTGCACTGGGTGTATATTAGATAAGGGATATATGACACTCACTAATATTACATGAAGCAAATATTACACTAGATATGTATGATGCTGTATATTACAGCAAGTGCATATTAAACTGAGTGTATGTTACATGACATATTATATGGTTGTATATTACAGGAAACAATACACAAGTATATTTTACAGAAGGGTCTAGTTTAATGGTGTATATTCCAATGAGGATGTTGTAATATTCTGTTGCATGTTTACTACACTGAGGATGTATCATTTGGGCTGCATATTATATAAGGGATATATTACACTTTTTAAAATTCACTGATTGGACGTGAGCATTGCTAACTGGTAAGTATTTCCTTTTCGCATCAGAGAGTGGCAGGAACTGGGCAGAAGTGATGTCGGAGCGCAAAGCCGGTCAGGAAGGTAGGTGATTGTTATTTGAGTGGGTGTGTTCCAGACAGAGTGTGGGAAATTCTCGAGGACGAAGGTGAAGAGCCAGAGGTGGTGGTACATGTCGGCACAAATGATGTCGGGAAGAAGAGGAGGAACATACTACAGCGGAACATCGGAGAACTAGGGAGAAGGCTGAAAAGCAGGACGTCCAGGGTGGTTATCTCCGGTTTGCTTCCAGTTCCTCGGGCTGGTGTGGCCAGAAACAGGGAGATAATGGACTTGAATGTGTGGCTGCGGAACTGGTGCAGGAAGCAAGGATTTAAATTCTTGGATCATTGGGGTATGTTTTGTGGTAAACATAAATTCTACAAGAGAGACGGTTTGTACCTTAATAGGTTAGGGACCAGCATTCTGGCAGGCAGGTTTGCTACTGCAACACAGCTACGTTTAAACTAAGTAGCAGGGGGAGGGGACAAACTGGATGTTTAAGAAGGAAATTGGAGGGAAAGTTAGAACAAGGGAAGTCAAGAAAGACAACTGTATCAATGAGGCAGAAAACTCAGAAAGGGATCATGCTGTAAGGTTGAATGAAATAGGAGTTGATGGGAAGGGTGAGGGCAGTAACAAATTAAAAATTCTATACATGAATGCACGAAGCATTAGAAATAAGATGGATGAGCTTGAGGCTCTTTTGGAAATTGGCAGATACGATATTGTGGGGATAACTGAGACATGGCTTCAAGTGGACAGGGCCTGGGAAATGAATATTCAAGGCTACACGTGCTATCGTAAGGACAGACTGACGGGCAGAGGGGGCGGGGTGGCCATGTTGGTAAGGGATGATATTCAGTCCCTTGCATGAGGGGACCTAGAATCAGGGGATGTAGAGTCAGTGTGGATAGAGCTGAGAAATACTAAGGGTAAAAAGACCCTCTTGAGAGTTACCTACAGGCCCCCAAACAGTAGTCTGGATGTCGGATGTAAGTTGAATCAGGAGCTGAAATTGGCCTGTCGCAAAGATGTTACTACAGTTGTTATGGGGGATTTTAACGTGCAGGTAGACTGGGAGAATCAGGATGGTATTGGACCTCAAGAAAGAGATTTTGTGGAGTGCCTCCGAGATGGATTCTTAGAACAACTGGCGCTGGAGCCAACCAGGGAGAAGGCAATTCTGGATCTGGTATTGTGCAACGAACCAGAATTGGTCAGGGACCGCGAAGTGAAGGAGCCATTGGGAAGTAGTGACCATAATACAATAAGCTTCAATCTTCAATTTGAGAGGGAGAGGATACAATCGGAAGTGACAATATTTCAGTTGAATAAAGGGAACTATGGAGCTATGAGGGAGGAGCTGGCCAAAGTTCAATGGTGCAATACCTTAGCAGGGATGACAGTGGAGGAACAATGGTGGATATTTCTGTGTATAATGGAGAAGTTGCAGGATCAGTTCATTCCAATTTGGAAGAAAGATCCTAGGAGGAGGCAAGGGTGGTCGTGGCTGACGAGGGAAGTTAAGAAACATATAAAGTTAAAAGAGAAAAAGTATAACATAGCAAAGCTAAGTGGGAAAACAGAGGACTGGGAAGCTTTTAAAGAACAACAGGGGATTACTAAGAAGGAAATACGCAGAGAAAAAATGAGGTACGAAGGTAAACTGGCCAATAATATAAAGGAGGATAGTAAAAGTTTTTTTAGGTATGTGAAAGGCAAAACAATGGTTAAGACTAAAATTGGGCCCTTGAAGACAGAAACTGGGGAATATATTACGGGGAACAAAGAAATGGCAGAAGAATTGAATTGGTACTTCAGATCTGTGTTCACTGGGGAAGACACAAGCAATCTCCCTGAGGTAACAGTGGCTGAAGGACCTGAACTTAAGGGAATTTATATTTGCCAGGATTTGGTGTTGGAGAGACTGTTAGGTCTGATGGTTGATAAGTCCCCGGGGCCTGATGGTCTACATCCCAGGGTACTGAAGGAGGTGGCTCGAGAAATCGTGGCTGCGTTGGTAATTATTTTCCAGAGTTCGATAGATTCGGGATCAGTTCCTGCGGATTGGAGGGTGGCTAATGTTATACCACTTTTTAAGAAAGGTGGGAGAGGGAAAGCAGGAAATTATAGACCAGTTAGTCTAACCTCAGTGGTGGGAAAGATGCTAGAGTCTATTATAAAGGATGAAATTACGACACATCTGGATAGTAGTAACAGGATAGGTCAGAGTCAGCATGGATTTATGAAGGGGAAATCATGCTTGACTAATCTTCTGAAACTCTGTAACTCTGAAGATGGATGAGGGAGATCCAGTGGATGTAGTGTACCTGGACTTTCAGAAAGCCTTTGACAAAGTCCCACATAGGAGGTTAGTGAGCAAAATTAGGGCGTATGGTACTGGGACAAAATACTGACGTGGATTGAAAGTTGGTTGGCTGTCAGGAAACAAAGAGTAGTGATAAACGGCTCCCTTTCGGAATGGCAGGCAGTGACCAGTGGGGTACTGCAGGGATCAGTGCTGGGACCGCAGCTTTTTACAATATATGTTAATGATATAGAAGATGGTATTAATAATAACATTAGCAAAGTTGCTGATGATACTAAGCTGGGTGGCAGGGTGAAATGTGATGAGGATGTTAGGAGATTACAGGGTGGCCTGGACAGGTTAAGTAAGTGGTCAGATGCATGGCAGATGCAGTTTAATGTGGATAAATGTATGGTTATCCACTTTGGAGGCAAGAACAGGAAGGCAGATTACTACCTCAATGGAATCAATTTAGGTAAAGGGGCAGTACAGAGAGATCTGGGTGTTCTTGTACACCAGTCAATGAAGGTAAGCATGCAGGTACAGCAAGTAGTGAAGAAGGCTAATAGCATGCTGGCCTTCATAACAAGAGGGATTGAATATAGAAGCAAAGAGGTGCTTCTGCAGCTGTACAGGGCCCTGGTGAGACCACACCTGGAGTACTGTGTCAGTTCTGGTCTCCAAATTTGAGGAAATACATTCTGGCTATTGAGGGAGTGCAGCGTAGGTTCACGAGGTCAATTCCTGGAATGGCGGGATTACCTTACACTGAAAGACTGGAGCGACTGGACTTGTATACCCTTGAGTTTAGAAGGTTGAGAGGGGATCTGATTGAGACATAAAAGATTATTAAAGGATTGGACACTCTGGAGGCAGGAAACATGTTTCTGCTGATGGGTGAGTCCCGAACCAGAGGACACAGCTTAAAAATACAGGGTGGACCATTTGGGACAGAGATGAGGAGAAACTTCTTCACCCAGAGAGTGGTGACTGTGTGGAATGCTCTGACCCAGAGGGCAGTGGAGGCCCAGTCTCTGGATTCATTTAAGAAAGAGTTGGATAGAGCTCTCAAAGATAGTGGAATCAAGGGTTATGGAGATAAGGCAGGAACAGGATACTGATTAAGGATGATCAGCTAAGATCATATTGAATGGTGGTGCAGGCTTGAAGGGCAGAATGGCCTACTCCTGCACCTATTGTCTATTGTCTATTTATTGCCCGTCTCTAGTTGCCCCTTGAGAAAATGGGAGTGAGCTGCCTTCTTGAACCGCTGCAGTCCATGTGCTGTGGGTTGACCCACAATGCTCTTAGGGAGAGAATTCCAGGATTCCGACCCAGCAACACTGAAGGAACGGTGATGTATTTCCAAGTCAGGATGGTGAGTGGAGGGGAATTTGCAGGGGGTGGTGTTCCCATGTATTTGCTGCCCTTGTCCTAGATGGAAGTGGTTGTGGGTTTGGAAGGTGCTGTCTGAGGAGCTTTGGTGAATTTCTGTAGTGCATCTTGTAGATGGTACACACTGCTGGTACGGAGCGTCGGTGGGGGGGGGGGGGGGGGGAGGGGATGTTTGTGGATGTGGTGCCAATCAAACCGGCTGTTTTTTTCCTGGATGGTTTCAGGTTTCTTGAGTGTTGTTGGAGCTGCCCCCATCCAGGGCAAGTGGGGAGTATTCCATCACCCTCCTGACTTGTGCCTTGTAGATGGTGGGACAGACTTCGAGGAGTCAGGAAGTGTGTTATTCCCCACAGTATTCCCAGCCTCTGACCTGCTCATGCTGGTATGTGGTGACTCCTGTTGAGTGTCTGGTCAATGGTAACCACCCTGGATGTTGACAGTGGGGAATTCAGTGACGGTAACACCAATCAGTGTCAAGGACAGTGGTTAGAATGTCTCGTTTTGGAGATGATCATTGCCTGGCATTTTTTTTAGATTAGATTAGACTACTTACAGTGTGGAAACAGGCCCTTCGGCCCAACAAGTCCACACCGACCCGCCGAAGTGCAACCCACCCATACCCCTACATTTACCCCTTACCTAACACTACGGGCAATTTAGCATGACCAATTCACCTGACCTGCACATCTTTGGACTGTGGGAGGAAACTGGAGCACCCGGAGGAAACCCACGCAGACACGGGGAGAACGCACGAACGTTACTTGCCACTCTTCAGCCCAAGTCTGGATATTGCATTCAAACACGGACTACTTCAGTATCTGAGGAGTCGTGAATGGTGTTGAACATTGGGCAATCATTGGTGAACACCCCCATTTCTGACTTTAATGGTGGAGGGAAGGTCATCGATGAAGCAGCTGAAGATGGTCGGGCCTAGCACACTACCCTGAGGAACTCTAACAGGGGTGTCCTGGAGCTGCGATAGCTGACCCTTCACAACCCTGACAGTCTTCCTATGTGCCAAACCAGTGGAGAGTTTGCCCCCTGATGCCCATTGATTCCAGTTTTTCTAGGGCTCTTTGATGCCACACACGGTCGAATGCAGCCTCAATGTCAAGGTCTGTCACTCTCACCTTACCTCTGGAATTCAGCTCTTTTGTCCATGTTTGAACCAAGGCTGGAATGAGGTCAGGAGCTGAGTGACCCTGGTGGAACCCAAACTGGGTATCACTGAGTTGGTCATCGCTGAGCAGCGGTGTTGCTGACACCTTCCATCCCTTTACTGATGATCGAGAGTAGACAGATGGGTTAGTATATTACAGGAAGTGAGTATTACACTAGATGTATATTACAGAAAGAATATATTGCTCTGAGTGTATAGTACAGGAAGAATATATGAGAAGTGTATTTTATGTGAGGGGTTTGCTACATTGAGTGTTTATTACAGAAGGGATATATTACAACGAGTGTATATTGCAGGATGTCTTACACTGAGTGCATATTATAGGAGGGCCACATCATAATGAGCATTTATTGCATGAGGAAACATTGCATTGCCTCTATGTTACAGGACGGTTAGTGTACACTGTGTGGGGATTGCTCGCTCCGTTGGTGGGGAGGTTCCAATAATGTGAGTTCAGTTTCCATCACCAGCTGATGTTACTATGAAGCTCCCACCTTCTCAGCCTCACCCCTCGCCTGAGATATGCTCTCTCTAATCAGAGAGCAGTCTCTGATTCTCTGAAAGTACGCCTATTCAGTGACAATGTAAATTATCCTGTTATATCCACACACAAGGTACACTACAGCATGTACGTTACAGGATGGTTTACACTGAGTGTATGTTACAAAGTGTATCTTTCAGGATGGTTTACACTGTGTATATTACAGAGTGTATATTACAGGATAGTTTGTGCTGAGTGTATAGTACAGAGTTTATAGTACAGGATAATTACACTGTCTGTACATTACAGACTGTATATCACTGGAGGATTTATACTGAGTGTATATTACAGCGTGTATATTACAGGATTATTTACACTAGGTGTATATTACAGAGTGTATATTACAGGATTATTTGCACTGTCTGTACATTACAGACTGTATATTACTGGAAGGGCTTATGCCCGAAACGTCGACTCTCCTGCTCCTTGGATGCTGCCTGATCTGCTGCGCTTTTCCAGCAACACATTTTCAGCTCTGTACATCACAGAGTGTACGTTACAGGATGGATTACGCTGAGCATTATTAGAGTGTACAGGTATGTTACAGTATGATTTACACTGAGTGGATATTACAGAGTGTATATTACAGGATGGTTTGCACTGTATTTTACAAAGTGTATATTACAGGATGATTTACACTGAGTGTACATTACAGAATGTGTGTTACTGGATGGTTTATGCTAAGCATTATTAGAGTGTGATAGATTAGATTACTTACAGTGTGGAATCAGGCCCTTTGGCCCAACAAGTCCGCACCAACCCACTGAAGAGCAACCCACCCAGACCCACTCCTCGACATTTACCCCTTCACCTAACACTATGGGCAATTTAGCATGGCCAATCCACCCTAACCTGCACATTTTTGGACGGTGGGAGGAAACTCACACAGACACGGGGAGAATGTGCAAACTCCGAACAGACAGTTGCCTGAGGCGGGAATTGAAGCCAGGTCTCTGGCGCTGTGAGGCAGCAGTGCTAACCACTGAGCCACCGTGCCACCCACAATGTTACAGTATGATTTACACTGTGTGTGATTTACACTGTGTGTATATCACAGAGTGTATATTACAGGATGGTTTGCACTGTATATTACAGAGTGTATATTACAGGATGATTTATACTGTGTGTATATTACAGAGTGGATATTACAGAATGGCTTACACTGAGTGGATATTACAGGGTGGTGTACACTGAGTGTATTTTACAGGATGGTGTACACTGAGTGGATATTACAGGATGGTTTGCATTGAGTGGATATTACAGGATGGTGTACACTGAGTGTATTTTACAGGATGGTGTACACTGAGTATATTTTACAGGATGATGTGCACTGAGTGGATATTACAGGATGGTGTACACTGAGTGTATTTTACAGGATGGTGTACACTGAGTATATTTTACAGGATGATGTACACTGAGTGGATATTACAGGATGGTGTACACTGAGTATATTTTACAGGATGGTGTACACTGAGTGGATATTACAGGATGGTTTGCACTGTATATTACAGTAAGAATACAGCACACTCAGTGTATTATAGAAAGATATAGAGTGGGATGTAACTTACAAGAAGACTTGATTTGGAGATGCTGGTGTTGGACTGGGGTGTACAAAGTTAAAAATCACACAACACCAGGTTATAGTCCAATAGATTTATTTGGAAGCACAGGAGCGCTGCCCCTTCATCAGGTGGTAGTCACTCCGAAAGCTAGTGCTTCCAATTAAAACCTGTTGGACCATAACCTGGTGTTGTGTGATTTTTAACTTAGTGCAAGAAGACGGTACCACACTGTGTTTAAAATTCCCGGAAAGGTGAGATGTCTGAAGGCGTTTTCCTGAGTGTCACAGCCGCCACTGAGGCGGGGACTCTGAGCGTCTCAGTCGTGCGGAAACTCAAAAGTTGTGGCGAAGTTTGTGGGTTCGGGGCAGAGGCTGGAGATATCCCTTTGGAGGGTTCTCCGGGAAAGGGGGGAGGATGGCAAAGTGCGGCTGCCTGTGGATTGTTCTTTTCTACCTGTCTTACCTGCTGCTGGGGGCAGTGATCGTGTCCCTGATAGAGCGACCTTACGAACGCAGTCTCCGGAACCAATTGCGTTCCTTGAAGTCCGGGCTCCTCAACGATACTCCTTGCCTGGCTGAGTCCGACCTGGACGACTTTCTAGAGCGGGCACTGGAGGCGCATCGGTACGGTGTCTCGGTCCTCACCAACAGCTCACAGACCAACTGGGACTTCGCCTCTGCTTTCTTCTTTGTCAGCACCTTGGTCACCACAGTGGGTGGGTGTCAGGACTGTTTATTCTGTGTTGCATGTTGATAACATTGTTAACATAAGTTTTTAAAGACGTTCACAAAAGTTTTCAACATTTTGAAAAGGTTTTTAAAAAGGTATTTTTGAACATTTAAGCAGCTTATCAAAAGTTATTCAGCATTCGATAATGTTTATGTAAAAATTTTTTCACCAATTGATAGTTTTTTTTAGATCTTGTCCAATATTTGAAAATGTTTTAAAAAATACTTTTCAACATTTCACCAAGTTGTAAAAAAGTTATTCAGCATTCGATAATGTTTATGTAAAAAATTTTTTCACCAATTGATAGTTTTTTTTAGATCTTGTCCAATATTTGAAAATGTTTTTAAAAATACTTTTCAACATTTCACCAAGTTGTAAAAAAGTTATTCAGCATTCGATAATGTTTATGTAAAAAAATTTTTTCACCAATTGATAGGTTTTGTTTAGATCTTGTGCAATATTTGAAAATGTTTTTAAAAATACTTTTCAACATTTCACCAAGTTGTAAAAAAGTTATTCAGCATTCGATAATGTTTATGCAAAATGTTTTTTTTCACCAATTGGTAGTTTTTCAGACCTTGTCCAACATTTGAAAAGGTTTTCAAAATATTTTTCAACATTTAATCAAGTTGTAAAAAGTTGTTCAGCATTCGATAATGTTTATGTAAAAATTTTCTTCAACGATTGGTAGATTTTTTTAGATCTTGTCCAACATTTGAAAAGGTTTTCAAAATATTTTTCAACATTTAATCAAGTTGTAAAAAGTTGTTCAGCGTTCGATAATGTTTATGCAAAATGTTTTTTTTCACCAATTGGTAGTTTTTCAGACCTTGTCCAACATTTGAAAAGGTTTTCAAAATATTTTTCAACATTCAATCAAGTTGTTAAAAGTTGTTCAGCATTTTTTGATTTTTAATTGTCCAAGATTTGAAAAAGCTTTTTTAAAAATGATTTTCAGCGATGATAAAGTTTAGAGATGTTTTCCAACATTTGAAAATATTGATTAAAATGTTTTTCAACATTTTGATCAAGTTGTTAAAGGTCAATTATTTGGAAGTATTTTTGATAGTTTATTAAAAGTATTATTTTTGAGAAAAGATTTTATAATCTATTTTAGATAATTAATATTTTTTAATACATAGTAAAAGTAATTTCAATAAGTTTATTTGAAGTTTTTAATGTTCAAAAAATGCTTTTTAAGAAGTTCCTCAACGTTTGGAATAAGCTTAAAATGTTTACCAGTGTTTTTAAGAAAAGCTCTGAAGTTTTCTTAAAAGTGTTTGCACACATTTGAACGATGCATTATTGCCTATCTCCAACTGGGAGGTGAAAGAGACTGTGTTTTTAAGTGGGTGATGTAATGACTGAAAGGGTGATGGAAGCTGCTCTAAGTTTTTTTAAAAATCAGATAATTAAAAGGAAATATTCATAGGGGTTTGAAGAATGAGTTCTTGCACTGAGCTAGCAGAGACTTGGGCTGAATGGCCTGCATGAATTATTTAACTGGTTTGTGTGTTGTCAATGTGACGACAACAATAACCAGCTGAAGTTATGTGAAGGACTGTCCTTCTCAACCTCTTATTAGATTAGTTTAGATTCCCTTAGGGAGGAGCAGGCCCTTCAGCCCAACCAGTCCACACTGCCCCTCTGAAGAGAAACCCAACCAGACCCATTCCCCTACTATATATTTATCCCTGACTAACACTGTGGGCAATTTAGCATGGCCGGTTCATCTGACCTGCACATCTTTGTGATTGTGGGAGGAAACTGGAACAAACCCACACAGACACGGGGGAGAATGTGCAAACTCCACACAGCCAGGTGGGAATTGAACCCAGGTCCCCGGTGCTGTGAGGCAGCAGTGCTAACCACTGAGCCACTGTGCCACCTCTTATTGCCAGGGTTGGAAATTTTAAGCCATAGCAAGAGGCTGAATAGGCTGGGGCTGTTTTCCCTGGAGTGTTGGAGGCTGAGGGGTGACCTTATAGACGGTTATAAAATCATGAGGGGCATGGATAGGATAAATAGACAATGTCTTTTGCCCAGGGTAGGAGAGTCCAAAACCAGAGGGCATAGGTTTAAAGTGAGACGGGAAAGATTTAAAAGGGGCCTAAGGGACAATATTTACAAGTGTGTGGAATGAGCTGCCAGAGGAAGTGGTGGAGGCTGGTACAATAACAACATTTAAAAGGCATCAGGATGGGTATATGAATAAGAAGAGTTTAGAGGGACATGGGCCAAGTGCTGGCAAATGGGACTGAATGTTTTAGGATATCTGATTAGCGTGGACGAGTTGGACTGAAGGATTTGTTTCTGTGCTGTACAGCTCTTTACTCTCCCCTTGCCTTAGATGTGGTGACCCTCAGGATAACCCACCAACAATCATCGATGCTATTCGCTGTCTTGGGATGTACCAAAGTGTTTCAGAGTCACTTAAAGACTTTCTGAAGGGCAGTCCCTGTTGAAATATCAGAAACATTTTTTACACAGGGAGTGATTCATGTGAGGAATGAACGTTCAGAGGGAAGTGGGGGATGTGGGTACAGTTACAATGTTTTAAAGACATTTGGATAAGTCCATGAATAAGAAATGTTGGAGGGATGTGGGCCAAGCGCAGGCAGGTGGGATTAGTTTAGTTTGGGATTATGGTCAGTGTGGACCGAAAGGTCTGTTTCCCTGCTGTATGACTCCAAATGGAGCAGAGACTTTGTGTTCAGAACGTGACATGGTAATGCCTGAGAGGCTGTAAAAACTGGGGTGGCACGGTGGCTCAGTGGTTAGCACTGCTGCCTCACAGCGCCAGGGTCCCGGGTTCGATTCCACCCTTAGGTCTGTGCGGAGTTTACCCGTGTCTGCCTGGGTTTCCTTGGGTGCTCTAGGTTTCCTCCCACAATCCAAAGATGTGCAGGGTAGGGTGGATTGGCCATTCTTAAATTGCCATTAGTGATAGGTGCGTCAGTCAGGGGTCAATATAGGGTAGGAGAATGGGTCTGGGTGGGTTACTCTTCAGAGGGTCAGTGTGGACTTGTTGGGCCAAAGGGCCTGTTTCCACACTGTAGGGAATCTAAATCCTACTTGTAGGAGAGTAGAACGGGCAGATATGGTTTAGAAGTCATGTTAGTCTTGGCCTTTCAGAGGCACCGGATTTCATCCAGAATTAAGCTCCTCTGACAGTGTGGAATTCTTTCCATAGTGCACTGGGAGTTACACCCTGGGTTATCTGCTCAAGGAACTGGAGCAGGGCTTGAGTCCACAAGATACAGAGACAAATGCAACTACTTTGGGTCACTAACAGTCTGTTGGCATAGTCCAACTTGTTAGGGACCAGGCCAGACCCCTCAAAATATTTTAAGAAGGTCACCTACACCCTAACTTTTCCTTATTTTAAAGGCAGATGTGAAGTGGATGTTCCAGGTGGGATACAGCTGGTCAAACCACCCGGCTTTAAGCAAAACAGAATTTACTGAAACTCTACACTCGCAACACAAACAAAAGAAAGCAGAATTTAACCATTAGAAAACTTAATTCACCCGACTCAGCAACTTGACCAAGGAGTTGTTCCAATTCCCATGACATCCCCATTAATACACCCTTGGCCAAAAGCAAATTCCGATGCAGGTTCTTACAAGCAGGAGAGGTTTTTTTTAGATTAGATTACTTACAGTGTGAGGGTCGAGACTGCCATTATTGTGGATTGCAAGTTCTGAGGTACAAATGGCCAACTCCACCCCGCACTGGTAGCCTTCCGTCTATCAGTCACCAAAGGGTTATGGTACTTTTCAAATCTCAAAATGGAGTCACAACAGGGAAAGTTTTGGGAAACACAGTTCCAGGGGTTAGAGACTACAGGTTTGGGGCGATGCTGTTAGTGGAATTATTGCTGACACTTTTTTGCCCAATGAGAATGGGGTTAGAGGTCAGAGTTGGGGCTTGTAGGCTCAGGTTTAGATTAGATTACTTACAGTGTGGAAACAGGCCCTTCGGCCCAACAAGTCCACACCGACCCACCAAAGTGCAACCCACCCATACCCCTACATTTACCCCTTACCTAACACTACGGGCAATTCAGCATGGCCAATTCACCTGGCCCGCACATCTTTGGACTGTGGGAGGAAACCGGAGCACCCAGACACGGGGAGAACGTGCAAACTCCACACAGTCAGTCGCCTGAGTCGGGAATTGAACCCGGGTCTCAGGCGCTGTGAGGCAGCAGTGCTAACCACCGTGCCACCCCGTATCAGGGAGAAAAGTCAGCCAGGGATCATCTGCTGAAGCATGGAACTTTTTTTTGCATTTCAGCAGCTTCCGTTGCAGCTAAACCAAATTAGGGGAAAAAAAACCTGAATTGGGAGGATTGACCATTCCCCTGCTATTGTTATGGTAGGCATTTCCAGACATTTTGGCAACTCTGCTTTTACAACCTCTCTTGAAAAAGACCCAAGGACAAAATAATCTTGTTAAAGTGAAAGCATCATCACAAACTTCACGGATCCCCTTCCTAATCTACCCAGCTTTCTCCCTGATAAACTCTTCACCGCACAGCTCCCTGTGCAGTAACATGTTCCTCTGGGTCAGGTGGACACCGTCCTCAGTTTGCTAGCTGTGGGCGGGACTTATTCCGAGAGACTTCATAGCACCGTGCAGTTTTTGCAGCAGCCAATGATGTCTTTTGTTTCTGCACTGGTCATCAAACATCCATCTATTTTAATTAAAAACAGAAAGAACTGCAGACGCTGTAAATCAGAAACGAAAGCAGAAGTTGCTGGGAAAGCTCGGCAGGTCTTGCAGCATCTGTGGAGAGAAATGGGAATTAATGTTTTGAATCGAGTGACCTTCCTCAGAACTGATGGTATCTGGGACAATATTGGGTTGAATGCAGAAGGTAGGGTGGTGAGAGTGGAATCTCATTGTTAGCCACTAACAGTGCCCTATTAACAACTTTTCACCCTCCCAGCCAGATCGCTATCCACACCTTTGTCTGTCCAACTGTTCCTCTCTCTCTCTCTCTCTCTTTAGGCTCTATACCCACCTCTCGTCTGCTCCTTCCCCTGCTTCCTGCACCCTCTCTTCTGCATATAAACTGACATTTTCCCAGCTAGCGCCAGTTCTGAGGGAAGGGTCACTGGACCCGAAACGTTAACTCGGATTTCTCTCCACGGATGCTGCCAGACCTGCTGAGCTTTTCCAGCAACGTCTGCTTTCATTTCTGATTGACAGTATCCACAGTTCATTCTGTTTTTATTTAAAATAGATGGATGTTTGATGACCAGTGCAGAAAGGGTTGGCTGAATTTCCAGCAATTTCTGTTTTCCGTTCATTTTAATGCCATTTCCCAGTGTTCAGCCCCTACAGCCCTGTATGTGTTGACATTTTGAGGACTTGCCTAAGTATTTCTTAAATGTCTTCAGGGTTTCCAAGTCTACTATCCTTTTGGACACTGATTTGCATATTCCCTCCATCCTCTGGGTGATTAAAAAAAACATCTTTCGATCAATCCCCTTTAAAGCTTCTACACTCAACCTGTTTCCCCTCCTTTATTTATTGGCCCCTTTACAAAAGGGAAAGTTATCTCTGTATCTAACCTGTCTTTACTGCTCAGACCATTGTACATCTAAATCAGATGGTTCCCCACTCCCACAGCCTTCCCTGCTCTAAGGAAGACAACTCCAGCCAACTGATCTCTCATAGAGTCACGGAGATGTACAGCACGGAAACAGACCCTTCGGTCCAACTCGTCCATACTGACCAGATATCCCAAATTAATCCAGTCCAATTTGCCAGCACCTGGTCTGTATCCCTCTAAACCCTTCCCATCCAGATGTCTTTTTAAATGTTATGATTTGGAGGTGCCGGTGTTGGACTGGGGTGGACAAAGTTAAAAATCACACAACACCAGGTTATAGTCCAACAGGTTTAATTGGAAGCACTAGCTTTCGGAGCGACGCTCCTTCATCAGGTGGTTGTGGAGAATAAGATTGTTTGACACAGAATTTATAGCAAATTATGGCATTTATTACTATAAATTTGGAGGGATATGGGCCGGGTGCTGGTAAGTGGGACTACATTGGGTTGGGATATCTGGTCGGCATGGACGCGTTGGACTGAAGGGTCAGTTTCCATATTGTACAGCTCTATGACTCTAAAAATTATGTGTCTTACAATCTTATACTCCACAGTCACTTGATGAAGGAGTAACGCTCCGAAAGCTAGTGCTTCCAAATAAACCTGTTGGACTATAACCCGGTGTTGTGTGATTTTTAACTTTTAAATGCTGTAATTGTACCAGCCTCCACCACTTCCTCTGGCAGCTCATTCCACGCGCACCACCCTCTGTGTGAAAAAGTTCCCCCTTTTATATCTTTCCCCTCTCACCCTAAACCTATGCCCTCTAGTATTAAACTCCCCTATCCTGGGGAAAAGACCTTGTCTTTTCACCCTATCCATGCCCCTCATGATTTTATAAACCCCTATAAGGTCACCCCTCAGCCTCTGATGCTCCAGGGAAAACAGCCCCAGCCTGTTCAGCCTCTCCCTGTAGCTCAGATCCTCCAACCCTGGCAACATCCTTGTACATCTTTTATGAACCCTTTCAATTTTCACGACAACTTTCCTATAGCAGGGAGACCAGAATTGAATGCAGTATTCCAAAAGTGGCCTAACTAATGTCATCATCGCTGGATGACCCCAGGCCAGGTGACATCCTGGTGAATGTCCACTGCAGCCCCTCCAGTGCAATTGCTGTTGGCTGCTTTTGTGGCCAATAACGTCTCTAATGTGTTTGGAACACCAGTCTGTCATGGGTTAATATTCTAGTCTTGCTGTTCAGCTTGTGATCGAGTACCCTCCACTATTCCTGCACAGGGAATCCAGTCAACAGGAATAACAGTTTGTTCCGGATGAGTTCTATAAAGAAAAAGTCCTCTCTGCATCAGCCATGCTAGCTATTCACAAAACAATAAAGCCTTCCAGCAAGTGTTTAAGGTATCTGAAATGCAGCCCTGTCGAA
This sequence comes from Hemiscyllium ocellatum, assembly GCF_020745735.1. Classification (NCBI taxonomy): domain Eukaryota; kingdom Metazoa; phylum Chordata; class Chondrichthyes; order Orectolobiformes; family Hemiscylliidae; genus Hemiscyllium; species Hemiscyllium ocellatum. The sequence continues at coordinate 7,285,990 of NC_083447.1, read as the reverse complement.
TCTTAGAAACACAACACAGTGTATGACTGACACAAAACACAATTGCTGGAGAAACTCAGCAGGTTTGACATTATCTGTGGAAACAGAAACAGGGTCAGTGTTTGAAGTCACTTCTTCAGAACTGGATCCACTGGGCTTGAAGTGGTAACATTTGGGAGAGTGCACATGCAGGTGTGCGCACATCCAAGACGTGGTATTTGCGAGTGTGTGGAGCTTTGAGCTGCATACATGAGGACATGTGCAAGGCAGTGTGTTTGCACATGAGTGAGTGTGCAAATGAGTACATGAACAAGTTTGTTTGTGTGTGTGTTTGCATGTGTGTATGTGCATGTGTGATTGAGTTTGCATATATACGTGAGTGTGTATGCACGTAGGTGAGTGCATTTGCAGGTATTTGTGTGTGCATGTGTGAGTACGTATGCATGTAGATGTGAGTGTGTGCACATATGAGTGTGGCTGTGTGCGCGTGCATGAGAGTGTGTGGACACGTGTGTTTGCACATGCATGTGAGTGTGTGGATGTGTGAGCGTGCATGTGAGTGTGTGCGCACGTGAGTGTGTGTATGCACATGAGTATGTGTGCACGTGCATGTGTGTGTGTGCATGCATGAGTGTGTGTGCACGTGCATGTGTGTGCAAGTGTGTGTGTGCATGTGTGTGTGCAAGCATGTGTGTGCATGTGCATGTGTGTATGCACGTGTGTGCGCATGCATGTGTGTGTGTGCACGCGTGAGCGTGTGTGCGCGTGCATGTGTGTATGCACATGTGAGCGTGTGTGCGCGTGCATGTGTGTATGCGAAAGTGTATAAATGAGGGAGTATATTTGCATGTGCATGCAAGTGTAAATGTGGGAGTGTTTGCACATATGTGTAAGTATGTGTATGTTGGAATGTGTTCATGTGTGTGTAAGTGTTTGCACATATGTACAAGTGTGCATGTCTGAGTGTGTTTGCATGTGAATGTGAGCTTGTAGGAGAGTATGCATGTGTGACTGTGAGAGAATGGGTGTGTGTGTGTGAGAGTAGGTGCGTTCGTGCATCTGTGTGTGAGAATGTATGTGTGCACGCACGCACACACACACACCTGCTATGGTTGTTGGCAGTGCCCATCACTCAGATTAGGCACTGGAGCAAGTTGAGTTGTGGGTAGCGTTGACTGGATGTGACCAATCCACTCAACGCCTTGGTACACTCTCCAGAGGCTCTGCATGGTGGAGTGCTGAGTGTGGACAGTGCAACTGGAACCGAGGCAGTGAGCAGATCAAAGCAACTCAGAGACAGTGAGGACTTCAGATGGTGGCGAATCAGAGATGGCAAAGTGTGGTGCTGGCAATTAAAAGTCACAAACAACAGCAGCATCAGTTATCCAATTGGATTGTCCACCCTCTGGGGTATTCCAGGTGCCTGCAGGTGTGTAAAGGAATTGTCAGGTGAAAGTTGTCTTAACCACAAATCATGGGACATTCGTGAGACTTTGATCTCCTTCGTTTAGAAAAGGTACTGCAAGGGAGAGTTTCTGTTTTGAGGAGATCATTCGATAAGGAAAGATTTGGGTTTTGGTTAATATTTATCCCTGAAAAGCAGATGATTAGGTTTAGGATGCGAGGGGAGGATTTAAAAGGGATCTAAGGGGCAACTTTTTCACACAGAGGGTGGTACGTGTATGGAATGAGCTGCCAGAGGATGTGGTGGAGGCTGGTACAATTACAACATTTAAGAGGCATTTGGATGGGTAGATGAATAGGAAGGGTTTGGAGGGATATGGGCCGGGTGCTGGCAAATGGGACTGGATTAATTTAGGATAACTGGTCGGCATGGATGCGTTGGACCGAAGGGTCTGTTTCTGTGCTGTACATCTCTATGACTCTATTATCAAGTTGTGGGATCTTGCTGTGTACAATTGGGCCACCACATTCAAATGTTGACTGCTCCTCCCCAATGAAAAGTACTTGATTAGCTGCAAATTGTCTTGCAGTGTCCTCGGGACGTGAAAGGCGCTTTGTAAATGCACGTCTGTATTTCCTCGATGTTTTGAGACTGAAATGGGGAATTTCTGCTCTCCAGGTTATGGCCACACGACCCCAATCTCTGACGGGGGAAAGGGCTTCTCCATCTTCTTCGCTGCCCTGGGGCTCCCCTTCACCATGCTGCTTCTCGCTGTGCTGGTGCAGAGGCTGATGATCTACCTGACCGATCGGCCCATCCAGGCGGTCCAGGAGAGGTTAGGCTACTCGAAACGGCGGGTGACCCAGGTGCACTGCCTCGTGATGTTCCTGTTCACCGTCATCGGCTTCTTCCTCATCCCCGCCGCCATCTTCAGCGCCATCGAGAAGGATTGGACCTACCTCAATGCCTTCTATTTCTGCTTCATCTCCCTCAGCACCATCGGCCTGGGGGACTATGTTCCTGGAGACCTAGACAACCAGATCCTGCAGCCACTTTACAAGATATCAGTCACCTGTGAGTAACAGCTCCTCACCCGTACCTGACTGGCTCAGCCTTCTGGCTGGAATCTCTCTCTCTCACTGTCTCTGTCTCACACACTCTCTGTGTCTCACATTCTCACTGTGCGTGTGTGTGTGTCTCTCTCTCTCTCTTTCTATCCGTCTGTCTCCCCCTCTCTCCAATGTCCATCTGTCTCTCCTTGCCCTGTGTCTGTCTTGCTCTGTCTGTCTGTCTCTCTCTCTTTCTATCTCTCTCTCTCTCTCTGTCGACCTCTCACTGAATGTCTCCCTTGCTCTGTGTCTCTCTGTCTCTCTGTCTGTCCGTGTCTGTCTCTCTCTGTCTCTCTTTCTTTCTCTGTGTCTCTTTCTCTTGCTCTGTCTCGCTGTCTGTCCATGTGTGTGTGTCTCTCTCTCTCTGTGTATCTGTGTGTGTCTCTCTCTCCCTCTGTCCCTCTCTCTCTCACCATCTCTCTCTGTCTCCCATTCTGTCTTCCTTTCACTGTCTCTCTCTCTACCTCCCCCCAACCACACTCTCTCCCCTCTGTCATGTCATTCTCTCTGTGTGTCTCTCTCGCTCTCTGTCTGTCTGTCTCTTTGTGTGTCTCTCTCTTTCTGTGTGTGTGTGTCTCTCTCTCTGCCTCTCTGTCTCTTTTTGTCTCTCTTTCTGTCTGTGTATGTATGTGTGTCTCTGTCTCTCTCTGTCTCTGCTTATCTCTATCTCTGTGTCTCTTTCTCTCTTTCGCCATCTCTCTGTCTCTCCCTCTCTCACACACACACACACATACACCAGCCCTCAGCCACTCTCTCTCCCCTTGTCCTGCCCTCTCAGCCTCTCTCTCTCTCTCTCTCTCTCTCACACACACACACTCTCTCTCTCTCCTGACAATATGCCCCCCCCCCAGCTTCACTCTGTCCTGCGCCCTCTTTCTGCTTTTCTCGCTCCATCTCTCCCCTCCTCTCTCTCTTTTCCCCCATCATCCTTTGTCTCCACCGAGCTCCCTCATTGTGTTAAATGAATACTCTCAGAATCTCGAATCGCAAGATCTAACCCTGTGTTGCCCCAAGGGCTGGTGTCGGTGATGTGGCCAAACAAAGCAATAAGTGCAGGGTCTGAGTGGAAACGAGGCCGCGGAGGGAGCTCTGTGAATTGCTCCATCACCATCTGTCAGCCCGACTTATTTTGTTAAAGGAAGAACTTGCATTCATATAGCGCCGACCACAACCTTGGGATTTCCCATTTTAATGGCCTGGAAGATACTCCCATGAGTGGAGTCAACAGCAGTGTGCATTTGTGTGGACCCTTTAAAGTTACAAAATATTTTAAATAGGTGCTGTGTTGTGGAGAGAGATGCTAAACCCTGGTTTCTTCACAGATAGATCCCACAAACTGATCCATTTGTTTTAATCAGTGAAAGGCACAAGGATCATGGGGGATCAAGGATCAAGAAAAGGCAGAAAAGTGGATTTGAGGATAATAAGCTCGACCATGATCACATTGTAGGCTGAACATATTTCTCCTCCCATGTCTTAGACACTGAAAATGGTGTTAAAGGCAGATAAATATCCTGTGCTGTCCTTCAAACAGAGAGTGTTCTGAGGTCCTTTGTGTCCAAATAAGTGAATAGATTGAGGGTCTCATCTGAAGTAAGACACCTGCGACAGTGCAGCGCTCCCTCAGCACTGACCCTCCGACAGTGCAGCGCTCCCTCAGCACTGACCCTCCGACAGTGCAGTGCTCCCTCAGCACTGACCCTCCGACAGTGCAGCGCTCCCTCAGCACTGACCCTCCGACAGTGCAGCGCTCCCTCAGCACTGTCCCTCCGACAGTGCGGCACTCCCTCAGCACTGACTCTCCGACAGTGCGGCACTCCCTCTGCACTGACCCTCCGACAGTGCGGCACTCCCTCTGCACTGACCCTCCGACAGTGCGGCACTCCCTCTGCACTGACCCTCCGACAGTGCGGCACTCCCTCAGCACTGACTCTCCGACAGTGCGGCACTCCCTCAGCACTGACCCTCCAACAGTGCAGCGCTTCCTCAGCACTGACCCTCGACAGTGCAGTGCTCCCTCAGCACTGACCCTCCGACAGTGCGGCTCTCCCTCAGAACTGACCCTCCGACAGTGCAGTGGTCCCTCAGCACTGACCCTCCGACAGTGCGGCACTCCCTCTGCACTGACCCTCCGACAGTGCGGCACTCCCTCTGCACTGACCCTCCGACAGTGCGGCACTCCCTCTGCACTGACCCTCCGACAGTGCGGCACTCCCTCAGCACTGACTCTCCGACAGTGCGGCACTCCCTCAGCACTGACTCTCCGACAGTGCGGCACTCCCTCAGCACTGACTCTCCGACAGTGCGGCACTCCCTCAGCACTGACCCTCCGACAGTGCAGCGCTTCCTCAGCACTGACCCTCCGACAGTGCTGCGCTCCCTCAGCACTGACCCTCCGACAGTGCAGCGCTCCCTCAGCACTGACCCTCCGACAGTGCAGCGGTCCCTCAGCACTGACCCTCTGACAGTGCGGCACTCCATCAGCACTGACCTTCTGACAGTGCGGCACTCCCTCAGCACTGACCTTCCGACAGTGCAGACTCCCTCAGCACTGTCCCTCCGACAGTGCGGTGCTCCCTCAGCACTGACCCTCCGACAGTGCGGCACTCCCTCAGCACTGTCCCTCCGACAGTGCAGCACTCCCTCAGCACTGACCCTCCGATAGTGCGGCACTCCCTCAGCACTGATCTTCCGACAGTGCAGACTCCCTCAGTTCTTACCCTCCGACAGTGCGGCACTCCCTCAGCACTGACCCTCCGACAGTGCAGCGCTCCTCAGCGCCGATCCTCCGACAGTGCTGCACTCCCTCAGCACTGCCTCTCCAACATGTGGCACTCCCTCAACACTGACCCTCCAACAGCGTGGCACTCCTTCAACACTGACCCTCAGAGAATGCGGCACTCCCTCAGCATTGATCCTCTGACAGTGTGGTGCTCCCTCACCACTGACCCTCAGACAGTGCGCTGGTTTTGTGCTCAACGCTCTTGGAGTAGGACTTGAACCGTGACCTTCTGACTCACAAAGAATGCGAGGGAGCGAGTGACAGTTGTGAACGTGGGGTTGACAGGAGTTATCATTGGCTTCTGCGTGGATAAGTTAGAGAGTAACTGTGCACCTTCATCTCCTGCAGTTTACCTCCTGTGTGGCCTCACAGTGATGCTTCTTCTCATCCAGACTTCCCAGAAGGCAATGGGACTGCACTTCCTGACCCAGATCTTCGACCTCCCCCTGGCTGAAGACGATGAAGAGGGGGATGAGGAGCTTGTCCTACATTCAACGGGCACCCACCCCTCCCTCCAGCTCAATGGGCTGAAAGCTGACACCCGACCTCTCGCTCACTCTGAACCCCCTTCCTACAATTCCATTTTGCCTTCCAGCGATCAGCGAGAGAGCCAGAGACTGGAGCCTCTCCCTAACAGTGGCGGAATGCCGAAATGTGGTTGACATGGTGACCGGGTGGGAATGGGTTAATGGTCAGAAGTGGAGGCTCGTGCCCTTATCTCTTGAGGCTGAGTCAATATTGGGTTGGCCAACAACAGGACTTGGCACCCCCCAGGGCTCTTGCGTCTCCATTTTGGCTCCCCCCCCCCACCCCGGGCTTGCTGGCGCGGCCTTCTATCTGGACCCCTGGCAGGCATGGGGTGGGGGGGAGTGGAGCAACCCTCACTTTGCCATCCTGCCCAGTTGGCATCTCAGATCAGAACCCCACTCCCACCCTCCCTGTCACCACCCTCCTCCCCATCAAACCATGCCAGTGAAAAGTGAGGTCTGCAGATGCTGGAGATCAGAGCTGAAAATGTGTTGCTGGTTAAAGCGCAGCAGGTCAGGCAGCATCCAAGGAGCAGGAGATTCAACGTTTCGGGCACAAGCCCTTCATCAGGAATGCCTTGATTCTCATTCCTGATGAAGGGCTTGTGCCCGAAATGTCGGATTTCCTGTTCCTTGGATGCTGCCTGACCTGCCGCGCTTTAACCAGCAACACATTTTCAGATCAAACCATGCCAGCCAAGCCCTAGCTCTGCCACCTCCAGTCTGCCCGTTGCCACGGTAACATGACGTTGATTGGAACGTTGGTGCAAGATGGCGGTGTCTTTCCAAGTTCTGCTCTCAAGTATTTACAGCAATTCTGTTTAAAAGGAGGGAGGAAATTGTCCATAGAAACCCAACGGCATGGTGGGCAAGTGTGCCATCTGGGATGGCCTTTTGGGGGTGAGAGCTGCAGCAACGGCCCCTGTAGTCCATAGCTGGCATAGAATAAGGCTATTCACTTCCCTGCATGTCAGTCTTCTACGTTGTGCGAGGAGCCAAGACCATCTTATTTCTAGTGTTGAAATGGTATCTCCATTCACACTTGGAAGGCCAAGATCTACAACACTGCTTCTCATAGACTCATCCAGCATGGAAACAGACCCTTCGGCCCAACCAGTCCATACTAAACATAATCCCAAACTAAACAAGTCCCATCTGCCTGCTCCTGGCCCATATCCCTCCAAACCTTTCCTGTTCGGGAGCTGAAATAAATGTCTTTTAAATGTTGTCACTGGACGCACCTCCACTTCTTCCTCAGGAAGTTCATTCCACACCCTGTGTGTAAAAAAATTTGCCTCTCATGTCTTTTCTAAATCTCTCTCCTCACCTTAAAAATGCTCCCCCCATCTTCAAATCCCCCATGCTAAGAAAAAGACAACTTTAATTAATTCTATCTGTACCTCTCATTATTTTATAAATGTCTATCAAGTTGTCTCTCAAACTCCTACAGTCCCATGAAAAAAATTTCCCAGTCTATCCAACCTTCCTTTATAACTCAAACCTTCCATACCCAGCAACATCCTGGTAAATCTCTTCTGAACCCTCTCCAGTTTAATAATATCCTTCCAAAAACTTGCTGACCAGAACTGGATACAGCATTCCAGAATAAGCCATTGTCCTTCTAAGGAATCTGAAAACATGAGTCTGTGAATACCATCCAGGTGCACATAAATAAAATGGGGAGTTCAGGAGAAAGGTATGTCCACATCTCCATGTCATGTCCACATCTCCCATCGCCATTCCCAGCAGTTCCTTCGCCACGTGCCCCCTGCTCCTCACCTTTACTCTCACTGTCTACGACCCCCATATCATCATCAAACCCCTTTGCGTCCTGACCCGCTTCTGATCTGTGCGGCCTCCTCCTCCTCCAGCGCTGTGTTGTTCCTGCACCCTGCCTTACTCGGGCCTTCTTTGGCCTTCAGCTGATGGCCTATTAATCCAGGTAATGCTCTGGGGACCCAGGTTCAAATCCTGATGGCGGAATCTGAATGGAATAAAAATCTGGAATTGGGAGTCTACTGATGACTGTGAACCCATTGTTGACTGTTGAAAACTCCATCTGGTTCATTAAAGTCCTTGTGAGAGGGAAACTGCCATCCTTACCTGGTCTGGCCTACATGTGACTCCAACCCCACAGCCATGTTATTGACACTTAACTGCCCTCTGGGCAATTAGGGATGGGTATTAATTGCTGGCCTAGCCAGTGACATCCACATCCTATGAATGAATAAAATAGCTGTGAATTGGTGAGTAGCACTTCCACCTTCATATCAGCTGGACATGGGTTTAAGCCCCACTGTAAACTGGCAGAGGAATCTTCCCAGAAGTTTTGTTCAATATTTATCCTTTAACCAAGACAGAGACACATTAACACTTTGCAGTTCTCTCTATCTTGCTCCTTCTCTTCTGTCTGTCATAGAATCCCTGCAGTGCAGAAAGAGGCCATTTGGCCCATTGAGTCTGTACTGATCCTCTGAAGAGCATCCCACCCAAACCCCTCCCAACTCCATCCACGTAATCCTTCACTTAGCGCGGCCAATCCACCTAGATTAGATTAGATTGCTTACAGTGTGGAAACAGGCCCTTCGGCCCAACAAGTCTACACCGACCCGCCGAAGCGCAACCCACCCATACCCTTACATTACCCCTTTACCTAGCACTACGGACAATTTAGCATAGCCAATTCACCTGACCCGCACATCTTTGGACTGTGGGAGGAAACCGGAGCACCCGGAGGAAACCCACACAGACACGGGGAGAACGTGCAAACTCCACACAGTCAGTCGCCTGAGTCGGGAATTGAACCCGGGTCTACAGGCGCTGCGAGGCAGCAGTGCTAACCACTGTGCCACCGTGCCGCCCACCTGACCTGCACACCTTTGTTGCTCAGGCTCTTCAGCTGACAAACATAAGGATGCCAACATTTCGAAGAGATCACAACAATTTGTACCACTCCAGGAACGAAAGGTGATAATTGGCTGACAGGTGGACTCTGATTGGCTAATACATTGTCATGGAGTGGTGAATGGAGAATTATTGACTTACCGAATTTGTGAGTAATTAGAAAAAACGCACAAAGGGTTTGGACATACAGAGGAACCTCGATTATCCGAACGAGGTGGGCGGGCACTATTTTGTTCGGATAACCGATTATTCGGATAAGTGATTTTGCCTTAACCAAGGGAAGCCATTAAACAAGGTGCTGAACAGCTTCTACAATCGGAAGAGCACTTGTCAGTTTCCAGGAACTCAGTCTCGCGATAGCACCGTCTCGCGCATGCGTTTACGCTATTGGCGTTTTTCTCATGAACGGCCCGGTAAAGTGATGGGAATACTTGGACAGTAATGTAAAACACTTACTTTTGCAAAGGGCTGTAAAACAACCCTTACCTAAAAAATATCCAGTCGCTGATACTTGAGGTGCTTGCATTTCTTTGTTTTTGCCAGCGTTTTCGCATGTTCTTCAGTACAGATAAATTGATACCTCTTTGGTGTAATGTTTTTGGTGGGACCTTGAAATCTTCGGATAATCGAGGTCCCTCTGTATACCTTTTGTTTGCACAAAATGGGAACTGGGGGAAAAGAAATGGCTGCTGATTATTTCCCAAGTTGACCCTGAGTTATTGTTGTCCTCCTCCAATATAAATGGTTGTGCTTGTTTGAAATTTGACACCCTTGCGTGTGTCCTGATGTGAGTAATGTTGTCTTTTCAGTGAGATTCAAATTCTGTACCACTGATTTGGTTTGATTTACTCTAGTCACATGTACCTAAGTACAGTGAAAAGTTCTGTTTTGTGCGCAGTACAGGCAGGTGGTAGCTCACAAGGGCACACAGATCGTAGGGTGCTTAGACAAAGCGAGGTACGTAGGGTTACCCAGCACACGAGGTGCACAAAGCAAGATGAATGTTAGCAAGATCAAAATAAAAACCAAGAGAACTGTGGATACTGTAAATCAGGAGCCAAAAGAGAAATTGCTGGAAAAGCTCAGCAGGTCTGGCAGCATCTGTGGAGAGAAATCAGAGTTAACGTTCATAGATTTCATAGAATCCCCCTATAACTCTATTTTGATTTAACCTCCCCTTCACTGTTTGATCACACAGCATTACCCTCTGAGAAGGGCACTGCTTGTCACTGGCCACTCAGGTGTTTCCTTTCTTCCTGGTGGCGGAAACTGAATAAAGATTCATGCACCTTGTGTCCCTCACTGTGTCTCACACCTGCACACACACACACACCATGGGGGCTGGGGAAACATAAGCACTACCGCAGTTAGGCAGTAGTGTGGGGGTAAATTTTAAAAGAAAAAAATCCCTACAGTGTGGAAACACCCCATTCAATCAAACAAGTCCACACCGACCCTCTGAAGAGTAACCCACCCAGACCTATTCCCCTACCCTATTACTCTACACTTACTCTACATTACTGTACACTTAACCTGCACATCCTTGTACACCACGGGACAATTTAGCATGGCCAATTCACCCTAAACTGCACATCCCTGAACACTATGGGCAATTTAGCACGGCCAATCCACCCTAACCTGCACATCCCTGAACACTATGGGACAATTTAGCGCCGCCAATCCACCCTAACCTGCACATCTTTGGACTGTGGGAGGAAACCAGAGGAAACCCACGCAGACACAGGGAGAATGTACAAACTCTACACAGACAGTTGCCCTGAGGTGGGAATTGAACCCGGGTCCCTGGTGCTGCGAGGCAGCAGTGCTAACTTCAGAACTGAGGAAGGCTCACCAGAACTGTAAGGTTAACTCTTGATTTTTCTTCACAGATGCTGCCACACCTGCAGAGCATTAGCTGCAACTTCTGTTTTTGCTCCGTGAGTGAGGTCAGCGTTATTAAAAGTTAGAGAGGTCCATTCCGCAGTCTAGGAGGCAGGGAAGAAGCAGGTCTTGAACTTGATGGTGCGTGTGACTCTTTATAATATCTGTTCCCAGCTGGATCCTCACCACTTCTGGCATCTGGATGGGTACTTGAGTAGGACGGTTTTAGAAGGATATGTGCCAAGTGTTGGCAAGTGGGACTAGATTAATTTAGGCTATCTGGTCAGCATGGACGAGTTGGACCAAAGGGTCTGTTTCCGTGCTGCACATCTCTATGACTCTACAACTGCTCTCCTTCCCTCTAAGATTCACTTTCTATGATTCTCAAGAAAAAGGCTGTTGTTTGCCCCTTCAGGTCTGTCACCCTCCTGTACTTTGATAATTAGCTTTTCTTAATTCCATGAGCATATTTCCTTGGGCTGGCCGATGGTCTGAAAGGTAGAGCATAGCAAGAGACAGTTTCGCCCACTGCGACCCCACAGTCAGACATTCAGGTCCTGGGTTTTTTATCCACAAGGAATGGGGGAGCTGGGGGGTGGGGGGGTGGTGTGTGCTTGAAACTATATCCTCGGAACTGTACCCCTGCAACACTGACCACTTTCTATTGAAGCAGAAACTAAAATGGAGTTATATTTCACAGTGTCATAGAGATGTACACCTTCAGTCCAACTCATCCACGCTGACCAGATATCCCAACCTAATCTAATCCCATTTGCCAGCACTTGGCCCATATCCCTCCAAACCTTTCCTATTCATATACTCATCCAGATGCCTTTTAAACGTTGTAATTGTACCAGCCTCCACCACTTCCTCTGGCAGCTCATTCCATACCCGCACCACCCTCTGTGTGAAAAAGTTGCCCCTTATGTCCCTTTTATATCTTTCCCCTCTCACCCTAAACCTATGCCCTTTAGTTTTGGACTCCCCCACCACAGGGAAAAGACCTTGGCTATTCACCCTATCCATGCCCCTCATGATTTTATTAGGCTCCATAGGGTCATCCCTCAGCCTCCGACGCTCCAGGGAAAACAGCCCCTGTCTATTCAACCTCTCCCTACAGCTCAAACCCTCCAACCCTGGCAACATCCTTGTAACGCCTTTCTGCACCCTTTCAAGTTTCACAACTTCCTTCCATTAGCAGGGAGACCAGAAAAGAACCCAAAGGAAGGGATACTCTGAATGTAAAAACAGGGATGCCGATTTTAGTTGGAAACAGTCCCATCCAGGTCAACCAATCTCTCCATCTTGAGTTAAATGAAGCAGGTATTTATTTTCAGGTGGGGGGTGCTGTTAAATTGTCCTATGACCCACCCACTGGTCAGCAGACCAAGGAGATTATATCTTAATCCTCAAGGATTTCAGGACATTTTTTCGGAGATCCTGCACCAACTGGCTGTATTTATGACTGACGTGTTAATGTATTGCTCCTGATGTCAAGGTGACCTCATGGCTCTGAGCTATTTTCAGCTTGTGACTGGTTATGCCGGTGTTCATTTGAATAATGACTCATTGAATGTGCATGTGTTTGTCTGAGCAGGTGTCATTATCTAGAATCCTCTTAGCTCTCACTGACACCCAGCCCTTGCAGAGATTGGATTGTGTGACTGGTCTTAGACTGTGTGCTCAGGGCTCTTGGTAGTGTCTCCATCTCCAAGCCAAGAGACCCATGTTCAACTCCCAGCTGTTCCAGAGAGTGTTCATGACGATCTCTAAAAAGGTTGATTTAAAACGAAGGCCGGACTACGTTTTCAATATTACTTGACCACCCAACGAGGCAACAATTACTCAGGTTCAATTAGGTTTTAGCAGACAGGCAGGAGGCTGGAGAAACACAGCAAGCCAGGCAGCATCAGGAGGGACAGGCAGGAGGCTGGGGGAACACAGCAAGGCAGGCAGCATCAGGAGGGACAGGCAGGAGGCTGGGAGAACCCAGCAAGCCAGGCAGCATCAGGAGGGACAGGCAGGAGGCTGGGGGAACACAGCAAGCCAGGCAGCATCAGGAGGGACAGGCAGGAGGCTGGAGGAACACAGCAAGGCAGGCAGCAACAGGAGGGACAGGCAGGAGGCTGGGGGAACACAGCAAGCCAGGCAGCATTAAGAGGGACAGGCAGGAGGCTGGGAGAACACAGCAAGGCAGGCAGCATTAGGAGGGACAGGCAGGAGGCTGGGGGAACACAACAAGCCAGGCAGCATCAGTGGGCGGAGAAGTCCATACATCTCTGTGACTCCGTGAAATGTAATTCCATTCCCTCCTTTAGTTTCTCCTTCATGTTTTTGCTTTAAGCAAAAGAAAGTTGCCAGAGCCCCATAGGGCTGCCCCTGAGGCTGAGAGAAACAACTGGTGGTGAGTCTAAGCTGGGGCTCACTGCAGTTAAAAAGCTGGGACTTTCACAGTAACCTCAGCCAGTTTGGGAATTCAACCCATCCACTGTTGGTGTCACTCTGCATGGCAAACCAACTGTCTGGGAGATATTGAGGACTGCTTAGAACATTACAGCGCAGTACTGGCCTTTTGACTCTTAATGTTGCGCCAACCTGTGAAACCAATGTAAAGCCCATCCAACCTACACTAATCCATTATCATTCATATGTTTATTCAATGACCATTTAAATGCCCTTAAAGTTGGCGAGTCCATTACTGATGCAGTGGAGAGTCAGAGTCAATAGAGTGTGGCGCTGGAAAAAGCACAGCAGGTCAGGCAACATCCGAGGAGCAGGAGAATTAATGTTTTGGGCAGGACCCTTTATTAGGACTGGGGAAGGGGACTGAGAGATAAATATGGAGAGTGGTGGGGCTGGGGGAAAGGTAGGTGGGATGGTGTTAGGTGGACCCAGGTAGGAGATGATTGTGACGGGTGGGTGAGCAGATAGGTGGGAAGGGAGAAGGACAGGTAGATGAGGTCAAGGGGTCAGTGCTGGGTCAGGCAGGAGTGTTGGATCTGGGATGGGGTCAGGGAGGAGCGGGATGCAGAAGGGATATTCAGAAACTGGTTGGTTCAACATTGAGGCCGTGTGGTTGTAGGCTCCCGAGGCAGAAGGTGAGGTGTTCCTCTTCCAAGGGTGGCCTTGTGTAGGAGCCCAGAATGGAGATGTCATGGGGCGAGTGAGAGTTGAAATGGATGGCCACTGGAAGGTTGGGTTGGTTGGTGCGTACGGACCAGCTATCCATCCAACTGAGCTAACTAATCCCCAGCTAGGGGCAGTAACACTGGGGTAACCACTTTGGTGTCACTCATTAGATTAGATAAGATTAGATCCCCCATAGTATGGAAACAGGCCCTTCTCAATTCTTGAAAAAGAATTGTTACAGCAAACCTCCCATTTATAGCCCACTACTGGTTGCCCTTGTGAAAAGGCAGTGCTGAGCAGTGTCCTTGTGCGGTAAGTACACCAGCCCCTATGGTCCTGTTAAAGAGGACATATGGCCTGGTGATAATGAAGGAATGGTCAAAAAATGTCCACAGGGGTATGGTGCGTGACTCCAATGGAGTGGTGTCCCTTCAAGATCAAAGGTCAGCCTTGCCCAGCCCCTGAACATCGGATTGGCAGCTCTCACCCTTCCCCACTTGGATCATGGGAGGGCACTGGTAACGTCACTGGGGCTAGAATAGCCAGGCTTGTGCTCTGGGGTAAACAGAAAGTGCAGGAAAAACTCAGCAGTGCAGATGTACAGCACGGAAACAGACCCTTCGGCCCAACTCATCCATGTCTACCAGATACCCAACACTAATCTAATCCATCATTTGGACCATAGATTTGCCATCATTTGGTGAGAGGAACTGAGTTAACGTTTTGAGGCTGTTGTGACTTCATTAGAAATGTTCATGGCACATGGGTTCAAATGCTACCAGGGCAGATAATGAAATTTGAATTCAATTTAAAAAATTATTTAATTAGCAGCTGATCTAATCATGACTGTGTCACTTGTCATAGCAATCCATCTGGTTCACTGCTGCCCCTTTAGGGAGAGAAATGTGCCATCTTTACCTGGTCTGGGCCTACATGTGACTCCAGACCCACAGCAATGCGGGGTGGATCCTTAACTGCCCTCAGAAATGGCTGAGCAAACCATTCAGTTCAGGGGTAATTAGGGATGGGCAATAAATGTAGGCCTAATTAGCGACACGAGTAAAAAGTGAGGTCTGCAGATGCTGGAGATCAGAGCTGAAAATGTGTTGCTGGTTAAAGCACAGCAGGTCAGGCAGCATCCAAGGAACTGGAAATTCAACGTTTCGGGCCAGAGCCCTTCATCAGCTCTGGCCCGAAACGTCGAATTTCCTGTTCCTTGGATGCTGCCTGACCTGCTGTGCTTTAACCAGCAACACATTTTCAGCTCTAATTAGCGACACCCACATTCTCTAAATGAACTTCAAAAAGGTGATCACGATTAGGTTAGATTAGATTCTCTACAGTATGGAAACAGGCCCTTCGGCCCAACAAGTCAACACCACCCCTCTGCAGAGAAACCCACCCAAACCCATTCCCCCTGACTAACGCACCTAACACTACGGACAATTTAGCACGGCCAATTCACCTGACCTGCACATCTTTGGATGGTGGGAACAAACCGGAGCACCCGGAGGGAACCCACGCAGACACAGGGAGAATGTGCAAACTCCACACAGACAGGCGGGAATCGAACCCAGGACCCTGCATCATGTCTAAAGAGAATCTTTAAAAAAAAGAATATGTCCAGAAAAAAATGAGAGCTGTGTTTTTATTGTGGAGCATGCTTACTCTAAAGGCATGGCTAAGGACTAGGCCAGACCACTCAAAACATTCTTAAGCAGGCAGCCCCAGACCATAACTTTGCAATTTGTTTCGGGAAGTGTACAGTGAAAGTTACCTGGAATAGTTAGCGAGGTTGACTACTAGCTTTTAAAACAGACAAACATTTATTCACAAAATTACTCAATGAAACACAAAGAACAGAATAAATAACCCCGACAGAACTCCATCTATCTAAACTAGACTTAAATATGCTGTTCCGAATATACACAATAGTCCCAATAAACAAACTCCCTTTGGGGTGGCACGGTGGCTCAGTGGTTAGCACTGCTGCCTCACAAGGCCAGGGACCCAGGGTTGATTCCAGCCTCGGGTGGCTGTCTGTGTGGAGTTTGCACTTCCTCCCCGTGTCTGCGTGGGTTTACTCCCACAGTCCAAAGATGTGAACTGGCCATGCTAAATTGCCCATAGTGTTAGGTGCATCATGGGTCTTGTTGGGTTGCTCTTCGGAGGGTCGGTGTTGACTTGTTGGGCCAAAGGGCCTGTTTCCATACTGTAGGGAATCTAATATTTAAAATATATATATATAAATGGAACGCATGCTTAAAGGTTGAAGTTGAAGGTCAGAAAGAGAGAGTTTCCATGCAGCTCCCTGTTGAACTCCTCACCAGTTCAGGACTGAACTAAACTGCTCAGCTAGAGAGCCGACCACTTCCCGTTCATTATACAGATCACTTCTAAAAGATGACCACTTTGGCCTGAAGTCTCATCTGTTTACATATAAACAAAGGGCTTCTCAAAATCCTTTTCATCTCTGTACCAAACCAGACTGATGGGAGCCCGGCCTGGTTTCTTACCCCTCTGAAAAAAGTCAAGGACAGAGTCTTGAGCCAAGGAAGCTTTTAGGATAAAAACGGGACCAGCTTTGTGACAATAAAAACATACTAAAAAGTGATAATTAAGAATTAGGTCTATTTTAATTGATCCAAATGATGTGTTTATGAAAATGTATTTGTGTATGTATTTCTAAATACACTGAACATAGAATCCCTATGTTCAGATTCAGGGTGGAAGCAGGCCATTCAGCCTATAATGTCCAAACCGACCCTCTGAACAGCATCCCACCTAAACCCACCCCCTACCTATCCCTGGAAACCTGCATTTCCCATGGCCAACACACCTAACCAACACATCCGTGGACACCATGGGGCAATTTTCCATGGCTAATCCACCTAACCTGCGCATCTTTGAACTGTGGGAGGAAACCAGAACACCTGGAGGAAACCCACGCAGACACGGGGAGAATGTGCAAACTCTCTACAGATAGTCACCAAGGCTGGAATTGAACTTGAGTCCCTGGCACTGTGAGGCAGCAGTGCTAACCACTGATCCACTGTGCCACCCTCTGATGTATATGCAGATATGGACATATTGGAAACAACATATATTGGTGCATGGGGCCCTGTTCTTTGTAAACAGAACAACATGTGGTGCACTGCACCATTTTCAACTCACAACACAGGTGACATCCATTCACTGATTCATTCCTCAAGACAATGCCTTGGCCAATCAGAGTCAACGTGCCCACTTAAATTGAAGCAAAGTTTGGCTGTCAACTAAAAACCAAAAGAACTGTAAACATTGGAAATTCTTGTCTGTTCTCAGAATACTTCTAAAGAAGGGTCACTAGACCTGAAATACTAACTCTGATTTCTTTCCACAGATGCTGCCAGACTTGCTGAGCTTTTCCAGTAATTTCTGGTTTGCGTTTTGGTAGTTAACTGTCAGTCATCATCCAGCTAATGCATTGTCCATAGCAATGTCTCGACCAATCCAACTCCACTTGTTACTCAATTAATTCAGCCTCCTCTGACAGTGTAAAAATATTGTTCTTCCTTTACATTGTGAAATGTAATGATGAGTGCAAGATACAAAGAATTGACAAAATTTTCTAATGCAAAACATACGATGGACAATTTGTACAAATTGCATGTTCTACTAGAGACACTTGGTAATTTGCTGTATATTTGGTTTAAAATATATAATTAGATTAGATTACTTACAGTGTGGAAACAGGCCCTTCGGCCCAACAAGTCCACACTGACCCGCCGAAGCGCAACCCACTCATACCCCTACATTTACCCCTTACCTCACACTACGGGCAATTTAGCATGGCCAATTCACCTGACCCGCACATCTTTGGACTGTGGAAGTAAACCGGAGCACCCAGAGGAAAGCCAGGCAGACACAAGGAGAACGTGCAAACTCCACACAGTCAGTCGCCTGAGTTGTGAATTCAACCCAGGCCTCTGGCGCTGTGAGGCAGCAGTGCTAACCGCTGTGCCACCGTGCCGCCCACTAATTAATTCTCATTCTTTTTATTTCACATTTTTGTTTTAATAAACAGCTCCTTAAAAATACGCTTTAAGTAAAAGATAATGTTCCAGGTACTCACACTGCAGAGATGTCTCCAATGACATTGCAAAAAGTACATAAATTTAGGTTTTTGGGCCTGTTTCGACGAGACGGTTGGGGGCAGTCCACTTAAACAAATCCTTCATAGTGTTTTGTGTCATAAGTCAGCAACTTGTCAAAGCTCCTTCGACTACATCCAAGACCACTACACCCACAGATCCTTCGATCCACCCCATCTACGCCGACCAGTTATCCCAACCCAATCTAGTCCCACCTGCCAGCACCTGACCCATATCCCTCCAAACCCTTCCTATTCATATACCCATCCAGATGCCTTTTAAATATTGCAATTGTACCAGCCTCCACCACTTCCTCTGGCAGCTCATTCCATACACACACCACCCTCTATGTGAAAAAGTTGCCCCTTAGGTCCCTTTTATATCTTTCCCCTCTCACCCTAAACCTATGCCCTCTAGTTCTGGACTCCCCCACATCAGGGAAAAGACTTTGTCTATTTATCCGATCCATGCCCCTCATAATTTTGTAAGCCTCTATAAGATCACCCCTCAGCCTCTGATGTTCCAGGGAAAACAGCCCCAGCCTTTTCAGCCTCTCTCTGTAGCTCAAATCTTCCAATCCTGGCAACATCCTTGTAAATCTTTTCTAAACCCTTTCAAGTTTTACAACATCTTTCTGATAGGAAGGAGACCAAGACTGCATGCAATATTCCAACAGTGGCCTAACCAATGTCCTGTCCAGCCACAACATGACCTCCCAACTCCTGTACTCAATACTCTGACTGATAATGGAAAACATACCAAACACCTTCTTCACTATCCTATCTACCTGTGACTCCACTTTCAAGGAACTATTAACCTGCACTCCAAGGTTTCTTTGTTCAGCAACACTCCCCAGAACATTACCATTAAGTGTATAAGCCCTGCTCTGATTTGCCTTTCCAAAAATGCATCACCTCGCATTTATCTAAAATATACCATGAACATAAAACATAGAACATTACAGTGCAGTACAGGCCCTTCAGCCCTCAATGTGGTGCCGACCCATCAAAACCAATCTAAAGCCCATCCAACCTATACTATTCCATTGTCATTCATACATTTATCCAATGACCATTTAAATGCCCTTAACGTTGGTGAGTCTACTGCTGTTGCAGGCAGGGCATTCCATACCCTTTCTCCTCTCTGAGTAAAGAACCTAGCTCTGCCATCTGTCCTATATCTATCAACCCTCAATTTAAAGCTATGTCCCCTCGTGTTCACCATCACCATCCGAGGAAAAAGGCCTCAATGTCCACCCTATCTAATCCTCTGATCATCTTGTAAGCCTCTATTAAGTCACCTCTTAGCATCTTCTCTCTAATGAAAACAGCATAAAGTTCCTCCACCTTTGCTCATAAGACCTTCCCTCCGTACCAAGCAACATCCTGGTAAGTCTCCTGTGCATCATTTTCAATGCTTCCACATCCTTCCTATAATTCGGTGACCAGAACTGTACTCAATACACCAAGCACGGCCGCACCAGAGCTTTGTACAGCTGCAACATGACCTTCAAGCTTTGGCAGAAGATTTGTACCTCGGGTGCTCGTTGTTGTGGTTCTGTTCCCCCGAGCTGGGAATTTGTGTTGCAGACGTTTCATCCCCTGTCTAGGTGACATCCTCAGTGCTTGGGAGCCTCCTGTGAAGCGCTTCTGTGATCTTTCCTCCAGCATTTGTAGTGGTTTGTACCTGCCGCTTCCGGTTGTCAGTTCCAGCTGTCCGCCGCAGTGGCCCGTATATTGGGTCCAGGTCGATGTGCTTATTGATTGAATCTGGGGATGAGTGCCGTGCCTCTAGGAATTCCTTGGCTGTTCTCTGTTTGGCTTGTCCTATAATAGTAGTGTTGTCCCAATCGAACTCATGACCTCATGGCTCCGAAACTCAATCCCTCTACCAATAAAAGCTAACGCAACATACGCCTTCTTAACAACCCTATGAACCTGGGTGGCAACGTTCAGGGATCTATGTACTTGGACACCGAGATCTCTCTGCTCATCCACACTACTAAGATTCTTACTATTCACCCAGTACTCTGTATTCCTGTTACTCCTTCCAAAGTGAATCACTTCACAATTTTCTATGTTAAACTCCATTTGTCAGCTCACAGCCCAGTTCTGCAGCTCATCTATGTCCTTCTGTAATCTGTAGCATCCTTCCACACTGTCCACAACTCCACCGACTTTAGTATCATCCACAAATTTACTAATCCGTCCTTCCACGCCCTCATCCAGGTCATTTATAAAAATGACAAACAGCAGTGGCCCCAAAACAGATCCTTGCAGTACACAACTGGTAACTGAACTCCAGGATGAACATTTCCCATCAACCACCACTTGCTGTCATCTTTCAGCTAGCCAATTTCTGATCCAAACTGCTAAATCACCCTCAATCCCATGCCTCTGTATTCTGTTCAATAACCTACTATGGGGCAACTTATCAAATGCTTTACTGAAATTCTTATACACCACATCAATTGCTTTACCTTCATCCACTTGCTTTGTCACCTTCTCAAAGAACTCAATAAGATTTGTGAGGCACCACATAACCTTCACAAAACAGTGTTGACTATGCCTGATCAAATTATTCCTGTCTAGATGATTATAAATCCTACCTCTTATAATCCTTTTCAAAACTTTGCCCACAACAGAAGCAATGGGAACAGAGACAACCCTGGTAATTATAAGGCAGAGTGGTCCATAATTATCAGGGTTGTCTGTACTCTCCTTCTTGAACAAAGGTACGACATTTGTTATCCTCCAGTCTTCTGGCAATATACACTCCTTCTGCACTACTTGGCCCACTGGCCCATCCATCTGAGGTCCCGTTGCACTCTGAGATAAACTTCTTGGCTGTCCACCAGACCTCCAATTTTGGTATCATATGCAAAGTTACTCACCACACCTTCTATATTCACATCCAAATCATTCACAGTTGGGTATGTTTCAGTTTATTGTGCACGCGGTGGGGTATATGGGAGTTAATTGTAGAAACAATGGGTTTTATGAGAGTTTATTGTATATACAATATATACACAGTGAGGTATATCAGAGTGTATTATACACACAGTGGAGTATATCAGTGTGTATTATACACACAGTGGGGTATGTCAGAGTATATTATACACGCAGTGGAGTGTATCTACATTATACACACAGTGGAGTATATCAGTGTGTATTATACACACAGTGGGGTATATCAGTACGTATTATACGCACATTGGAGTACGTCAGAGAGTATTATACATACAGTGGGGTATATTAGAGTTTGTTATAGTCACAGTGAGGGATACCAGATTGTAGTATACATACATTAGGATATATCAGATATTATACACACAGTGGAGTATATCAGAGTGTATTATATACACAGTGCAGTATATCAGAGTTTATTGTAGGTACAGTGAGTTCATTAGAATGTATTATACACACAGTGGAGTATATCAGAGTTTATTATACACACAGTGGAATATATCCGAGTGTATTATACACACAGTGAGGTATATCAGAGTGTAGTATACACACAGTGGAGTACATCAGAGTGTATTATACACAGAGTGAGGAATATCAGAGTATTATACACATAATGGGGTATATCAGTGTGTATTATAAATACAGTGAGGTATATCAGAGTGATTGTACACACAGTGGGGTATATCAGAGTATATTATACACACAATGAGGTATATCACAGTGTATTATACACAGTGGGTTTTAGAAGAGTGTATTATACACACAGTGGGTTACATCAGAATGTAGTATACACACAATGGGTTATATCAGTGTTTACTATAGACACAGTGCCGGATATCAGAGTGTATTATACACAGGGCAGTGTATGTCAGAGTTTATTGCGCACTCAGTGAAGTATATCAGTGTATTATACACACAGTGGAGTATATCACAGTGTATTATTCATGCAGTGAGGGATATCAGAGTAGTATTACACACAATGAGGTATATCAGAGTATATTATACACACAGAGTATATCAGTGTATTATATACACAGTGCAGGATATCAGAGTTTATTATACACACAGTGGAGTATATCAGAGTGTGTTATACACACAGTGGAGTATATCAGAGTGTATTATCCATACAGTGAGGGATATCAGACTATTATACACAGTGAGGTATATCAGAGTGTATTATACACATGGAGTTTATCAGAGTATTATATACACAGTGCAGTATATCAGAGTTTATTATATACACAGTGGAATATATCAGAGTGTATTATATACACAGTGCGGTATATCAGAGTTTATTATACACACAGTGGAATATATCCGAGTGTATTATATACACAGTGCGGTATATCAGAGTTTATTGTAGGTACAGTGAGTTCATTAGAATGTATTATACACACAGTGGAGTATATCAGAGTTTATCATACACACAGTGGAATATACCCGAATGTATTATATACACAGTGCAGTATATCAGAGTTTATTATACACACAGTGGAGTATATCAGAGTATTATATACACAGTGCTATATATTTGAGTTTATTATACACACAGTGGAGTATATCAGAGTGTATTTCATACACAGTGCGATATATCAGAGTTTATTACGCATACAGTGCGGTATATCAGAGTTTATTATACACACAGTGGGGTATATCAGAGTTTTTTATACACACAGTGGAGTATATCAAAATGTATTATATACACAGTGCAGTATGTCAAAGTTTATTGTAGATACAGTGAGGTATGTTAAAATGCATTATACACGCAGTGGAGTATATCAGAGTTTATTGTATATACAGTGAGGTATATTAGAATGTATTATACACACAGTGGAGTATATCAGAGTTTATTATACGCACAGTGGGGTATATCAGAGTTTATTGTAGATACAGTGAGATATATTAGAATGTATTATACACACAGTGCGGTGTATCGAGTTTATTGTAGATACAGTGAGGTATATTAGAATGTATTATACACACAGTGGGGTATATCAGAGTTTATTATACACACAGTGGAGTATATCAGAGTTTATTGTAGATACAGTGAGGTATATTAGAATGTATTATACACACAGTGGAGTATATCAGAGTATATTGTAGATACAGTGAGATATATTAGAATGTATTATACACACAGTGCGGTGTATCGAGTTTATTGTAGATACAGTGAGGTATATTAGAATGTATTATACACACAGTGGGGTACATCAGAGTTTATTATACACACAGTGGAGTATATCAGAGTTTATTGTAGATACAGAGAGGTATATTAGAATGTATTATACACACAGTGCGGTGTATCGAGTTTATTGTAGGTACAGTGAGGTATATTAGAATGTATTATACACACAGTGGGGTATATCAGAGTTTATTATACACACAGTGGAGTATATCAGAGTTTATTGTAGATACAGTGAGGTATATTAGAATGTATTATACACGCAGTGTGGTATATCAGAGTTTATTATAGATACAGTGAGGTATATTAGAATGTATTATACACACATTAGGGTATACCAGAGTTTATTATACACACAGTGGAGTATATCAGAGTTTATTGTAGATACAGTGAGGTATATTAGAATGTATTATACACACAGTGCGGTGTATCAGAGTTTATTGTAGATACAGTGAGGTTTTATTAGAATGTATTATACACACAGTTGAGTATATCAGAGTTTATTATACGCACAGTGGGGTATATCAGAGTTTATTGTAGATACAGTGAGGTATATTAGAATGTATTATACACAGTGGAGTATATCAGAATGTATTATATACACAGTGCAGTATGTCAAAGTTTATTGTAGATACAGTGAGGTATATTAAAATGCATTATACACACAGTGGAGTATATCAGAGTTTATTGTAGATACAGTGAGGTATATTAGAATGTATTATACACACAGTGGAGTATATCAGAGTTTATTGTAGATACAGTGAGGTATATTAGAATGTATTATACACACAGTGCGGTGTATCAGAGTTTATTGTAGATACAGTGAGGTTTTATTAGAATGTATTATACACACAGTTGAGTATATCAGAGTTTATTATATGCACAGTGGGGTATATCAGAGTTTATTGTAGATACAGTGAGGTATATTAGAATGTATTATACACATAGTGCGGTGTATCAGAGTTTATTGTAGGTACAGTGAGGTATATTAGAATGTATTATACACACAGTGGAGTATATCAGAGTTTATTATATGCACAGTGGGGTATATCAGAGTTTATTGTAGATACAATGAGGTATATTAGAATGTATTATACACATAGTGCGGTGTATCAGAGTTTATTGTAGATACAGTGAGGTATATTAGAATGTATTATACACACAGTGGAGTATATCAGAGTTTATTATACGCACAGTGGAGTATATCAGAGTTTATTTTAGATACAGTGAGGTATATTAGAATGTATTATATACACAGTGCGGTATATCAGATTTTATTATACACACAATGCTGTATATCAGAGTTTATTGGAGATACAGAGAGGTATATTAGAATGTATTATACACACAGTGGAGTATATCAGAGTTTATTATACACACAGTGCGGTATATTAGAGTTTATTGGAGATACAGTGAGGTATATTAGAATGTATTATACACAAAGTGGAGTATATCAGAGTTTATTATAAACACAGTGCGGTATATCAGAGTTTATTGTAGGTACAGTGAGGTAGACTGGAATGTATTATACACACAGTGGAGTATATCAGAGTTTATTATACACACAGTGGAGTATATTAGAATGTATTAAACACACAGTGGGGTATATTGGAGTGTATTATACATACAATGTGATATATTAGAGTGTATTATACACACAGTGGGGTATATTAGAACGTATTATACACACATTGGGGTATATTGGAGTGTATTATACACACAGTGCGATATATTAGAATGTATTATACACACAGTGGGGTATATTGGAGTGTATTATACACACAGTGGGGTATATTAGATTTTATTATAAACACAGTGGTGTATATTGGAGTGTATTATACACACAGTGGGGTATATTAGAACGTATTATACACACAGTGGGGTATATTGGAGTGTATTATACACACAGTGCGATATATTAGAATGTATTATACACACAGTGGGGTATATTGGAGTGTATTATACACACAGTGGGGTATATTAGATTTTATTATAAACACAGTGGTGTATATTGGAGTGTATTATACACACAGTGGGGTATATTGGAGTGTATTATACACACAGTGGGGTATATTAGATTTTATTATAAACACAGTGGTGTATATTGGAGTGTATTATACACACAGTGGGGTATATTAGAATGTATTATAAACACAGTGGGGTATATTAGAGTTTATTATAAACACAGTGGGGTATATTGGAGTGTATTGTAGATACAGTGGAGTATATTGGAGTGTATTATACACACAGTGGGGTATATTAGAATGTATTATAAACACAGTGGGGTATATTAGAGTTTATTATAAACACAGTGGGGTATATTGGAGTGTATTGTAGATACAGTGGAGTATATTGGAGTGTATTATACACACAGTGGGGTATATTGGACTGTATTGTCCTTGGGACAGCCTGTGACGTCAGCGCCGTGAGGCCGGCACTGCTTGACGGCACTTTACGGCAGTTACCGGCTGCCGGTGTTTGTTTTACGACCGGTTGCTAAGGGCCCCGGGAGTTGTGGGCAGGGACTTTCCGCCCGATTGGGAAAATGGCGGAGGGCGCGGACGGGGCAAGCGGCGAGCAGCATGATCAGGCCGAGGGCATGAAGGCCAAGGCGAACCAATATTTCAAAGGTGGGGGGCGGCCGCCCGCGAATCGTCGAGAAGGCGGCACCATATCTCCCGGGCTGGGCTTTCCCGGGTCCCACACTCCGACCGGCATCGGGCCCCTCGTGGCTCTGAGGAGAGGGCCTGGTATCCATGCTGCCAAGTAATCTGCAGTTCCTCACGCCGTGAAACTATTGCTACCAAACAGGGGCTATTACCTACAGTATGCAAGGATAGCTGCCAGATAATGGGCTACTGCCTACAGTGTGCAAGGATAGCTGCCAGATAATGGGCTATTGCCTACAGTGTGCAAGGATAGCTGCCAGATAATGGGCTACTGCCTACAGTGTGCAAGGATAGCTGCCAGATAATGGGCTACTGCCTACAGTGTGCAAGGATAGCTGCCAGATTATGAGCTATTGCCTACAGTGTGCAAGGATAGCTGCTAGATAATGGGCTATTGCCTACAGTGTGCAAGGATAGCTGCCAGATAATGGGCTATTACCTACAGTGTGCAAGGATAGCTGCTAGATAATGAGCTATTGCCTACAGTGTGCAAGGATAGCTGCCAGATAATGGGCTATTACCTACAGTGTGCAAGGATAGCTGCCAGATAATGAGCTATTGCCTACAGTGTGCAAGGATAGCTGCTAGATAATGGGCTATTGCCTACAGTGTGCAAGGATAGCTGCCAGGTAATGAGCTATTGCCTACAGTGTGCAAGGATAGCTGCCAGATAATGAGCTATTGCCTACAGTGTGCAAGGATAGCTGCTAGATAATGGGCTATTGCCTACAGTGTGCAAGGATAGCTGCCAGGTAATGAGCTATTGCCTACAGTGTGCAAGGATAGCTGCTAGATAATGGGCTATTGCCTACAGTGTGCAAGGATAGCTGCCAGATAATGAGCTATTGCCTACAGTGTGCAAGGATAGCTGCTAGATAATGGGCTATTGCCTACAGTGTGCAGGGATAGCTGCCAGCTAATGGGCTACTGCCTACAGTGTGCAAGGATAGCTGCCAGATAATGGGCTACTGCCAACAGTGTGGAAGGATAGCTGCCAAATAATGGGCTATTGCCTACAGTGTGGAAGGATAGCTGCCAAGTAATGGGTTATTGCCTGCAGTGTGCAAGAATAGCTGCCCAATACAGTGTGAAATAATAGCTGCCAAATAATGGGTTATTGCCTACAGTGTGGAAGGATAGCTATCAAATAATGTGCTGTTGCCTACAGTATGCAAGGATAGCTGTCAAATAATGGGCTATTGCCTACAGTGTGGAAGGATAGCTACCAAGTAATGGGTTATTGCCTGCAATGTGCAAGAATAGCTGCCCAATAATGGGCTAATACCTACAGTGTGAAATAATAGCTGCCAAATAATGGGGTATTCCTTACAGTGATGAAGGATTGCTGCCAAATAGTGTGGTTAGTGTGAAAGGATAGCTGCCAAATCATGGGCTGTTACCTACAGTGTGAAAGAATCGTTGCGAAATAGTGGAGTGTTCCTTACAGTGGTTAAGGATTGTTGCAAAATAGTTATACTCCAACTGGTTTATTTGGAAGCACTAGCTTTTGGAGCGCTGCTCCTTCTTCAGGTAGCTGTGGGACAGGATCATAAGACACAATTTAAAGCAAAAGATTACAGTGTCATGCAATTGAAATTATATGTTGTGGTTCTGTTCGCCGAGCTGGGAATTTGTGTTGCAGACGTTTTGTCCCCTGTCTAGGTGACATCCTCAGTGCTTGGGAGCCTCCTGTGAAATTATATATTGAACAAACCTAGATTACGGTTAAGACTTAAATCTTTTAGACTAAGCTGTAGGTTTTGGTTCATTAATATGTAAATCCCAGAACTACTATTAAGTCGCATTCTCAAGATGGCTTAAGATTTATTTTAAAAAAGTGAATCTCTGCTCAGACAATGCCTTAAAGGTGTGAGGTTAATCTCTGCCTGTATCCCGGTCTTGAGTCAGACTGGTTCTATTTGCGAAGTAGGAATTTATAAAATATTACATGGATTGACTGGCGGCAAGTTGTCTTTTTGAGCAAAATAGAATGTATCTGCAAATATAATTCTGTAAAAGCAAATTCACCCCTATAGACTTGAGTGCATGCATTAGAGAGAGAGTGTGAGAGAGAGTGTGCTTGCGTGTGACGAAGGATTTATGCTCGAAACATTGATTCTCCTGCTCCTCGGATGCTGCCTGACCGGCTGTGCTTTGCCAGTACCACACTCTCGACTATAACCTGGTGCTGTGTGATTTTTAACTTAGTGTGTAAGGATTGCAGCAAAATAGCGCACTTTTACTTCCACTGTGAAAGGATTGATGACAAATACCAAAGAATCTTGATTATCCGGCATTCAGTTATCCGAATATCGGATTATCCGGCAAGATCGTATGGTCCCAATGCTTGGCTAACCTATGTTATGCAGCATTTGATTATCCGGAATTTGATTAACCGAACGAAATACTCCCTGTCCGTGTCTTTGGATATTCAAGTTCCTCTGTACTGGGATATTGCTTATAGTGTGAAATAATTGATGCTAAACAGTGAGCTTTTAGTGACAGTGGGGAGGGCCCACATGCCAAATGGTGGGCTGTTAACCAAAGTTACGTTGAGGAAATGTTGAATGCCAAATGCTGATCTGTTAGAGTAATCAAGTCAGATAGTGAGCTATTAGTTACATGTGGACCATTGGAACAGGAGTACGCTGTTCAGTCCATTGGGCCAACCCTGCCATTCTAGATCATGGCTGATTATCTCTGCAATGCCATTTTCCCACATTATTTCCCAATCCCTAATGTCATTTGTCTTCAGAAACCAATCTGTTTCTGTCTTGAACCTGCTCAATGACTGATCCTCCACAGGCCTCAACAAATACACAATGTTTGAAAAACCACTGCCCATAGTCTTAAATAGCCTATCCCTTATCCTGAGGTTATGTCCCCAGATTCTAGAGTGTGGAATAACATGCTGTCTATATCCACCCTGACGTACACTGTTAAAATGTAATAAATTTCAATGAGATCATAAGTTTATCATTTAAAATTTCCCTGAGATCAACTGTTACTCTGGACAATACAGAATCAGAATCCTCAAATAAAAACAGAAAGTGCTAGAGAAACTCAGCAGGTCTCACAGCATCTGTGGCGTGAGAAACAGAGTTGATGTTTCAAGTCCATAATGACTTTTTTTCTTCAGATCTAGACCTTTTCCAAATGAAGAATAGTTCTCTCAAAGCTTTAACTTTCTTTTTCTTTCGATGGATGCTGCCTGGCAAGCTGAGTTTTTCAATACTCTGATTTAATCTTAGAACTCCGGTATGGTAAAATTACAACATTTAAAAGGCATCTGGATGGATACATGGATAAGAAGGATTTAGAGGGCTATGGACCAAATGCTGGCCAATAAAACCAAAAGAGACAGGAGCAGAAATTAGGCCATTCAGCCCAACGGGTCTTCTCTGCCATTCAGTCATGAATGTTTCTCAAACCCATTCTCCCTGTAACCTTTTATCCCCTTAGCAATCAAGAATCTATCTATCTCTGTCTTAAGTGTACTCAATGACCTGGCCTCCACAACCTTCTCTGCCAAGGATTTCCATAGATTCACTACTCTGTGGCTGAAGAAGCTTCTCCTCATCTCCATTCTAAAGGGTCATTCCTTCACTCCATGGCTGTGCCTTCGGGTCCTTATCTGTCCTGCTCATGGAAACATTTTCCCAAAGTCCACTGTACTGACCATTCATCTTCTGTAAGTTTCAATTAGATTCCCTCATCTTTCTAAATGCCATCGAGTATAGACTTTGACTCCTCAAATGTTCCTCAATGTTAACCTTTTATTCCTGGGATCATTCTCATGAAGCTCCACTTGATTCTCTTCAGGGCCAGTACATCCTTCCTGAGATATGGGACCCAATATTGCTCACAATATTGTAAATATGGTCTGATCACATGGGACTAGATTAATTTAGGATATTTGGTCAGCATGGATGAGTTGAACCGAAAGGTCTGTTACTTTTCTGTACAGCTGTATGACTCTACTTGCAATATTTTGCTTTTAAGTCAGTGTTGCAATATAGAAAACAAATGGAGGACATTTCAGCATCCAGTTCAGAGGGTAGGCACAGCCTCAATTTAGCATCTCTATCCACATGTCAATACTGTTAAGGTCATTTGTCAAGCAGCTGCTACAGGTAACTGCAGCTGCCCAAAATCAAGAAGATGGGAATAATATCTGCTTGGAAACCTCAGGCTCCGAGCTTATTGCTGTAAAGTAGTCTGTCTTTGTAAAGAAACAATGTGCAAAGAATCTTTTTAGATAAATTGATTTATCTCAGGTTCTAACCATCTTAGACATGATAGTGACAAGACTTACCCATAAGTATGTAAGTTAGCTTGCTGAGCTGGGAGGTTTGTTTTCAGATGTTTCGTCATCATGACTAGGTAACCTCATCAGTGAGAGTTGGTGAAACACTGGTGGTATGTCCCACCTCTCTCTTTATAGATTTTGGTTTCTTAAGATGGGTGATGTCATTTCCGGTTCTTTTTTCAAGGGAAGGTAGATGGAACTTAAGTCAATGTGTTTATTGATGGAGTTCTGGTTAGAGTGCCATGCCTCTAAAAATTCTCGTGCATGTCTTTGTTTTGCCTGTCCTAGGATGTGTGTGTTGTCCCAGTTAATGTGGTGTCCTTCTTTGTCTGTATGTATGGAAACTAGTGATAGTAGATTGTGTCTTTGGTATCTTTCTGGTACCCATCATGGCTTAGCAATTGACATTCAGTTTTGCTCACAGTGTCACTGTTTGGCACTCAGATCGTCTGCACAGTAACCAGTAGCTCTCCAGTCCTATTAACTTGATGCCTATCGTAGGGAAAAATTTTCAAATCTGTTATTTTAACTAAACATTTAGAAAAGAAATGGCAAACTTGGGAGGTGTCAACATGAATTTGTGAGAGCGCAATTGTATTTGACAAAGTTGGAGCTTTTTCAAGGTGTCCAATAGTGAAGGCGGTGTATTTAGATTTTCAGGAAGGCTTTTGATCAGGGTCCCTTGCAGGAAGTTATCGAATTAAGATGTGGAGGTGCTGGTGTTGGACTGGGGTGTACAAAGTTAAAAATCACACAACACCACGTTATAGTCCAACAGGTTTATTTGGATTTGTGATTTTTAATGTTTTTAAATTAAATTAGAATGCATGATATTGGGAGAATATATTTGTGTTGATTGAGAATTGGTAAATAGACATAAAGCAAAATGTTGGAATCAATGCAGAGAGTAGTAATAAACGGATCATTCTCTGAGTGGTAGACTGTTATTAGTGGGGTACCACAAAGTCCAAAGTGGTTCATCCACAACTGAACAGAATATTTATGAATGATTTCGATTTGGGGACAGAATGTATTGCGACATTTGCTGACATCACCAAACTGGGTGGGAGTGCAGGTTGTAAGGAAGGTATAGTGAGGCATTAAAAAACTCAGATGGGCTTGAATATGACAGCTGGAATAGAACATAGAACAGGACAGCACGGAACACGCCCTTCAGCCCACAATGTTGTGCTGACCATTGATCCTCATGTAAGTTTAAACCTAATGTACGAACCCTCAAATATCTATGACCATATGCATGTCCAGCAGTTTCTTAAATATCCCCAGTGACCTCGCTTCCACAATTGCTGCTGGCAACACATTCCATGCTCCCATAACTCTCTGCGTAAAGAACCCGCCTCTGACATTTCCTCTATACTTTACGCCAAACAGCTTAAAACTATGACCCCTCATGTTAACAATTTCTGCCCTGGGAAAAAGTCTCTGGCTATCAACTCTATCTATGCCTCTCATTATCTTGTACACCTCAATTAGGTCCCCTCTCTTCCTTTTTTCAAATGATAAAAGTCCAAGCTCAGTCAACCTCTCTTCGTAAGAGAAGCCCTCCATTCCAGGCAGCATCCTGGTAAACCTCCTCTGAACACTCTATAAAGCATGCACATCTTACCTCTAATAGGGCGACCAGAACTGGACACAGTATTCCAAGTGCGGTCTAACCAAACTTTTACAGAGCTGCAACAAGACCTCACGGCTTTTAAACTCAATCCCCAGGTTAATGAAAGCCAAACAGCATGTGCTTTCTTAACAACCCTGTCCACTTGGGTGGCAATTTTAAGGGATCTATGTATCTGCACTCCAAAATCCTGCTGTTCCTCCACACTGCCAAGAATCCTGTCTTTAATCCTGTACTTGGCTTTCAAGTTCGACCTTCCAAAATGCATCACTTCGCCTTTATCCAGGTTGAACTCCATCTGCCACCTCTCAGCCCATCTCTGCATCCTGTCAATGTCACACTGCAGCCTACAACAGCCCTCTATACTGTCAACGACACCTCAAACCTTTGTGTCATCTGCAAACTTGTTAACCCATCCTTCAATGTCCTCATCCAAGTCATTAATGAAAATTACAAAGAGTAGAGGTCCAAGAACAGAACCCTGTAGAACACCACTCACTACTGACTTCCAGGCAGGATACTTTCCTTCCACCACCACTCTCTGTCTTCTGTAGACCAACCAATTCTGTATCCAGACAGCTAAATTTCCCTGAATCCCATTCCTCCTGACCTGAATGAGCCTACCATGGAGAACCTTATTAAATGCCTTGCTGAAGTCCATATACACCACATCCACCGCTCGACCCTCATCAACTTGTCTCGTAACATCCTCAAAGAACTCAACAAGATTTGTGAGGCATATCCTGCCCCTCACAAAGCCATGCTGACTGCATTTAATCAAGGAATGCAATGTAAAACATGAAGTTTTCGTTTTGTTAGATAAAAAAAACAGAATATTACTTAAAGGTGAAGAGATTGAGATATCCGAAAGAATTGGGGTTTCCTTATCCATGGATCACTACAAGCTAGTTTGCAGGTGGAGCAAGCAATTGGACAGGCAAGTAATTTTAAAAGTTATCTAGAGAGAGTTTGGGTATGACTCTGTCTCCTGATACCCCCAGAAAATTCACAATGTGCATGTTGAAAGATGCTCTGCTGGTTTGGAAAAAAAATTGCTCTGTCCAAATAAGAGTGAATGGGTTGGAATGACATTGCATGAGGGGTGCAACATTGTGCATGTTTGTGTATGTGTACATGGAGTGCTAGCAGATACACTCTGAGTACAGGAATATAGATCTCTTGCTGCAGTTTTATAGAGGTTTAGTTATGTCCAGTTTTCGCCTCCTTATCTAAGGAAAGATACCTTTACCATAGAGAGAGGTTCACTCGGTAATTCCCTGGGATTGACTTATCAGGAGATATTGAGAAACCCGTAATAAAAGCAAAGTACTGACAATGCTGGAGATCTGAAAAAAGAAACAGAAACTGTGGGAGAAACTTGGCCAGACCCGGCTTTTATTTGAACAGTGCCTGCCTGGTTGCTCATAGCTTTTTGTGATTCATGTACAAAGTACCCAGATTGTCTCAAAACCACTGCATTATTCAGTCTCCTGATTTAAATAATCTTGTTTGCTGTATTTCCCTACCCCTCTGCCACTAGGAACAAGTTCTCTCGTTTATTTCTAGCAAAACAGTTATCGGTTTTGAGTATATCGATCAGTTCTCCTCTGGCCTGGGAGGAACAATCCCAGTTTCACCAATTTCCAAATAATTGTCATTCTCTTGTCAATAATGACATTCTCAGAACCCTCTTTTGCTGTCTAGTAAATAGCCTTTTGAAGTTCTATTGGGTACAGGCAGCTATATTATTGACCTAACAAGTGATAGTAGACAAGGGACCTCCAGAAAATTGAATGTTAAATTTGAACGAGTGCATTACTATTACATGTTTCTTGTCTGTCCACTTTTGCATCTTGGGACATTGGAGTGTAGTCAGTGTTGCTGTGTTAAAATTGGCAGATAATTGATGGGCAGCAAATATACATAAAGTAGCAAGATGAATGATTGGCTCACCTCTTGCTCATGACTTTTACTGAGGGGCCACTATTGGCCAAGACTATGAAGGAAATCACATAAGGCAGTGCTCACATGCTATTTCATGTCCATCTAATTGGATAGATGGGTTTTTGTTTTAATGTTTCACATGGAAGTAAATACTTTTGATAATACAGCAATCTGTCCTTGAATATTGGCTGATGCAAGTAATTGAAAGTCATAATATGGGCATCAGACGTGATCTGATGGAATGGTGGGATAGACTCTGTTACTGCTATGTTAATTGAATCATTGAGATATACAGGTGCAATACATTGATTATGTACTTTGAACATACAAAGGCATGCTTCTGGCCTTGAGCAATATGTATTCTGAATGTACCCTAGCTATGTAAGGCAACGGTCCTTTTTTTTTACCTTTTTTTGGAGTCTCCTCCTTAATTTTGGTTGAACTTGAGCCCCAGGCTACTAATCTTTGGCCACTTGGCCTGTGTGTGTGGGAGAGGTATTGTAGCCAAATCAAAGGACTTCCTCGCAGGCCTAATCCTGGGCCTTGCCAAGGTGACCATCAGCAGATCCAAGCAGCAGGCCATGGAGGCATTAATTAGAACCAACGTCTTGGAGGCAGAACATACATGTAAGTTCTTCTCTGACACGTGGGCACTGCAGAAGCTGGTGTGTATTTTAGTCAATGTCAACATTTAAATTTTTTTTATTTGGATTTTTGTTAAGTTTCCTTTAAGAGGCTGCCATTTGTTAATTTTGATTATTTTGGTTCAGTTTAAACTCATTTTCAAAAGAGGGTAGAGAGTGAGTGTTCTCAGTATCTGAGGACATCTTGGTTAGTGTGTTTGGCTATGAACTGAAAGGTTGATCGTTCACCAGCACCCAGGGATGGAAGGTGTAGCTGTCTGAATATTTCATCTGCTGATCAGCAGCCAGTTAGCTAAATGGTTAGAGCTTGGTGGTCACAATGCGAAGGTTGTTGTTTGATGCCTGTGCTGGCCATCAAACCTGTTGCCAAAGCAAGACTTATCAGGAGTATAAAGCGAGCTTTCTGGGACATGAGGTGCTGATTCAGGAAGAGGCAGACATTTGTGATGTTGCATTCTGTAAATAAATCTAATATTGAGTTAAAGGTTGGCATCTGGCCTCCTAGTTTAATGACTGGATTCAGGATGGATTAACAGGCTATAGGCATGTTCCTCCTTCTGTGTTTCTATCATGTACACAAATCCAGGAGAGAAATTTTTACCTGCAGCCTTCTGAATTTGAGGCAAAGACATTGCTATTGAACTGATTTGAAGTGGTGTTCCACACTAGAATGGACTGATTCTGAACAGACACTAAGCATTTTAATGAATAAAATGACTTAGTTTCCTCTGTGTGTGCGCTCCTTTAACATTTTAAATTCCACTTGATGTGAAAACGCTAATTAAAAGTGAGAGGTCCTGTGACCCAGTAATGAGGTAATTCCACTCTTGGCTGTCAGCATAGCCACTGGGTCATAGCTATATTATTCCTGATTGGTTGCCAATGAATCAGGCTTGGAAAGAGCACATGCTGGTTGGTGATGCTGCCCATGGCTGCACTACCGAGTCACAGACGAACGGTGAGCACCCTGGGAAGGGACTTGGGGGGGATGTAGCCCAGGTTCATTTTGCATCTTCAGAAAAGGATGAGAACCAGTTAAGGCTATAGGTAGGGAGCAACAAATTTGAAGATTGGACTGTTCATCCTGGCTTCTGTCTTGCACTTATACACAATCTGTGACAAGTGCTAAATTTGAAATGAGCCAACGTGACCAAATTGATAGTTTCTAATATATGATTACTGTGTGCCCTGTTGGTCACCAATTGTATAATTTCTAGTGAACTCCACAAACTTCAGTTAGCTGCATTGCCCGTTGTCAATTTTTTTTAATACCAGTCTGTTCCCCTTGCAGATAAGGATTACGATAATGCCATTAAGTATTATACACTGGCCATCGAGCTGAACTCGGAGAATGCTATTTATTATGGAAACCGCAGCTTGGCATACTTACGGACTGAATGTTATGGGTACGCCTTGTCGGATGCCACCAAGGCAGTGGAGCTGGATAAGAAATACATTAAAGGATACTACAGGAGGGCGACAGCCAACATGGCATTGGGCAAGTTTAAGGCAGCACTCAAAGACTACGATACGGTGAGTGGGAATCTAATGACTTTGCTCTTTTAAAGAAAATGGAGGAGGCTATTTAGCCCCATAAATCTATCCTGTTGTTGCAAAAGGTTGGCTGATTTGTGATCTAATTCCATGCACTTACCTTTGCTCCAGATCATGCAATACCTTTTGGAATTAATCCAGTGTCAACTAGAGTTTTGTATCGGCATTTTTTTTCAAGTCAACTGTGCAAATAATAATCAGACTCCCTTGGTCTTGTGATTTAGACGCAAATTTTAAAAATCAGAAACGTTAAACAGATGAAAGACTGACATTTTTAGAGTGGCTCTCATGACCAGAAAGCATTTAAAAGTATTTTATAGCTAATAATGTTTTTCTGAAATCACTGTTGCCATGTGGAAGCCAGCTTGCGCTCAGCAAGATCGTAACAAAGACCGATATGAAAATGAAAAGGTGATCTGCTCTTGTGTCGGCAGAGGGATAAATACTGGCCAGATCCCCAGGAAGAGCTATCCTATTCTCCAAAATAGTGTTGTTGGATTTGTGCACCCACCTGAAGTGGCAGACAGAGTCTTGTTTCAACCTTGACCGACAGATAGCACTGTTGGCAGTGCAGCACACCATCAGTATGGCATTGGGTGTATTGTACATATTTTGTTCATGCCCTGGTTGAACTCTGAACTTTGTGACTCAGAGATGAGTGTGCTACAAGTTGAGTCACGATTAACAAGGGGCTTGGCTGTAGGGTGTGAAAGCTGGAAACAGTCAGCAAGTCAAATAGAACTTGTCAACACGTGGGACTTGAGGGATTTCAAGTGTACAAAGAAAGAATCTGGGTAAACAGAATAGGAACAGTAAAACAGAATGGAATCAGAGTTAGGATCCAAATCCTTTTAGTCATTTTCATGGCATGTTGGAGCAGATTTGAGAGGCTGCCTGGCCTACTCCTGCTCCTATGTCCCTAACACAGCTGGCTTAATAAACATGCTGCATTCTTCCATGTTTTACTTTGACTCTGTTTTATTTCCCACCTCCGCCCAGTAATAAGGTGAGTGATAACTGGCACTGCAGGGGAGGTCCCACTATCCACTGGCATTTTTTTTGCAGAGTACTTATTCCTTAGAGCTCAATGGCAGGAATCCTGTTTGGAATTCACTTTGCCATGGAAACCAGTGTTGTTGTCTTTACTGCAATCCCAGTCAAGATGGGCTCATATCAATGCAAGCGGTTGAACAAGCCTCAAAGCTTCTGTATTGCAGCTAATCAGCAACGACTTGTATTTGCACAGCATCATTGACATAGTACAAGGTGCGATGTTTTACAGTGGTGCTATCAAACGCAATCTGACTTGAGAAAAGATACTTGGGCATGTGACCAAACTTCAGGTCAAAGAGGCAGAGTGTCTTAAAGACCCTAGGTTGGAGAGACAAAGGTGTGGTGAGAAAATTCTAGAGTTTAGAGCAGAGGCAATCTCCAGTGTTGGAGCAATTAAAATCGAGGTGCTCAAGTGCAGACATCTTAGTGATTATAGGACTAGATAAGATATTAGAGATTGGTGGATGAGGCCATGGAAGACTTTGGAAAAACTGGTAGGAATATAAAAGTTGCTGGACCAAGAGCCTGTGTTGGTTGGCAAAATCATTGCAAAACCCCAGTGATTTATTTCAAATTGCTCACACCCCCTACCATTAGGCTTCTAAGCATAAGTACTTTCCACTGTTTAGACGTGCTTGGACACAACTCTTGCAGTGAAAACTCTGCAGTCTGACTATACTCACAAAATTGTAAAAGACAGTGTGCGAACAGAATTAAAGTCATACAGCATGGATACTGTACCTTCGGCCCAGCTCATTCGTATCGACCAGGTTTCCTAAACTGAACTCATCCCATTAATATTGAACTATAATGGGATGTAATGTTCTCCCCCTCTAACTTCCCCACCGCCTTCCAGTCAG
Organism: Hemiscyllium ocellatum; assembly: GCF_020745735.1. Taxonomy (NCBI): domain Eukaryota; kingdom Metazoa; phylum Chordata; class Chondrichthyes; order Orectolobiformes; family Hemiscylliidae; genus Hemiscyllium; species Hemiscyllium ocellatum. The sequence continues at coordinate 7,248,327 of NC_083447.1, read as the reverse complement.
TCCACTCTTCTTACAGTCAATGTTCCCAAAATGTCTTTATTCATTCGGGATCACTGGTTAGGCCAGCATCTATTGCCTATCCCTCAAAAACTCTGCAATATTTATGGTTTCGCTGAATTTATTTCCTACTGTCTGTTACAGATTTAAAATAGAAAACTTGGCCAAGGTTTTTAAAAAATCTTGGCCATTTGAGACCAAACTCTGTGGATTTTGTATGGGCTCTGTGTGTCCAGGCGGTTAGATTATAAATTTCTAAACTTCACAGAAGGGAGGATTTATACCTTCACGCAGATTTTATTGAAGAGTGGGTATTAGCCTGTTTGGCATAGTGGATGGCAGTATATTCACCTCTAAATCAGAAGGTGAGAGTTTCAGCTTCATTTTGGGACTGGAGGATTAGTCATGACTAGTGGAGTACTTGGGGTGTCCTGCATTTTCAGATGTCGCTTTCAACTGAGCGGTCATGTCAGAGCCATGTATTTAAAAGACCCTGTGGTTCGTTATTTTCATACATTTACAGCATTAGGATGTCCCTGGCTAGGCCCAGCACTTATTGCCATCCCTAATTGCTGTAGAGAGTGGTTGAGCCAACCACATTGCTGTGGGTCTGGAGTCACATGTAGCCAGATCAGGTAAGGATGGCATTTTTCTTCCCTAAAGGACATTAGTGACACAGATGGGTTTTTCTGACAATCAGCAATGGATTCATGGTCATCATTAGACTCTTAATTCCAGATTTTTATTGAATTCAAATTCCACCATCTGCTATGGCACGTCCCCAGACCATTACCTGGATCTCTGGATTAATAGTCAAGCCGTAATACCGCTGGATCATTACATCCCTTTGTTTTGCCACATAGAGCAGAGATGATTACCAGGATCCTCTCCAACTTTTGTGACAAGTGACCAGTTTTACCTTTTAAGTAGCACCAGAACTGTTTGTGGGACCTGGCTGTGCGCATGCATTTTCCTGTATGTGTGACAGCGTTTCATATGCAATTCATTAGCTGGAGACTACTTTGGGCTATCCTGCAGATGTGCTTGGTAATATGTGAATGTGCATTTCTTCCTCCTTGTTATTTATCTGTTGTGATTGTGAGCCTTGTGTTTGTTTTGTTATTAATTCAGTTTGTCATTTTCTCTTTTCCTAAATATATTAACATGTTAGGGTCCATAAAACTGTTTGGTTGTTGATTCAGTGCAGTTATTTGAACATGGGGGCCATCATAATGGGGTTTGGCTTTTGTCTGCCTCCACCCTACAGACCTGGCTAATAAGAACTAAGAGCAGGACTAAGCAATTCAGCCCTGGTTCTGCCATTTGATCTGATTGTGGCTGATCTCATCTTGGCCTCAACTCCACTTTCTTGTTTACTCTACATTACCCCTCAACCCATTACAAATTAAAAATCTGTCTATATTCCCCTTAACTTTACACATTGTCCCAGCATCCACTGTATTCCACAGATTCGTGACCCTTTGAGAGAAATAATCTCTCCCCATTTCTGTTATAAAGCTGCTAGCCCTGATCCTAAAACTATGACCTCTTGTTCTACGTTGCGCCACATGAGGAAACATCCTTTCCATGTCCACCTTGTCAATCACCTTTAGCATCTCATACACCTCAATTAAATCTCCTGTCGTTCTTCTAAACTTTAGAAAGGAAAGGCCCAAACTGCTCAGTCTCCTCTCTTTATTAGACAACCCCCTGTTTGGAATCGATCAAGTGAACATGCTCTGAACTGCCTCCAATATAGCTAAATTCCTTCTCAAAGCGACCTGTATTGTATGCAGTACTCCAATTGTGATCTCCTTGACGTCTTGTTCAGTTGCAGCAACACTTTGTTACCTTTATACTCTCTTCCTTTAGCGATAAATGCCAAGATTCCATTTGCCTTCATTACTTGCTGTACCTGCATGCTAGTTTACTGCAAAGCCCTCTGAAATTCCCCGGTTAGTCACGCAGATCCGTAAACAACTGAATCTTTACAGGGCCCTGACCAGTTAACGAGGAGAGATTTAAAAAAGATGTGTGGAACTTGAAGCTGTGAACACAAGCAACGTGGTGGGAGGGAAGCGTTTTGTAGGATGGCTTGCATTTGGTATTTGGAAGTGCAGTGAGTTCATAGTATTCAAACAAGATGTCATCCCGCTCATCCACACAAACACCTCTGCTCCGAACTGAGGGAAGCCTTGCACTCAGGCAGTCCTGTTATTGCACTGTAAGTTTATTAAAAAAGCAAGCCGATGTGTAAGTTTAGATGTTCTTGTTTTTGACTGACTCCTGATGTTGGTCCTTTGTGCCAGTTTGATTCACATATTGAGTGTGTCACTCTCCAGCAGATTCTCGAAGCGCTGGCAGTGTTTGTTTTTAAACCGTTGCTACAGTGCATGGTTTGGAGCATGCACTGAACTGTCATGGTATTTAAAGTGGAACTAGAAGGGTGATGAATCTTCAGTAAAAGCTTAATAGAAAATCATTGTGTTCAGTCAGTTGTTATAAATCCAGGTTGGGTGTATTTGTAACTTATTTTAGCAGCAGACTTTTGATCCCGCCTTACCCCACGACATTGCTGCTCACTCACGGTCATCTTCACAGCTTTAGTTTGAAGGTGGGTTTCATACTTCTGCTTTGTTTTCTTGTCCGTGTTTGCTTACTTGTTGGCCTTGTAATTTTGCTATTCACTGAGTGTTTAAGGCTCCTATGTGCTTATGGTTAAAGACTTTCCTGTGCATTTCCAAGAGTTAAGACGGTTTCCAATCTGAAATGTAACCGTTTCAGGACAGTCTGAGTGAACCCTTTTTAATGTCTTGTTAAATTCACATGGAAAGTTCAGTCCAGATGCACAAAGGCGTGATTGCTAAATATATTTGAAGTGTGTGTAAAGTAAAATGAAAAAATATGCCATTTTTGTAGTGTATCCATATGAACTGAGGGAAGTGAATTGCAGCTTGCATCCTAGCAAACTGAGGTTGAACAGAGCTGGGTGTTATGAGTGCCTGTCTGTTGGCTATTGATCTGATGCCCTGGTAGGAGCCAGTTCCATTGGTTTCAGAGTTGCGCACACGGTGGATCATGTACTGTGCTGCTTGTGATTTTTCAAATGAGCTTTGGCATGAAATTGGCCTGTTGACGATGCTCAGATGTGAGTGAGCCAGACAACTTTTGATCTGTGAATGATGGCTTTGCATTAGGTTGTTCTTCATAAAGTTATCCTGAAATCAATTCAAACAAAAAGAAAATCCAGTTGGTAGCTTTGGCTGCAATGTCTTGGCGATAAAGTCAGTTTCTTCATCACTGGACTTTTCCTCTGTTCCTGCAACTAAGAGTAAAAAAACGTAAAATGACCATAATCGTGCCAGACTATGGGGCTCCTCACATTCCCGAGTGATGACTGGTGGTTAAACTGAGGGTCACTATATCTCAGGCAAGGGGAGAGGTTAAGAAGGAGAGTTCTTCATTGTAACCCCAGCTGGTGCAGGAATTTAACCCACACCGTTGGTGTTACTCTGCATTGCACACCAGCCATCCAGCCAACTGAACTAACTGATTCCCATGCAATTTAGTGACAATTAGATCAATAGATTTGAGAGGGAAGGGAGAGCAGAATATTGTAACTTTAGAAGGAGCAGACTTGATGGGCAGAATGGCCTTTTCCCACTTCAGACTTTGCTTTGAATTTTTGGTGAAATGGCATAACCTGTTTCTTCAGGAAATGAATCCCTTTATTAGATTTGCATTCAGTTATAACCTTTGTCTCTTTCTGCTCTGTTGCAGGTCGTTAAGGTGAAGCCAAACGATAAAGATGCTAAAATGAAATACCAAGAATGTAACAAAATTGTCAAACAGAAAGCATTTGAACGTGCAATAGCAAACGATGAACTGAAGAGATCAGTAGTGGACTCTTTAGACATAGAGAGTATGAGTAAGTATTTTAGACTGTCTGTTTTAAGAATGGAGACTTCATGTTTCACACTGAACCTATGTTTGAATCAAGCTCTGACTGCATTTTCTGTTTTATTAGAACTATTTCACCCAGAAACGGGCCATTTGACCCATTGTGCCCCTGTCTGCCCATCAAAAGAGCTGTCTAATTTGACCCAATTGCTTTTTGAAAGTTCCTGTTGGGTCTGCTTTCACCATCCCTTCAGGCAGTGCTGTTTGGCTCAGCGCAGCTTTTTTTTATGTAAAACGTTCTCATTTCACCACAGGTTCTTTTGGCACGTTTCCTGATGATGCTGAGTCTTGCTGGGTACAGGTTCCAGGATACCTCAAGTACGCCCTTGAGTTACTGTTACTCTTTCTTCTGTTTTGAAGATAAGTGCTGCTCAGAGATTTGCCCACAGAAAGCATTGTGTGAACTTTGGCTGATTTTGTTTTTCCCTGAAAATGTGTTGCTGGAAAAGCGCAGCAGGTCAGGCAGCATCCAAGGAGCAGGAGAATCAACGTTTCGGGCATGAGCCCTTCTTCAGGATTTTTTTTTCCTCCTGCATTTCCTGAGACCATTTGCCCCTTCCCATTCTGCAGCTGTGCTCAGCTCAGCTGCATTAGTTCAGGGCAAGACTTGGACCTCAGATTTTGCAATCTGCATGTCTCAATGGTGAATATCCATGGAGACATTCCAGGGGTCTGTGAAGTAGTGAAACAGTATGTGAATAAGTGGTGGACTTGATAGGGGCTGTGCGAGACTCCTGTATGTGTGTCCCGAAGAGTGGACTGGCTGTCTAACCTCTGAAGGGGCCATGTATGTGAAAGTGCTGACTAGCACGTGAATAGCCCGAGAGGTCCAAAGTTATCAAAGCTGCAGGAGGGTGCCAGGAGAGGAAAGTTTTTAAGATGCTCAAGTTTTGGGCGGTGGCACAGTGGTTAGCACTGCTGCCTCACAGTGCCAGAGACCCAGGTTCAATTCCCACCTCGGGCAACTGTCTGTGTGGAGTTTGCACATTCTCCCCGTGTTTGCGTGGGTTTGCTCTGGGTGCTCCGGTTTCCTCCCACAGTCCAAAGATGTGCAGGTCTGGTGAATTGGCCATGCTAAATTGCCCATAGTGTTAGGTGACGGGGTAAATGTAAGGGTGCTTCGGCGGGTCAGTGTGGACTTGTTGGGCTGAAGGGCCTGTTTCCATGCTGTAAGTAACCTAATCTAATATACTAAAGCTCAAAGCAAGGACACAAAAATACAAGCTTGTCCTGAAAGAAACACTGTTGTGTTATAGAATTGATGTAGGTCAGGGTCCATGATTATAAATTCATCTGAAAAGTCTCTTTTCAATCTACTGCCTTGGTTATCTGGGAGCAGCTAATGGTCCCTCTCCTGATGCAGAGAGTGACGTGATCTGACAGGCGGCATTTTCAGTGGCTTCCCCCCAATTTGGGAAATCCAGGGTTTCCTCTTCAGTTTGTGCTTGTTGCTGTCAGGTGGCTGGGTGACATGAGTATGTTCTGGCTAGGTGAGTGCTTGTTACAGTTTGTGCCTTTTGGTTTTTGCAATGGGGAAATCAGCTGGTGTTCCAGTTCTTGTTTGCTACCCAGTGCTTTTTGTTTAAACCTGTGAGTGCCCAAACCTTAGGTAATTGTTGTGGTCCAGTTTTCCTTGCTGTTAGTGTTGTTGTGAAGATCGGCCATGAATGAGAGACAATGAAGTGTACTCAGCATCCAAGGAACCAGCATGCCATTTCTACCATCAGAGAAGTAAACAAGTGGTAATAGTGACAGGGATGCAAATTCCTATCTAAATTCAGTGCAAAAGACTAACTTTTCTTTTTTACTGGATGGGAGCTTGGATTGGCAAATTAAGACCTCACTGTTGTAGTATTTGAGGTGTCTCCTATTTTGTGTTCTCATTTCCATGAACTTTTTGCTGCTCTCCCTCATCTTTCACCTCTCAGCTGGTGCCCCTGAACGCTGTTGTGAGTTGTTGACTTGATATCACAAGTTGTTATGATGCTTGTGGCTTTAACTCGTCTAAAAATAAATAGGTTTGGTTCCCAGAGTAACCTTCAAAGTTGGGACAAGAAAGCTTCTGCCCAGCCAGGGGGCTGAAAATATACAGACCAATTTTTAAGTGCGGTTTGAGGGATAACTGCCTGAATAAATTCCCCTTTTCCCCCTTAGAAATAGCATTTGCAGTGTTTGAGATAAAAGCATTCTCTTTCGTGTTGCTGAGTAGATGACGTGCAGTACAACCTGCTCTCTCACCTTCCACCCTCAAAAAGGTTTTTAAACATTTATTCATGAAAGGAATCGGGATGTCTCTGGCAAAACCAGTGTTTATTGACTGTTCCTGATTGCCCCTTTGATAAGATGGTGGTGATCCAACTTCTTGAACCAGTGTCAGACTTGCTGGGCCATTTCAGAATGCAGTTAAAAGTCAACTGGGTAAGGGTAGCAAGTTCCTCCTGGGCATGGATTTTTAAAACAATCTGGTAATTGTGGTCACCATAACTTTTTATTGCTGATTTAAAAGATTGACTCAATTTAAATGACCAACTACGTGGTGAGGTTTGAACTTGGATCTCTGAATTACAAATCTATTAACATGACTGTTCTGCTATTGTGCTGTTATGTCAGTCTCCTAGGATAGGGGTCACTGAAGATGGCTTGTGGCAATAGGCTCTTATTTGTTTACAATGTGATGGGAGCTTGATTCTTTTCCAAGGTCTCATCTCTCTCACTGCTGCTTCTGCTAATCCTTTGCCTCTACTGTTGGTTCTGCTGGCACTAGTCCCCCTCTCCATAGGTGATCCCAGACAGTGGATGTCACAGCTATGCTGTTAACAAACACATGAAAGGTCAGGAGATGACCAGATGCAACAATTTGCTGACGACTCCTTCTCTCGCATCCCACTTCCCCATCCTGGTCATGCAATCTCCTAAGTAACCAAAAAAAGGGATAAAAATCTAGATATGTGAAGAGAAACTTGAAATCACCAGGGATCTGCAGGTTATTTGTATCAAGTAATATGTACTTGATTTCCCCACTCCCTCCTTACCTACCTTCAGTAACTCGAGGTGACCTCTGCTCTGAGGACTTTGTCGGCTACCCTTTTGACAGTTTGTGGTAAATTCCTATTTATCAGTCTGCTGCATGTTTGATAACTTTTGTGGGAAAAAAAAATGTTTTGTGCCATCAAAATTACTCCCTCTTGTATTTTATACTTGCCTTCCCTCGTTCTCCAATTCCTATTGGGTTCAAATAGCAAGAAATCTGATCAACCCCTCTTGACATTCAATTGCATTGCCAACACCGAAGCCTCTATTGGCATCCTTAGGATCACCCTTGACCAAACACTTGGACACAAATAGTCTGGCTGCAAGAGCTGGTCATAGAGCAGGAGTTGTGTAGAGAGTGATTCACATCCTGACTTCCAGTTGCTTGGATGACTGAAGCTTTGACAACACTCAAATCTTGACATCCAAAACAAAGCTACCCATCCTCCAGCATTCACTGTGCCGGACGCTGGAGCAACGTGGCAGCAATCTGCAATATCCTCAGGATGGACTGCAGCAACACACCAAGGCTCCTTCAACACCTTCCAAACCTGTGACAGGACAAGCAGAACATAATCCATAGGAAACATCACCTGGACATTGCCCTCACAAGCCGCACACTAGCCTGATTTAGAACTATATCCCCTCCAAGCCTGGCACCTAATTTGGAACTGCATTGTGCTGTACCTTCACTATTACTGGGTCAAAGTCTTGTAACGACTGCCCTAGTAGCACTGTGGGTGCAAGACTGCAGTGGCTCACCACACCTTAATACAGTTACTTTCATAGGATGGAGGCATTGTTGGCTGGGTTAGCATTATCCGTCCCCAGTTGGATGGATGACAAATGCTGACCTTTCCAGCTATGCCCAAATAAAGAAGGGAAGATGTAATGCATTTTTTGATGCTGATTATGTCATCATCTCTCAGTCTCCCACCTTTAATTTTGTATTTAGCAATCGAAGATGATTATACCGGTCCCAAACTGGAAGATGGGAAAGTCACTTTAAAGTTCATGAAAGAGCTAATGCAGTGGTTTAAAGATCAGAAGAAATTGCACAGAAAATGTGCTTATCAGGTAAGGAGCTGTTGCTTTCTCCAATCGCGGTAGTTAACAGCAGACCCTGGGCATGCCGTGGAAGACTGATGTGTTTATTGACAGTGTGGCTCATTCGTCTAACGGTAAGGTGCTCCTACTAATTGGTTCTGGTCTCTTCTGTTTCCATTACTCATCCTATGTCTTTGCTGTTTGTGACTATTCTTGACACTACATATTGTACTCACTCACTCTTTGTGTCCAGTCCACTGTCCAGTCTTTCTCAGGCTTTCCCTAGGGACTTACCCATGCAGTCTGGGAAGTAATGACTTTGAGCGTTGTGGCCAAATGCTCATGCTTCCTGGTTGATGAGCGTACTTGAGCTTTTGAGTTGTCATCCTTTGCTGGTTTCCACATCAGGAAAGGTGATCTGGCTTCCATTTGCGATCGTAGAACTGAGAAGGTCTGAAAACATTGAACCGCTTGGGGAAAAGTGTTTAGAAAAGTGAAGGCTGGGGAGTATCTCGGAAGAGAGTTTGAAGACTATTGTTCAGTTGGCTGCTGTAGACTTAGGAGAAAATGTTCCCCCTTATGGGTGGGATCGAAACAAATCTAAGAATTTCCCTGGAGAGTTCAGTAAGCAAGTCAGGAGGAGCTTCCTTATCCAGAAAGTGCTGCAAACGTGGAGCTTGCTACCTCAAGGAGTGAGAGAGACAAACTTAAGGTTGGGCCTACATGCAACACGCTAATTCTTAATTGCCCTCTAGGCAGTTGAGAATGCACAATGAATGCTGACCTAGCCGGTTACACCACATCCCTTGAATGAACCTTTGTGAAAAAAACAAACAGCACTCGGGGATTCTCGACAAGCACGTGAGGAGAAAGAGAAGGTTAGAGATCAATTTGGAAGATTTGGCTGGGAGTTGGGGGTGGTTTGTGTGGAGCCTAAACACCTGCATTGATCTATGGGTCAAAACTCCCAATGCTGGCCAGGCAGGTATTTGTTGTCCATCTCTAAATGCCCTTGAACTGAGTGGCCTGCTAGGTCATTTCAGAACATAGCATTGTGCTTGACACTTAACTGTGGGTCTGGAGTCGCACACAGTCCAGGCCCCAGGTAAGCAGAGCAGACTTCCTTCTCTAAAGGATTTTTTTTACCCATGATCAATGAAGTTTCACGGTCACTATTACTGGCATTAGCTTTCAGTTCTTTTATGTGCTGTGTTGCACACTCCATCTAACCTAAATTTACAACTTGTACCCACTGGGAGCATGCAGCAGCGTGGATGTTTTCCCACTTGAGTTGGAAGGTGATTCTGCTGTTGGGTCCATTTCAAAGGCTTGTTCTAGCACATTGTAACCAGGTGATGGCAGGATAACATGGCACAAGATTGAAAATCTTCAATATCATGGCTTACCCAGAGCAGTGTGACAGAAGCACAGAAACAACAGGCGCTCTTGTTTTGTCTTATTTTTATAACGCACCACATAAACTTTACTAACCTAAAGGCACTGTGTGAAATACAAGTTGTCATAATCCGGTCTGTTTTATTGATTGATTTACAGCTCCCACATTATGACCTTGAAACATTAGCCGTCATTTACAGCAGTAAAACTTGTGGAAATATGCTTATTAATATTGTCTCAGTGTTCTCTCCCTTTCATGTTTCATTTCTCTTCCTTATTTCCGCTTCCTTCTCACCTATTTAAAGGTTTAATATATTGTATCATAATCCTGCTCCTTACCTGCCTTTCCATGGCAACAACTTTATTTTTGATGGGAGGTTTTTACTGGCTTCGAGCCTTTAATGCTTCTTTTTGGAACAACTATATTTAGAAGATCATCACGTTGCTGGGAAAGTTTCATTTAGACACCTGGTAAAACTTGCCAAGTACATTGGCAGTCTAACAAGTTAAACTGGCCTGCAAGAGAGGCTGTGGCTTACGAGCAGTTCAAAACCTGCCGACAAAGAGGCACATCCTTCTGTGCTGAAGTCACTATGACGATATACTTCAACCCTAGTTCACTTGGGTGCGCTCTTTCTCTTTTTTTCTCTCTCTCCCTCATTTCTCTCGTTTTCTCTTCTCTCCCTCTCTTTTTTTCTCGTGCTTTTTTCTCTTGCTTTCTGTTCTTTCTTGTGCTTTCTTTCTGTCGCTCTCTTTTCTCTCTCTTCGTTCTCCCTCTCTCTCTCTTCGTTCTCCCTCTCTCTCTCTTCGTTCTCCCTCTCTCTCTCCGTTCTCCCTCTCGCTCTCCGTTCTCCCTCTCTCTCTCTTCGTTCTCCCTCTCTCTCTCTTCGTTCTCCCTCTCTCTCTCCATTCTCCCTCTCTCTCTCTTTGTTCTCCCTCTCTCTCTCTTCGTTCTCCCTCTCTCTCTCTCTCTCTTCGTTCTCCCTCTCTCTCTCTCTCTCTCCGTTCTCCCTCTCTCTCTCCGTTCTCCCTCTCTCTCTCCGTTCTCCCTCTCTCTCTCCGTTCTCCCTCTCTCTCTCCATTCTCCCTCTCTCTCTCTTCGTTCTCCCTCTCTCTCTCTCTCTCTTCGTTCTCCCTCTCTCTCTCTTCGTTCTCCCTCTCTCTCTCTCTCTCTCCGTTCTCCCTCTCTCTCTCCGTTCTCCCTCTCTCTCTCTCTGTTCTCCCTCTCTCTCTCCGTTCTCCCTCTCTCTCTCTGTTCTCCCTCTCTCTCTCTGTTCTCCCTCTCTCTCTGTTCTCCCTCTCTCTCTCCGTTCTCCCTCTCTCTCTTCGTTCTCCCTCTCTCTCTTCGTTCTCCCTCTCTCTCTCCGTTCTCCCTCTCTCTCTCCGTTCTCCCTCTCTCTCTCCGTTCTCCCTCTCTCTCTCCGTTCTCCCTCTCTCTCTCCGTTCTCCCTCTCTCTCTCCGTTCTCCCTCTCTCTCTCCGTTCTCCCTCTCTCTCTTCGTTCTCCCACTCTCTCTCTCCGTTCTCCCACTCTCTCTCCGTTCTCCCTCTCTCTCTCCGTTCTCCCTCTCTCTCTCCGTTCTCCCTCTCTCTCTCCGTTCTCCCTCTCTCTCTCCGTTCTCCCTCTCTCTCTCCGTTCTCCCTCTCTCTCTCCGTTCTCCCTCTCTCTCTCTCTGTTCTCCCTCTCTCTCTGTTCTCCCTCTCTCTCTCTGTTCTCCCTCTCTCTCTCCGTTCTCCCTCTCTCTCTCCGTTCTCCCTCTCTCTCTTCGTTCTCCCTCTCTCTCTCCGTTCTCCCTCTCTCTCTCCGTTCTCCCTCTCTCTCTCTTCGTTCTCCCTCTCTCTCTCTCCGTTCTCCCTCTCTCTCTCCGTTCTCCCTCTCTCTCTCTCCGTTCTCCCTCTCTCTCTCCGTTCTCCCTCTCTCTCTCTCTCTCTTCGTTCTCCCTCTCTCTCTTCATTCTCCCTCTCTCTCTCGTTCTCCCTCTCTCTCTCGTTCTCCCTCTCTCTCTCTCTCTGTTCTCCCTCTCTCTCTGTTCTCCCTCTCTCTCTCTGTTCTCCCTCTCTCTCTCTGTTCTCCCCCTCTCGCTTTGTTCTCCCCCTCTCGCTTTGTTCTCCCCCTCTCGCTTTGTTCTCCCCCTCTCGCTTTGTTCTCCCCCTCTCGCTTTGTTCTCCCCCTCTCGCTTTGTTCTCCCCCTCTCGCTTTGTTCTCCCCCTCTCGCTTTGTTCTCCCCCTCTCGCTTTGTTCTCCCCCTCTCGCTTTGTTCTCCCCCTCTCGCTTTGTTCTCCCCCTCTCGCTTTGTTCTCCCCCTCTCGCTTTGTTCTCCCCCTCTCGCTTTGTTCTCCCCCTCTCGCTTTGTTCTCCCCCTCTCGCTTTGTTCTCCCCCTCTCGCTTTGTTCTCCCCCTCTCGCTTTGTTCTCCCCCTCTCGCTTTGTTCTCCCCTCTCGCTTTGTTCTCCCCCTCTCGCTTTGTTCTCCCCTCTCGCTTTGTTCTCCCCCTCTCGCTTTGTTCTCCCCCTCTCGCTTTGTTCTCCCCCTCTCGCTTTGTTCTCCCCCTCTCGCTTTGTTCTCCCCCTCTCGCTTTGTTCTCCCCCTCTCGCTTTGTTCTCCCCCTCTCGCTTTGTTCCCCCCTCTCGCTTTGTTCTCCCCTCTCGCTTTGTTCTCCCCCTCTCGCTTTGTTCTCCCCCTCTCGCTTTGTTCTCCCCCTCTCGCTTTGTTCTCCCCCTCTCGCTTTGTTCTCCCCCTCTCGCTTTGTTCTCCCCCTCTCGCTTTGTTCTCCCCCTCTCGCTTTGTTCTCCCCCTCTCGCTTTGTTCTCCCCCTCTCGCTTTGTTCTCCCCCTCTCGCTTTGTTCTCCCCCTCTCGCTTTGTTCTCCCCCTCTCGCTTTGTTCTCCCCCTCTCGCTTTGTTCTCCCCCTCTCGCTTTGTTCTCCCCCTCTCGCTTTGTTCTCCCCCTCTCGCTTTGTTCTCCCCCTCTCGCTTTGTTCTCCCCCTCTCGCTTTGTTCTCCCCCTCTCGCTTTGTTCTCCCCCTCTCGCTTTGTTCTCCCCCTCTCGCTTTGTTCTCCCCCTCTCGCTTTGTTCTCCCCCTCTCGCTTTGTTCTCCCCCTCTCGCTTTGTTCTCCCCCTCTCGCTTTGTTCTCCCCCTCTCGCTTTGTTCTCCCCCTCTCGCTTTGTTCTCCCCCTCTCGCTTTGTTCTCCCCCTCTCGCTTTGTTCTCCCCCTCTCGCTTTGTTCTCCCCCTCTCGCTTTGTTCTCCCCCTCTCGCTTTGTTCTCCCCCTCTCGCTTTGTTCTCCCCCTCTCGCTTTGTTCTCCCCCTCTCGCTTTGTTCTCCCCCTCTCGCTTTGTTCTCCCCCTCTCGCTTTGTTCTCCCCCTCTCGCTTTGTTCTCCCTCTCGCTTTGTTCTCCCCCCTCTCGCTTTGTTCTCCCCCTCTCGCTTTGTTCTCCCCCTCTCGCTTTGTTCTCCCCCTCTCGCTTTGTTCTCCCCCTCTCGCTTTGTTCTCCCCCTCTCGCTTTGTTCTCCCCCTCTCGCTTTGTTCTCCCCCTCTCGCTTTGTTCTCCCCCTCTCGCTTTGTTCTCCCCCTCTCGCTTTTTTCTCCCCCTCTCGCTTTGTTCTCCCCCTCTCGCTTTGTTCTCCCCCTCTCGCTTTGTTCTCCCCCTCTCGCTTTGTTCTCCCCCTCTCGCTTTGTTCTCCCCCTCTCGCTTTGTTCTCCCCCTCTCGCTTTGTTCTCCCCCTCTCGCTTTGTTCTCCCCCTCTCGCTTTGTTCTCCCCCTCTCGCTTTGTTCTCCCCCTCTCGCTTTGTTCTCCCCCTCTCGCTTTGTTCTCCCCCTCTCGCTTTGTTCTCCCCCTCGCGCTTTGTTCTCCCCCTCTCGCTTTGTTCTCCCCCTCTCGCTTTGTTCTCCCACCTCTCGCTTTGTTCTCCCCCTCTCGCTTTGTTCTCCCCCCTCTCGCTTTGTTCTCCCCCTCTCGCTTTGTTCTCCCCCTCTCGCTTTGTTCTCACCCCCTCTCGCTTTGTTCTCCCCCTCTCGCTTTGTTCTCCCCCCCTCGCTTTGTTCTCCCCCTCTCGCTTTGTTCTCCCCCCTCTCGCTTTGTTCTCCCCCTCTCGCTTTGTTCTCCCCCTCTCGCTTTGTTCTCCCCCTCTCGCTTTGTTCTCCCCCTCTCGCTTTGTTCTCCCCCTCTCGCTTTGTTCTCCCCCTCTCGCTTTGTTCTCCCCCTCTCGCTTTGTTCTCCCCCTCTCGCTTTGTTCTCCCCCTCTCGCTTTGTTCTCCCCCTCTCGCTTTGTTCTCCCCCTCTCGCTTTGTTCTCCCCCTCTCGCTTTGTTCTCCCCCTCTCGCTTTGTTCTCCCCCTCTCGCTTTGTTCTCCCCCTCTCGCTTTGTTCTCCCCCTCTCGCTTTGTTCTCCCCCTCTCGCTTTGTTCTCCCCCTCTCGCTTTGTTCTCCCCCTCTCGCTTTGTTCTCCCCCTCTCGCTTTGTTCTCCCCCTCTCGCTTTGTTCTCCCCCTCTCGCTTTGTTCTCCCCCTCTCGCTTTGTTCTCCCCCTCTCGCTTTGTTCTCCCCCTCTCGCTTTGTTCTCCCCCTCTCGCTTTGTTCTCCCCCTCTCGCTTTGTTCTCCCCCTCTCGCTTTGTTCTCCCCCTCTCGCTTTGTTCTCCCCCTCTCGCTTTGTTCTCCCCCTCTCGCTTTGTTCTCCCCCTCTCGCTTTGTTCTCCCCCTCTCGCTTTGTTCTCCCCCTCTCGCTTTGTTCTCCCCCTCTCGCTTTGTTCTCCCCCTCTCGCTTTGTTCTCCCCCTCTCGCTTTGTTCTCCCCCTCTCGCTTTGTTCTCCCCCTCTCGCTTTGTTCTCCCCCTCTCGCTTTGTTCTCCCCCTCTCGCTTTGTTCTCCCCCTCTCGCTTTGTTCTCCCCCTCTCGCTTTGTTCTCCCCCTCTCGCTTTGTTCTCCCCCTCTCGCTTTGTTCTCCCCCTCTCGCTTTGTTCTCCCCCTCTCGCTTTGTTCTCCCCCTCTCGCTTTGTTCTCCCCCTCTCGCTTTGTTCTCCCCCTCTCGCTTTGTTCTCCCCCTCTCGCTTTGTTCTCCCCCTCTCGCTTTGTTCTCCCCCTCTCGCTTTGTTCTCCCCCTCTCGCTTTGTTCTCCCCCTCTCGCTTTGTTCTCCCCCTCTCGCTTTGTTCTCCCCCTCTCGCTTTGTTCTCCCCCTCTCGCTTTGTTCTCCCCCTCTCGCTTTGTTCTCCCCCTCTCGCTTTGTTCTCCCCCTCTCGCTTTGTTCTCCCCCTCTCGCTTTGTTCTCCCCCTCTCGCTTTGTTCTCCCCCTCTCGCTTTGTTCTCCCCCTCTCGCTTTGTTCTCCCCCTCTCGCTTTGTTCTCCCCCTCTCGCTTTGTTCTCCCCCTCTCGCTTTGTTCTCCCCCTCTCGCTTTGTTCTCCCCCTCTCGCTTTGTTCTCCCCCTCTCGCTTTGTTCTCCCCCTCTCGCTTTGTTCTCCCCCTCTCGCTTTGTTCTCCCCCTCTCGCTTTGTTCTCCCCCTCTCGCTTTGTTCTCCCCCTCTCGCTTTGTTCTCCCCCTCTCGCTTTGTTCTCCCCCTCTCGCTTTGTTCTCCCCCTCTCGCTTTGTTCTCCCCCTCTCGCTTTGTTCTCCCCCTCTCGCTTTGTTCTCCCCCTCTCGCTTTGTTCTCCCCCTCTCGCTTTGTTCTCCCCCTCTCGCTTTGTTCTCCCCCTCTCGCTTTGTTCTCCCCCTCTCGCTTTGTTCTCCCCCTCTCGCTTTGTTCTCCCCCTCTCGCTTTGTTCTCCCCCTCTCGCTTTGTTCTCCCCCTCTCGCTTTGTTCTCCCCCTCTCGCTTTGTTCTCCCCCTCTCGCTTTGTTCTCCCCCTCTCGCTTTGTTCTCCCCCTCTCGCTTTGTTCTCCCCCTCTCGCTTTGTTCTCCCCCTCTCGCTTTGTTCTCCCCCTCTCGCTTTGTTCTCCCCCTCTCGCTTTGTTCTCCCCCTCTCGCTTTGTTCTCCCCCTCTCGCTTTGTTCTCCCCCTCTCGCTTTGTTCTCCCCCTCTCGCTTTGTTCTCCCCCTCTCGCTTTGTTCTCCCCCTCTCGCTTTGTTCTCCCCCTCTCGCTTTGTTCTCCCCCTCTCGCTTTGTTCTCCCCCTCTCGCTTTGTTCTCCCCCTCTCGCTTTGTTCTCCCCCTCTCGCTTTGTTCTCCCCCTCTCGCTTTGTTCTCCCCCTCTCGCTTTGTTCTCCCCCTCTCGCTTTGTTCTCCCCCTCTCGCTTTGTTCTCCCCCTCTCGCTTTGTTCTCCCCCTCTCGCTTTGTTCTCCCCCTCTCGCTTTGTTCTCCCCCTCTCGCTTTGTTCTCCCCCTCTCGCTTTGTTCTCCCCCTCTCGCTTTGTTCTCCCCCTCTCGCTTTGTTCTCCCCCTCTCGCTTTGTTCTCCCCCTCTCGCTTTGTTCTCCCCCTCTCGCTTTGTTCTCCCCCTCTCGCTTTGTTCTCCCCCTCTCGCTTTGTTCTCCCCCTCTCGCTTTGTTCTCCCCCTCTCGCTTTGTTCTCCCCCTCTCGCTTTGTTCTCCCCCTCTCGCTTTGTTCTCCCCCTCTCGCTTTGTTCTCCCCCTCTCGCTTTGTTCTCCCCCTCTCGCTTTGTTCTCCCCCTCTCGCTTTGTTCTCCCCCTCTCGCTTTGTTCTCCCCCTCTCGCTTTGTTCTCCCCCTCTCGCTTTGTTCTCCCCCTCTCGCTTTGTTCTCCCCCTCTCGCTTTGTTCTCCCCCTCTCGCTTTGTTCTCCCCCTCTCGCTTTGTTCTCCCCCTCTCGCTTTGTTCTCCCCCTCTCGCTTTGTTCTCCCCCTCTCGCTTTGTTCTCCCCCTCTCGCTTTGTTCTCCCCCTCTCGCTTTGTTCTCCCCCTCTCGCTTTGTTCTCCCCCTCTCGCTTTGTTCTCCCCCTCTCGCTTTGTTCTCCCCCTCTCGCTTTGTTCTCCCCCTCTCGCTTTGTTCTCCCCCTCTCGCTTTGTTCTCCCCCTCTCGCTTTGTTCTCCCCCTCTCGCTTTGTTCTCCCCCTCTCGCTTTGTTCTCCCCCTCTCGCTTTGTTCTCCCCCTCTCGCTTTGTTCTCCCCCTCTCGCTTTGTTCTCCCCCTCTCGCTTTGTTCTCCCCCTCTCGCTTTGTTCTCCCCCTCTCGCTTTGTTCTCCCCCTCTCGCTTTGTTCTCCCCCTCTCGCTTTGTTCTCCCCCTCTCGCTTTGTTCTCCCCCTCTCGCTTTGTTCTCCCCCTCTCGCTTTGTTCTCCCCCTCTCGCTTTGTTCTCCCCCTCTCGCTTTGTTCTCCCCCTCTCGCTTTGTTCTCCCCCTCTCGCTTTGTTCTCCCCCTCTCGCTTTGTTCTCCCCCTCTCGCTTGTTCTCCCCCTCTCGCTTTGTTCTCCCCCTCTCGCTTTGTTCTCCCCCTCTCGCTTTGTTCTCCCCCTCTCGCTTTGTTCTCCCCCTCTCGCTTTGTTCTCCCCCTCTCGCTTTGTTCTCCCCCTCTCGCTTTGTTCTCCCCCTCTCGCTTTGTTCTCCCCCTCTCGCTTTGTTCTCCCCCTCTCGCTTTGTTCTCCCCCTCTCGCTTTGTTCTCCCCCTCTCGCTTTGTTCTCCCCCTCTCGCTTTGTTCTCCCCCTCTCGCTTTGTTCTCCCCCTCTCGCTTTGTTCTCCCCCTCTCGCTTTGTTCTCCCCCTCTCGCTTTGTTCTCCCCCTCTCGCTTTGTTCTCCCCCTCTCGCTTTGTTCTCCCCCTCTCGCTTTGTTCTCCCCCTCTCGCTTTGTTCTCCCCCTCTCGCTTTGTTCTCCCCCTCTCGCTTTGTTCTCCCCCTCTCGCTTTGTTCTCCCCCTCTCGCTTTGTTCTCCCCCTCTCGCTTTGTTCTCCCCCTCTCGCTTTGTTCTCCCCCTCTCGCTTTGTTCTCCCCCTCTCGCTTTGTTCTCCCCCTCTCGCTTTGTTCTCCCCCTCTCGCTTTGTTCTCCCCCCTCTCGCTTTGTTCTCCCCCTCTCGCTTTGTTCTCCCCCTCTCGCTTTGTTCTCCCCCTCTCGCTTTGTTCTCCCCCTCTCGCTTTGTTCTCCCCCTCTCGCTTTGTTCTCCCCCTCTCGCTTTGTTCTCCCCCTCTCGCTTTGTTCTCCCCCTCTCGCTTTGTTCTCCCCCTCTCGCTTTGTTCTCCCCCTCTCGCTTTGTTCTCCCCCTCTCGCTTTGTTCTCCCCCTCTCGCTTTGTTCTCCCCCTCTCGCTTTGTTCTCCCCCTCTCGCTTTGTTCTCCCCCTCTCGCTTTGTTCTCCCCCTCTCGCTTTGTTCTCCCCCTCTCGCTTTGTTCTCCCCCTCTCGCTTTGTTCTCCCCCTCTCGCTTTGTTCTCCCCCTCTCGCTTTGTTCTCCCCCTCTCGCTTTGTTCTCCCCCTCTCGCTTTGTTCTCCCCCTCTCGCTTTGTTCTCCCCCTCTCGCTTTGTTCTCCCCCTCTCGCTTTGTTCTCCCCCTCTCGCTTTGTTCTCCCCCTCTCGCTTTGTTCTCCCCCTCTCGCTTTGTTCTCCCCCTCTCGCTTTGTTCTCCCCCTCTCGCTTTGTTCTCCCCCTCTCGCTTTGTTCTCCCCCTCTCGCTTTGTTCTCCCCCTCTCGCTTTGTTCTCCCCCTCTCGCTTTGTTCTCCCCCTCTCGCTTTGTTCTCCCCCTCTCGCTTTGTTCTCCCCCTCTCGCTTTGTTCTCCCCCTCTCGCTTTGTTCTCCCCCTCTCGCTTTGTTCTCCCCCTCTCGCTTTGTTCTCCCCCTCTCGCTTTGTTCTCCCCCTCTCGCTTTGTTCTCCCCCTCTCGCTTTGTTCTCCCCCTCTCGCTTTGTTCTCCCCCTCTCGCTTTGTTCTCCCCCTCTCGCTTTGTTCTCCCCCTCTCGCTTTGTTCTCCCCCTCTCGCTTTGTTCTCCCCCTCTCGCTTTGTTCTCCCCCTCTCGCTTTGTTCTCCCCCCTCTCGCTTTGTTCTCCCCCTCTCGCTTTGTTCTCCCCCTCTCGCTTTGTTCTCCCCCTCTCGCTTTGTTCTCCCCCTCTCGCTTTGTTCTCCCCCTCTCGCTTTGTTCTCCCCCTCTCGCTTTGTTCTCCCCCTCTCGCTTTGTTCTCCCCCTCTCGCTTTGTTCTCCCCCTCTCGCTTTGTTCTCCCCCTCTCGCTTTGTTCTCCCCCTCTCGCTTTGTTCTCCCCCTCTCGCTTTGTTCTCCCCCTCTCGCTTTGTTCTCCCCCTCTCGCTTTGTTCTCCCCCTCTCGCTTTGTTCTCCCCCTCTCGCTTTGTTCTCCCCCTCTCGCTTTGTTCTCCCCCTCTCGCTTTGTTCTCCCCCTCTCGCTTTGTTCTCCCCCCTCTCGCTTTGTTCTCCCCCTCTCGCTTTGTTCTCCCCCTCTCGCTTTGTTCTCCCCCTCTCGCTTTGTTCTCCCCCTCTCGCTTTGTTCTCCCCCTCTCGCTTTGTTCTCCCCCTCTCGCTTTGTTCTCCCCCTCTCGCTTTGTTCTCCCCCTCTCGCTTTGTTCTCCCCCTCTCGCTTTGTTCTCCCCCTCTCGCTTTGTTCTCCCCCTCTCGCTTTGTTCTCCCCCTCTCGCTTTGTTCTCCCCCCTCTCGCTTTGTTCTCCCCCTCTCGCTTTGTTCTCCCCCTCTCGCTTTGTTCTCCCCCTCTCGCTTTGTTCTCCCCCTCTCGCTTTGTTCTCCCCCTCTCGCTTTGTTCTCCCCCTCTCGCTTTGTTCTCCCCCTCTCGCTTTGTTCTCCCCCTCTCGCTTTGTTCTCCCCCTCTCGCTTTGTTCTCCCCCTCTCGCTTTGTTCTCCCCCTCTCGCTTTGTTCTCCCCCCTCTCGCTTTGTTCTCCCCCTCTCGCTTTGTTCTCCCCCTCTCGCTTTGTTCTCCCCCTCTCGCTTTGTTCTCCCCCTCTCGCTTTGTTCTCCCCCCTCTCGCTTTGTTCTCCCCCTCTCGCTTTGTTCTCCCCCTCTCGCTTTGTTCTCCCCCTCTCGCTTTGTTCTCCCCCTCTCGCTTTGTTCTCCCCCTCTCGCTTTGTTCTCCCCCTCTCGCTTTGTTCTCCCCCTCTCGCTTTGTTCTCCCCCTCTCGCTTTGTTCTCCCCCTCTCGCTTTGTTCTCCCCCTCTCGCTTTGTTCTCCCCCTCTCGCTTTGTTCTCCCCCTCTCGCTTTGTTCTCCCCCCTCTCGCTTTGTTCTCCCCCTCTCGCTTTGTTCTCCCCCTCTCGCTTTGTTCTCCCCCTCTCGCTTTGTTCTCCCCCTCTCGCTTTGTTCTCCCCCTCTCGCTTTGTTCTCCCCCTCTCGCTTTGTTCTCCCCCTCTCGCTTTGTTCTCCCCCTCTCGCTTTGTTCTCCCCCTCTCGCTTTGTTCTCCCCCTCTCGCTTTGTTCTCCCCCTCTCGCTTTGTTCTCCCCCTCTCGCTTTGTTCTCCCCCTCTCGCTTTGTTCTCCCCCTCTCGCTTTGTTCTCCCCCTCTCGCTTTGTTCTCCCCCTCTCGCTTTGTTCTCCCCCTCTCGCTTTGTTCTCCCCTCTCGCTTTGTTCTCCCCCTCTCGCTTTGTTCTCCCCCTCTCGCTTTGTTCTCCCCCTCTCGCTTTGTTCTCCCCCTCTCGCTTTGTTCTCCCCCTCTCGCTTTGTTCTCCCCCTCTCGCTTTGTTCTCCCCCTCTCGCTTTGTTCTCCCCCTCTCGCTTTGTTCTCCCCCTCTCGCTTTGTTCTCCCCCTCTCGCTTTGTTCTCCCCCTCTCGCTTTGTTCTCCCCCTCTCGCTTTGTTCTCCCCCTCTCGCTTTGTTCTCCCCCTCTCGCTTTGTTCTCCCCCTCTCGCTTTGTTCTCCCCCTCTCGCTTTGTTCTCCCCCTCTCGCTTTGTTCTCCCCCTCTCGCTTTGTTCTCCCCCTCTCGCTTTGTTCTCCCCCTCTCGCTTTGTTCTCCCCCTCTCGCTTTGTTCTCCCCCTCTCGCTTTGTTCTCCCCCTCTCGCTTTGTTCTCCCCCTCTCGCTTTGTTCTCCCCCTCTCGCTTTGTTCTCCCCCTCTCGCTTTGTTCTCCCCCTCTCGCTTTGTTCTCCCCCTCTCGCTTTGTTCTCCCCCTCTCGCTTTGTTCTCCCCCTCTCGCTTTGTTCTCCCCCTCTCGCTTTGTTCTCCCCCTCTCGCTTTGTTCTCCCCCTCTCGCTTTGTTCTCCCCCTCTCGCTTTGTTCTCCCCCTCTCGCTTTGTTCTCCCCCTCTCGCTTTGTTCTCCCCCTCTCGCTTTGTTCTCCCCCTCTCGCTTTGTTCTCCCCCTCTCGCTTTGTTCTCCCCCTCTCGCTTTGTTCTCCCCCTCTCGCTTTGTTCTCCCCCTCTCGCTTTGTTCTCCCCCTCTCGCTTTGTTCTCCCCCTCTCGCTTTGTTCTCCCCCTCTCGCTTTGTTCTCCCCCTCTCGCTTTGTTCTCCCCCTCTCGCTTTGTTCTCCCCCTCTCGCTTTGTTCTCCCCCTCTCGCTTTGTTCTCCCCCTCTCGCTTTGTTCTCCCCCCTCTCGCTTTGTTCTCCCCCCTCTCGCTTTGTTCTCCCCCTCTCGCTTTGTTCTCCCCCTCTCGCCTTGTTCTCCCCCTCTCGCCTTGTTCTCCCCCTCTCGCCTTGTTCTCCCCCTCTCGCCTTGTTCTCCCCCTCTCGCCTTGTTCTCCCCCTCTCGCCTTGTTCTCCCCCTCTCGCCTTGTTCTCCCCCTCTCGCTTTGTTCTCCCCCTCTCGCCTTGTTCTCCCCCTCTCGCCTTGTTCTCCCCCTCTCGCCTTGTTCTCCCCCTCTCGCCTTGTTCTCCCCCTCTCGCCTTGTTCTCCCCCTCTCTTTCTCTCTTCGTTCTCTTTTATACTGAGGGAAATTAAGACACATGCTGGAGAAACTCAACAGATCTGGCAGCATGTACAGAGACAGGAATAGAATTAACATTTTGAGCCCAATGTTTTAATCCTTTTTTAATCCCCTCCAAGTATTCTGAGAGACAGGATTTACCTGCATTTGGAAAGGCAAGGACTGCTTAGAGAGTCGTCATGGCTTTGAACGTGGGAAAACATGCCTGATAAACTTAACTAAATGTTTTGAAGAGGTGACCATGAAGATAGTTGATGGCAGAGCCAAGGTCTTTACCTCAGATAGGGCACTCCAAAACTAGAGGGCGTAGGTTTAAGGTGAAAGGGGAAAATTTAAAAGGGGCCTGAAGAGCAACTTTTTCAGAGGGTGATGAGTATGTGGAACGAACTGCCAGAGGAAGTGGTAGAGGTGAATACAATTACAACATCTAAAAGACATTTAGACAGGTATATGGATAGGAAAGGTTTGGAGGAATATAGGCTAAACGCAGGCAAATGGGACTAGAAACCTGGTTGGCATGGTGAGTCGGACCAGAAGGTCTGTTTCCGTAGTGTATGACTCAGTGACTCTATCTCCTGTTTATAGTCCATTCCGATGTTATCTTTTGAATTTAGTTGTGTGGTCAATTTTCTGTGCCTTCAAAGAATTTTGTGAAATAATGCACATGCAGAATACATCACAGAAACGGCACAC
Organism: Hemiscyllium ocellatum; assembly: GCF_020745735.1. NCBI lineage: Eukaryota > Metazoa > Chordata > Chondrichthyes > Orectolobiformes > Hemiscylliidae > Hemiscyllium > Hemiscyllium ocellatum. The sequence goes on along the minus strand of NC_083447.1, from coordinate 7,226,461 downwards.
ACGTAGCCTCTTTCCGACAGGAGCATTGGTTCTGTTTCCCTCATGTTCCTGATTTATTTTGTCGTCTTTTACAGATTCTGGTTCAAGTGAAAGAAGTCTTATCAAAACTCCCGAGTTTAGTTGAAATCACGCTCAGTGAGGTAAGGACTTTGATTGACTTGTAGTCCTTCTGTGGACACAGATGGGTTGGAACTAGTGATGGTTTTGTGTCACTAATTTCAAGTAATTGGGAAGTCAAACCATGTGTTATCCTTTATCACGAAAAGATTTGAATATAGGAACAAAACAAGCTTTGTTTGTATAGAACACTGGGAAGATTGCTCCTGAAGTTTTGTGTACATATCTGGTCCTTTTCTCATAGATAGGGATAGAGTGCTGTGGAGGTTCACCAAGTTGACACCTGGGATGGTGCAGACTATCCTGTGAGGAGACATTGAGGTGACTGGGCCTGTATTCTCTGGAGTTTAGAAAAAGGAGAAACTGAAACTCACAGAAACTTCAAAAAAAAATTGAGAGAGATCAACATAGTAGGTGCGGAAAAGATGTCTCCCTGGATGTGAGGTTTAGAACCAGGGGCACATTAGAGTTGCAGATTAGAGTTAAGTCATTTTGGATTGCAAGAATGTGCAGGTTAGATGGATTGGCCGTGGAAAATATGGGGTTACAGGGATAGATTAGGAGGGGTGGGTGTGGGTGGGATGCTCTTCGGAGGGTCAGTGTGGACTCGATGTGCCAATTGGCCTGCTTCCACGCTATAGGGATTCTATGAGGAGAAGTGTCTGGGTGCAGAGGGTAGTGAATATTTGGAATTCTCTATCACTGAACTCTGAGAGTCAAAATAGAGATTGATGGATTTTTACTTACTGAATACGTCAAGGGGTATGGGACTAGCACAAGAATATGGTGTTGCAGCAAATGATCAGCCATGATCCAGAATAGCTTGAAGGGCTGAATGATCCACTCTTGTTCCTTTAATAAAGAGGAAAGGGATGAATTGCATGACTCTTCCAAAGGACTGACCCAATGCGCTGAATGTCCCCTTCTGTGTTATTGGGTTCTATAATACAGAACCCACAGGGAGGAGCAAAAGCTCAAGATGTGCCGCTGTATTAAAGCAATGTGGAGTAGATGTCTGCTATTGTGCAGTGCTGTGTGAGGATTTTGACAATATCCCAATTTTCTGTGCAAATACTTGGCCTCCTTGTCCACCAAAGGTGATCTGCCAGTACAAAAGCTGCTGTGTGACAGTCGAAGGTTGTGCTGATGTGGGGTGTGGTGGGTTGGGGGGGTAGTAGGTAGAAGAACTTCTTTGAACCAATGGTGTCTAACATTTTCCTGCTGCATTTTTGCAATTCTGTTTGTTTAAAGTTTAACCCCCTTGATTTTTTTTTCTTCCTGGAAGAAACTGCTCCCTAGCTACTCCAGGGCAATTCCAACCCTCTTGAGTCTCGCCCACCAGTCCATGTGCCTGAGAGTTTCAGGACATCAACATCCTGGCGAAACACAACTCTGGTTGCCTGTCTCACATTTTATAGTTGAGGTCACTGTAACTAATTTAGTTTGGGCAGCACGTGCTGAGGACAGTTAAGGGCCTCCTATTACTGCCACCCTGGTCAACATCTATCAAGAAGCATCCTGATCTAAAAGGAACAAATGGTGGAGATACTCAGCTGGTCACTTATCAACCATGGAGAGCGAAACAGAGTGATGTTTCTGGCCAATGAGTCTTTTTGTCAGATGTTACTTGAATGAGACCATTACTGTACAAACTGCCCATGGCCTTAGAGACTCCTCTGTCGTTTTCTGATAGCAAAAGGTTTGATTGTCTGTCTATTCTATCTGTGCCTCTGTTCCACATTTATACTAAGCTGACTGGTTTCTCTTTCAGAAAGAGTCCATTACCATTTGCGGAGACATTCACGGACAGTATTATGACCTGTTGAATATATTTGAACTCAATGGATTACCTTCAGAGTCTAATCCTTATGTATCCTTTTCACATTGAGAGTCTTGAGAAAGTGAGTGAGGTACAAGTGCAGTTCTGTGAGGGATAGAAAATAAACCAGCTGTGCTCAGAATATCTGAAAGCACCTTGCTGCCATTTGACTCCTGTTGAAGTGCAGTGCCTAGTGGTTGTGTAGGTTTTGTAGCTAATATGGAACTCCATCCACAGGAGAATTAACCAGTGAACCTGTGGTGGTGATGTTGGTTTAGCTGTCAGTATTGCCCAGGGCATTGAGTCCTCCCTATCCTCTTGGTCAAAAATGCTGCAGGGCTCACAGGACAGGCACGAAGTGATAGAAGTTTGCAGCACGGATGAAGGCCATTCGACTTGCTGTCTCCATGCTGGCCAGCAAAGAGCGACCAAGCCCAATCCCATGTCGTGACTCCCGGTCCATACTAACCTCGTAGGTCATGGTGCTTCGAGTGCTTGTAAAATGTTTGTGTTTACTGCCTCCACCACCCGGGCAGACTGGACTCTGATCTTGCCTCCTGACCGTGTGGTGCAGCTATATCCACCTGAGGGTGCAGATAGGGCTTCAGGTTAGAGTTCCAGCTAACAGGCACCCTCTCCAACAATCCGGCAATCCCTTAGCATGGCTCAGAGATCTCCGTGTAAGATTTGCGTTTGCATTCTAAAATGGGGCTTGAAATTAATATGAAATGCCATAGAAACAAATGTTCCCAACCATTGAGTGCAGATGAATAGAAGTACTGCACGGTGATGCGCACAGAGTGTTGTGTCTTTGAGCATGACTGTCATATTGCTGACGAGAAAATGGTGTCCAAGCCTGTGTCTGTTTCCCTTCTACTGTTTGTTTCTCCTCACTAGTCTTCTCCACTGGTTTTGACCCTTTGCTGTCATCCCATTCTGTAAGTGTCACCATTCTGGTACTTGGCCCAATGGAGCATTAACCATTCGGCCCATCGTGTGCACTCCAAACCTTTGAAGAGCATCCTACCCAGACCCATTCCTATCCTATCCATGTAACCCTACATTTCCCATGGCCAATCTACCTAGCCTGGACAATCCTGGACAACATGGGCAATTTAGCTTGGCCAATCCACTTCGGGCTGTGGAAAGAGACCGGAGCACATGGAGATCGCCCACACAGACACAGGGAGAATGTACAAACTCCACACGGAAAATCGCCTAAGGGGGGAAATTGAACCTGGGTCCCTGGTGCCTTGAGGCATCAGTGCTAACCACTGAGCCACTATACCAAGCCAAGCCATTCCTTTATCATCACCGTGTAAGACAATAACATACACTATGTAGTGGTTGAGTACAATTCTACTTTATCTCTCATCCTCTCACACACATTCATTCTCTCTCTCTCACACACACACACACACACACACACACACACACACCGCGCCCGCCCCCACCTCCTCTCCCTCTCTGTCCACACACGTTTGGGTTTGTGAGGCCAAAGCAACTTGACTAAGATTCCTTTGAATGCAGCCTTTCATGGAATGTGGGTATCTCTGGCAAGGCTAACAGTTCTTTCCCGTACCTAACTCTCACTTGAAGCTGAACTATCTTCCTGAATCACTGCAATCCTTGGGATCTAGAGGCATCCATGATGCTGTTCTGGAGGAGGGTTTATGTTCCAATGTTACTGAACCGATGGTGATATCATTCTAGGTCAGAATGGTGCCTGGTTCTGAGCAGGTGGTAGTGGTGTTCCTACTCATCTGCTCCCTATGTTCTGGTGGGTGCTGTCCCAAGATGCTTTGATGAGTCACTGTGGTGCATCTTGTAAATGGTACACATTGCTATCACTGTGGAGGGTGTGAACATTTAAAGTGTTGAATGGGATGCCACTCAAGTGGGCTCCTGGTTGGTGGCTGTGCTACTTAGATGTTGTCAGGGCTGTACTCTCCTGAGCAAGTGGGAGTACTCCAACACAGTCTTGATTGAGACCAGGAGAGGAGAGGCAGCCTTTTGGAATTCAGAAGGGGAGTTACTTGAGTGTAGAATTCTCAGCCTCTGACATGCTGTTTTAGCCCATTGTTTATCTGGCTGGTCCAATTCCAGGTTTTAACAAGCCGACGTCCACAAATTGAATTAGGCACCATAGAGTTTCAGGGATTTACAAGGATTTTAGTGTAAGCCTATAGTTTCGCACAAACGCCAGTTTCCATTTTTCCTTTCTGAACTGTTTCCCTGGCCAACATTGCTGTACATGTTCTTCAGTATCCTGCTCAGACATGTATGACATAGCTTTGGAGCAGGTTAGACTTGAACCGGGATACTAGTGGCTCAGAGGTAGGAAGACTGCACTGTGAGAAATCCAACAAACATCACCTGTGCTCAGTCAGCTCTGGAGCTGTTCTTTGTTGCCCCCTGTAGTGGTTCTCTTGTAGCACAGAAGGCGGAGTTCATGTCCCGCCAGCTACAGAGGTGTGTGGTTATATCACTGAGCAGCTTGATTAGACAAAGAGATAACATTTTTAAAAATTTAGAGAGAGACAAGGGGCCCTCTACTAGCATAGTGGTAGTGTCCCTGCCAGTGGACTGGGAGGCCCACGTTCAAGTCCCACCAGTCCCAGAGGTGTGTAATACATCTCTGAGCAGGTTGATGAGAAAAATAGTTTTGTCATTGACCCTTATGGGTGCAGTGGCAATGTCCCTACCCCGGACTAGGAGGCCAAGTTCAAGTCCCACCTGCTGCAGGCGTGTGTAATAACATCTCTGCACACGCTGATTAGAAAATAGATGTTTTATTGATCCTTCAGTGGGCCTTTATGAAACAATGATAGTGCCCCTGCCTCTGATCCAGGAAGCCTGGCTTCGCATCCAGCCTGCTCCAGGGGTGTGCAATAAAAGTCTGAGCGAGTTAATTAATTTTTTTGTTGTCCCTTAAAGAGACCTGGATATCTAACACTGGATCCAGTTTAACTTCCTCAGGATGTATTGTGCTGTTACTGTCTTTTAAGCCTTACAGAACCATTTCTTTCAGAGAATGGATTTCGATGGCTCTGGTGCAACAATATATTGTTTGTCCAAATTCCAAATCTTCTCATAAGCAGAAGAGGACAACAGAGTGACAGCTCAATCTCAGTTCAGACCTTGGGCCTCTGTACCTTTGTAAAAGCTACCCAACAAAGCAGCAAATACTCAGCAATTGCTGTGATGGGATCCAGGATCGTCTTTCCCATGTGTAGTGTATATTACAGGATTTCTACTAGAAATATCACGAATATAAAACAGTTTGGGGGACTGGAGGCGCGAGTGTGCATTCACAGAATTTCTCACAATATTTGTTGCTGCTCCCTGCCTTTGTGTTATTTGATGTCTGATGTTCTCTGTTGCTAATTCAGTTCTTCCTCCTTAATCTGCGTGCTGTTCAGTTATTTAATGGAGATTTTGTAGACCGAGGGTCGTTTTCTGTGGAGGTTATATTAGTCCTGTTTGGGTTTAAGCTGCTTTTGCCAAATCACTTCCACGTTCTCAGAGGTAAGATTTATATTCCCTGTGATACTTTTGTAAGAACTGTTTGTTTTACTCTTTCACGGGATGTACATTTATTGCCCATCCCTAATTGCCCTTGAACTGAATGGCCACGGCAGAGGGTACTTGCAAGTCAACTGCATTGCTGAGAGTCTGGAGTCACATGTAGGCCAGCCCAGGTAAGAATGGTAGATTTTTGTTCCTATAGGGCATTATTGAACCAGGTGTTTTTTTTTAAACTCCCATCACTATTGGTTGTCGTGGTCACCATGATGTTTGTATTCCAGACCTTAGTACTTAATCTTAATTTTACCAACTGGCATGGTGGGGTTTGACCCATGTCTGTAAGAGGAATAGCCTGGCCCTCTGGGTTAATAATCTACTGCATAATTTGCCCTGCCCCAAAACCAGCATTGCTGTGCGATCTTTTATAACTTCAGGATATCCCAAAGCCCGTTACAGCACATGGAATACTTCCTAAATGTAGTCGCTGTTGTGCCATAGGAAACACAACCAGTTTGTGCACACCAAACGCCCACACTCAGTGAGCCATCAAGTTCATCAGTTTTTCTTTGAAGGTATGTCTTGCCCCTTTGATCTTAAATGGGTGGGTTTTTTTTCTTGTTCAGGGGACAGTTTCCCTTTCACTCCAACTCCCTGAGCCCTGGAACCTTCCTCTAAAAGATATCCCATGTAACCAGGGATACATCAAGAAAATTTGGTAATTATCTGAAGGGAAGAAATTTGCAGAGACAGTGAGATTTAGTTACTCCCTTGTAGAAGGCCTGCACAGACAATGAATGACTGGCTGCCTCCTGACTGCTTCTTGATTCTATAAGTGAGGAAGATTCTGACCAGCTATTGGGACGGGCAGCAGTCCTGGTCCATAAGAGGCAAAAAAAAATCCCTGTCGAGTGTGTGGTGCTGGAAAAGCATGGCCGGTAAGCACAGGCAGCATCCGAGGAGCAGGAGAGTCGACATTTGGAGTATAATCTCTTCATCAGGAATGAGGCCTGTGGACCCACAAATCCTCAGATGCTGCCTGATCCTGCTGTGCTTTTCCAGCACCACACTCTCGACTCTGATCTCCAGCATCTGCAGTCCTCACTTTCTGCCAGAAAAGAATCCCTTCCCACTTCAAAAACAGAGAGTAGCAGCCAGAAAATTGGCAAGCACGGGAGTTAACTGAAAGTGGTGGCAGATCAGAGAAATTAAGTGGAGCGAAGGAAAATTGTAGTCCCCAAGGAAGGGCGGTAACTAGAAATAAGAGGGGACTTGGCGGATAAGTTTGTTGAGGGAGCAGAGCTTAAATGTTGGCAGCTGGTACCTGTTTATATTTCATAGTGTTTACTGCCCCACGCACTGGGTGTTTGAAACAGAAGCTAAACACTGAACAGGAGTATTTCAAGTTAGGGCAGAGAGAAGGGATGAGAGGAGACAAAATAGTATGTAGTTATGAAATTAGATGAGCTGAGAAGCACTGATTAAACACTGACAGGAGGCTGGTAGTTTAACCAATCCATTGCAACACTGATCCATAGTAACCATTGGCCTGGGACACGGGAAAACTCACCTGATCTTCCAAGTGGGTGCTACAGGAGATTTTATGTTCATTCGAGGACAGAAGCCACCTCAGTTTGTCTGCTGTGCAACTGTGCTGCACCCCTTCATACTTGCACGGGCAGGTCAGCCTAGATGATGTGCTCAAGTCTGTGAAAGTTGGGAAGGGAGGGGCTATACTGGAATCCTAAACCTGTGTACAAGTGCTACCACATGAGCTGATGTACATTGAGGTAGTGTTCAGTTGTGTTTTGGCATTAAGTTACTGACTCACAGTTGGCACCAAGACTAGCATGATGAAATCTAATCCCATTAGACGAACTGACACAGAGGAACTAGGGAGAAAAATGCAAATAGCACAAAAGTGAGCAAAAATGGGGGGGGGGGGGGGGTTGCAAAAGGAGGAGTAGACAGCGCACAATTAGTTGAGAATAAATTCAGATAATAAGCTTTTGAAAGTAAGAAAGGAGCATCCACTGAGCAGAGGTCATTTCATCCGTTCTACTTTTTTTGCTGCCTTTTCTTTATCCCCCTACCGTCTCTACCCTACCTTTCTTCACCTGTTCTCTCTCCACCAGAATGTTTTGCCACAAGGACTGTATTCCTGTCCTGTTGGTACCTTGCCCTTGCAGCCATACGATGCCTTTTATTGTCAGCTTTGACTGAGTGGTCGCTCTTTCATCTCTGAGTCGCATGGATGTTAGGTCAAATCCCCACCTGGGGACTGGAGCACTAAAATCAAGGCTGACACCTCAATGCAGTGCTGAGGGAGTATTGAGCTGTCAGTGGGGTCCTCTTTTGGATGAGACATGAACCCATCTGCCATCTCGGGTGAACCCCAAAGATCTCATTGTCACTGTTTTGCAGAGTTCTCCCTGATGTCTTGGCTGATTGTTATCATAAAATCAACATCACAAAACCGGTGATCTGGTGAAAATGTAATCCTGCAGATGCTGGAAATCTGAAATAAAACGGGACAGAAGAGACTCCGCAGGTCTGGCAGCACCTGTAGGCAGAGAAACAGAGTTAATGTTTAGAGTCTAGGATGACTTTTCTTCAGAACCTTTTCTCTCCACAGATGCTGACAGATCTCTGCTGCTCCAACTCTTCCTGTTTTCTTTTCAGGTTTATCTAGGCATGTTTGTGGGGGCTTGGTGTGCACACATATTGGTTTCCTCAGCAACGCTGACCACACTGTCCTGGCTGTACAGCTGTTTGTGGTATCTGATGGCTGTTAAGGCAGCTACAAAAGTCTCTGCAAATCTAGATTTTCTGCAGTTTGGCCTTGAGCTAGTTTGGCAGCTGAGAGCCCAACTGTCTCTGCACCAGATCAGTAAAGGATCTGGGGGTCTGCACTGGTGACTGAGGTAAGATTGTGGGCTGGAGTGAAGGCTGCCTGACTTTCTTTCATTCTCCCTTGACCCTGTGTGACCTGGAAATATCGGGTCCAGTTGGATGGGTGTTGCCCTTGGTTGTGCCCCAGTGCACTCTGCACTGCGTGGGGTCAGTGACAGGCTGCAGGTAAATTTTGAGAGCTGGCCAAAGGGCTTTTGAAACCTAAGTTGATGACCATAACAAGGACATTCCTAGATCACAGGGTAGAGTTTGTTCTCTCTCCACTCTTGCAGGTAACCACGAAACAGACAACATGAACCAAATGTATGGCTTTGAGGGTGAGGTGAAAGCCAAATACACATCACAGATGTTTGAGCTCTTCAGTGAGGTCTTCCAGTGGCTGCCTTTGGCTCAGTGCATTAACAGTAAAGTATTGGTGAGTGGACACCTTTCTATTCCATTGGATGCTGATGGCATGGGGTGATATTATGACTCTTCCTGCCAGTATATTTGAAGGTTGGAATGGGGTGAGGGGGGGGTGGAAAGTGGCCAAAATGCTGCCTCCTAACCAATTTCTGAGCTGGTAGGATAAGGCAGAAGAAAGGTGATAGGGCACCTCAGCAGAGTGTGTTATCGATCAAGTAGATGGGGTAAACCCCTGGGTTGGAGAGTGTACTACCCAGCATCCATCACCTCCCTCCCATTCCCCAGCCCAGCCTGTCTAACATAATGACTCCACACCCTTTGTTGGAATCTCCCACCAACTCCATCCCCAAAATCCGGGCGACACCTTGTCTTCAGGTGGAATTTGCTGTAGTTCCACAGTGGTCACCACTGTGTCCTGGCCTTGCTGGGACTACCGAGCAGTTGTCTGGGGCTGGACTTGCTGTCTCTGAGGGGCAGAACTACCACATGGCTGGGCTGATGTATTATCACTATGGACCAGTCAGATTTCATACCAGTGGGATGCTGACTGATGTCACCCATGCGCTCCCCCCTCACTGACCTCCACCCATTCATTTCTTCACTTTCCACTGTTTTAACCAGATCTATAATCAGCAGAAACAGCCCCTGATGGACAAATCTAGTCTATTCCAACCTTGTCCTCATTAGACAATACACCTTAGTCCAGTAAGGCTGCTCTAAACTGCTTCCATCACATCCCTTTCCTCAAATAAGGTGTTCGATACAGTGTGTAGTCTGCCACATGTGGTCTTGCCAGTGCCCAATGTAGCACAAACATGACCTCCTACTTTTGCAATCCATTAGACTCAGTCATGCAGCACAGAAACAGGCCCTTTTGTCCAACTTGTCCGCACCGACCACGTACTCTAATCTGACCGAGTCCCATTTACCAGCATTTGGCCCATATCCCTGTAAATCTTATCCTATTCGTGTACCCAGCAGACATTGTCATTGTACCCCCTCCAGCAGCTTTCCTAATTGTTTGCCTGTACCTGCCCATAACCTTTTGTGATTCACACACAAGGACACCCAGACACCATTCCATCTGAATGTTCTTGCTGTTGTGGGGATCTTTAAGATCCGCGTACAGCAGCAGCTTCCAGAAGTTGAAGCTATGCATCAACACGCCTGTCTGCCTGTTTGGTTGTCGCAGGAGTCATACCACTTAGAGGGAACATTGTACCCTGATCTCAGAAAACCAGCCCATCCCAGTCTTAAACAATTAAGCAAGTATGACTTCCTGGGGTAGAGAATTCACAGTTATTCACGTGAAATGGTTTCTCCTCATCTCAGTCTGAAATGATCGGCCCCTTATCTTGGTCCCATGTTTTTGATTCTGAGACCAGTGTGACCAATCTCTTGGCTTCTACCCTGTCAAGCCCGGTCAGAATCCTGTCTGTTCCAGTTAGCTTGCCTCTGGTTCTAAATTATTCCATTCACCGTATAATAGATAATGCATGGAGGACTCTTCAGCGAGGATGGTATAACCCTGGAAGACATCAAGAAGATTGATCGGAACCGACAGCCGCCAGATTCAGGTATGAAGTTGTAACCTACACGTGATCAGTCCATGATTGATGGTGTGTGCCCGTGACCAGGTGATCTATCTGGGTCAGAATCTAATGGGAATCCCTGACAACTCCTTAATTTGTTTGGGTGTGCAGCACAAAAGTAATTTCAGTTTTGTTTATTAAGCTGACCAGTTTCTAATAACTATGTTTGTTTTTCAAGAAGATTAAACATAAAAATATAAAACATTCTCATTGCCGTTTTGAGGTAAATTTAAGCCCTTGAATATTGTATACTGAATAACGCACCTGATCATGTCAGACACAGTTCACTCGCTCAGGTATACTTTACCAGTCATACACACTTGTCTCAGTTGCAAATTAGGCTTCTATATTCCATAAAACTGAGCAACATTTTTACACGTGAAAGGATGTAACAAGCTGAGTTTTGTTTTATTCCTCCTTTCCCTTGGTTTTCTGTCTTTCCCCCTGCTATTTATCTCCTTTACACCCTGCTGTCCTCTCCCTCCTCTTTCCATTATCTGCCTTATTACTGTTTCTCTACATTTTTAAACAAGACAAGGTCTTTTCCCTGGGGTGGGGTGAGTCCAGAATAGAGGGCATGGATTTAGGGTGAGAGGGGAAAAATTTAAAAGGGACCTAAGGTGCAACTTTTTCACGCAGAGGGTGGTGCGTGTATGGAATGAGTTGCCAGAAGAAATGGTGGAGGCTGGTACAATTGCAATATCTAGAAGGCATCTGGATGGGTATATGAATAGGAAGGGTTTAGAGGGATATTGGCCAAGTGCTGGCAAATGGGAATGAATTAGGTTAGGATATCTGGTCAGCATGGACGGGTTGGACCTAAGGGTCTATTTCCCTGCTCTGTCTTTAATTGTTCTCATTTCCTGTGTTTTGCAACAGGTCCAATGTGTGATTTGCTCTGGTCAGATCCACAGCCTCAGGTAAGAGTTCAGATTCCGACATACTGCCTTCAGATCTGAGTGGTGTCCTATCTTTTAAAAACTTGGACCATATTTTGCTGAACATGTGGGGTTAGGGATCCCAGATGTGCCCTGATGTCAAAGCTTTGGTCATAAATTAAGAAGATGGATGGGATTTTATCTTGGCAAGTGGCCTGCTGTCTTTGAGCTCTGTGTGTCTCGACATTTGGAAAGGGCAGTTAGTGGAGTCACCTCATTTAATGGACAGAGCCTAAAGTGGAACACCAAGTTTGGTTATTTATTACCAGCCAGAGAGAATAGTGAAGTTAGGGGATCTCTATTTCAAACTTCTGCTCAGTCATTGAAGATATTCAATAATGTGGTTTTGTTTTTGGTGTTTGGGGACTGTGAAGAGCTGAAATTGAGGCCATTGTCGTATCGGACATGATCACATTGAATGTTCCTGTGGTTGAATGGCCTACTCCTCTAATTTCTTATGTTCTAACCCATTGAGACACCCACAACATCCACCCAATTTGATGTTGCTAAACGAGATGCATCGATTGGCGATGCTAGCTAAATTTGATCTCTGTTCTCAGGAGCTCAGATGACTAAGAGGCAATCGCAGTGGACTTGAGAATCCATAAAGGTTTAATTGGATAGGCAGCGATTTTTCTTTTTCCCCCCCTGCTGTGTGAGAAATCTAAACAGTCTCGGGATAAGGGGGCTGATCATTCAGGATTGAAATGGGGAGAATTACTTCAAACAGGTGGTGAAGTTCTCCACCAAGATGTTGTGGATGTTGCATGGTTGAATATGTTTGGAGCTTGGATAGACAGATTATTGGTCTTCAGAAATCAAGGACAGTAAATGTGATAGTGACGTTGATGCCCAAGATCAGCCATGATCATATCGAATGATGGACCTTACTTAAGGGGCCGAATGGTCTACTCCACGTTCTATGCCATGTTCTTGAGCTGGGGTGATGGCTCAAGTTGAGGTCTCCCGAGGTGCTGCCCCAGACACAGTTTTCTCAATTGGCTGCACCAATAAAACCCAGACACCAAACTGGTGCTGCATGCTCCGTCACTCATGGCTCTTGTTATTGCCCTGAGTGAAAGTGTCCATTTCTGTTGTCTTTTCTAGAACGGGAGGTCAGTCAGCAAGCGTGGCGTCAGCTGCCAGTTTGGTCCAGATGTCACTAGCCGATTCCTGGAAGAGAATAAACTGGATTATATCATCAGGAGCCATGAGGTGAAACCAGACGGCTATGAGGTTACACATAACGGCAAATGTATCACTGTGTTTTCAGCGCCAAATTATTGGTAAGTATTCAAAAGAACATAGTTTTCTATAGTTATGATTCCAGCTGATGGTAATACTGGGAGAGTCAGTTTCTAGAGTGTTTCCTGGCTCAACAGAGTTTATCTTTTGTATTAATTTTGCAATTTGTTTAGTATTGTCAGTTACTGATAATATTCACATGAGACTGCTAATGCACTTTACGCAAAAGAATGCAAGTGGGGGAAAAAAGTGTTGGAACAAATTTAAACAGAAACTTCCCAGCAACAGCAAAAAGAAAGGGTCAGTCCTTTTTCCCCAGCAGTATCCTTTACAGGTTTGCAGCCCCAATTGCTTCTATCTCCACTTGGAGACTTCTTACTCGACTGATGAGGTCACAAGCATTTCCTTCCACCAGCTCAATGTAGTTCTCTCCACCTATCCCTGTGACACACAAGACATGGGACTAAACCGCTGTGTTTTTCTCACTGAACTGTAAAGACAGTTTAAAACTAATTTTGAGTTCTCATGGCCTGCAGTTTCCACAAAGTATTAAACTGCCTTTCTGCTAGAATGGGTATTTCCTTCTGAACTCAAACTGCCTAAGATCCCTGGCCATCTACCTCTGTCGATCATGAGTTCAGTTTTGTAAAACTTGATCTCTCCAGCTGGTTTGCTAGTCATTTAACTAAATTCAGACGTTAGCTTGGAAAGGGTGTTTCAAACTCACTGTTCGACAAATGATTGTCTGACATTTTTTTTAAAAAAGACCTTCACAGAACTAAAACCATAACTCCGTTTTAATTCCGCTTTGTAATCTAAATTCCCAAACGACAATAACATGTTATAAATATGGGACAGCGATGACTGCCTTAAACAATTAATCGAGGGACCCTGATAATGTCCTGCGGACCTGGGTTCAAATCCCACCACAGCAGAAGGTGAAATTCGAATTTAATAAATAAAAATCTGGAATTAATAGTCTAATAATGACCATGAATCGGTAGCCAATTGTTGGAAAAAACCCATTTGGTTCACTGATGACCTTTAAGGGAAGGAAACTGCCATCCTCACCTGGTCCGGCCTACACGTGACTCCAGACCCACAGTAGTGTCGCTCACTTTTTTTTTAAAAAATCTGTCCTCTGGGTAATTAGGGAAGAGCAAACTGGCTCAAATAGAGTCTAAATTTGTTCTTTAAAAATTGTTAATCTATCACAACGAAGGCTATTTGGCCAGTCTTGTCAGTCCCAGCTCTGTGCTAGAACAATTCAAACCTAATCCCACTGCCTTGTGGTCTCCCCACTGCGTTGCCTTCTCTGTGTTGAAAGAGAAGGTGGGGAGAAATGTTTGCATTGGCAAGAAGATTAGTCACCAGCAAATACAGATTTAAGATCATTGACAACAGAACCAGAGAGGGGAGATAGGATTTCTCACGTCACCTGTGATCGGGAATGTGCTACCTCAGATGTCAGTAGAAGCAGAATCGAGCAGCTAACGAAAGGGAATTGGATAGGTTACTTGAACGGAAGATGATGGCAGAGTAGTGGGGAAAGAACAAGGAGGACTGCCAGAATTTGAACTAACTTCAAAGAACTGGCACAAGCTCTACGGGCCATGTGGGGAAGTTTACCTGCTGAAGGAGCAGTGCTTTGAAAGCTCTCGGTTCCGTGATCGGTCAATAAGCACACCCAATCAGTCTGGTTCTTTAAGACTTCACTCTTGATTTCTTCATACGGCCGGGCCCAGAGCTTCCGGGAATACACAAGTTGAGCACTTCTGCATTCCTCAGAGGAGTTGCATACATGATTAAAACAAAGACATTTTTATATTTTTCTTAAAGAAGGCCCATGATCGCATAGTACATTCAAGCAATTACCAATCCATACATGATCCTACTTTATTTGGCAGTTACTTGGCCCAATGATATTTCCTGGGAACCAACTTAATTTTCCAACACTAAGGCCACCCTTATCCCACGAACCGAGCCATTGCACCTGACCCGAAGGTCAGTAAGGATGGCTAGTAATGTCATATCTCGTCGAGTTATTTCTGTGATTTAAAGGGTGCATTGTGTGCCAACTTCTATTGAAGCAGACTGCGGTTACTCACTTATGCAGCTAAAGCAGAACTAGCAGTCAGTAACTTAAACGCCATTTTATGCGGCTTTAGCAGAATTGTCAGTCTGCAGCCGAGAAGCCATTTTGTCATGTTATTTGCACCGAGAAGCCATCTTGTTACCATCTAGGTTAAGAGCATCTGTTAAATGGTTGTCCCTGACTACAAGTAGTCACCTCAACCTGTGTTCAGGTTTCAGCTCCTCATTGTGGGAATGAAAAGAGTAGCTTTCTTTTCAAATTTATTTATGAAAAGTGTGCAAGGTCAGCAATTGTTGTCCATCCCCTAGTTACCTTAGAACCAAGATCAGAGTTGACCACATTGAGTCGAGGTGAGTGATCAGATCGGAAACCAAGGAGCGTACACTCACCTCAGGGCCTCCAATCTAAAGCCTATCATCCATCAGTTCAAAACTTTAGAGTGGAAAAGCTGTCTTAACATAAGTTATGGTGTATTGGTGAGAGGGTTTTGGGCTTTTAATGAGTTGGCCGTTGAATCAACCATATTGTGGGTCTGAAATCTCGCTTACGTCAAACAGGACGAGGACAGTAGATTTCCTTCCCTAAAGGACATAAGTGAGCCAGATATTTCTATTTTACAGCAGTCAAAGGTAGTTTCACAGTCACTATAATTTTTTTTTATTCTTTAATTTTAAATTCTCCCACTTGCCATGGTGGACCTGTGCTCCTAGAGCATTGGCCTGGGCCTCTGCATTACAGCCCAGTGGCACTACCATGGCGCCATTGTCTTATCCCCTAAACCCAGTTCATCAAACCTGATCCACAGGTTAGGGTGGATTGGCCATGCTAAATTACCCATAGAGTCCAGGGATATCCAGGCTATATGGATTAGCCATGGAAAATGCAGGGTTACAGGGATAGGGTAGCGGGGTTGGATCTGTGTGGGATCCACTGAGGGTCAATGTGGACTCAATGGGCTGAACGGCCTGCTTCCTCACTCTGGAGATTCTATTCTGTTCTGATCAATTGTATTTATTAGAGCCATGATTAAACACCATCTCCTCCCTTCCCTTCCACAACTTGTTATCCCGGAGCAATCTCCTGTGATTTAACATTGCGTCAAGTTATCAGTATGTGCTGTACATACCAGTGCACATTTGCTGCCTCTTCCTTTGCATTGCAATTGCCTGTGTCTGAATCCATGTCTTAATGATTGCTCTTTCTGTCTCAGTGATCAGATGGGAAACCAAGGAGCGTACATTCACCTCACGGGCTCTGATCTAAAGCCCATCTTCCATCAATTTAAAACTGTGGTAAGTTCAGAGTGGAAACGCTGTCTTAGTGTGAGTTGTGGAGTGTTAGAGCTGACCGGGGACAGGGGAGTTGGGCTTGAGGGCAGGGAAAGGGCGCCTGTTCAGCAGTAGGAACAGGTGGACAGTCGGGTGGGCAAGGAGGGGAGTGGGGTTCAGGGACCTAACGATGTTTGCAGGGGACAGCCTGGATGGGGGGGGGCAAGTTCATGGCACCAAGAGACAGGAGATGTGGTCGATTCAGAAGCACCGTCAAACTTGGGTTTGTGCAGCTTAATCATGTACAAAAGCACTAAAGGGGGGTGCCAGATTGCACCATTTTAATTTAATGGAAACAAATTGAGTATAAGAAACTGCATAGGGATGATTTCAACAGGAAAGTGTGAGCTCAAGGAGGTGGTGTGTATGTGGGGCTGATATACTGGGGAGTATGTTTTATCTGAGTAATGCCCTGTTTCTCTCTCTTCCAGCCTCACCCGAATGTTAAGCCAATGGCGTATGCGAACTCACTACTGCAGATGGGGATGATGTAGCATCCATGCATCTGGTTTGGACAGTATTCCCTCCCGTGGTGGGTGGGGCATCAGGGTTTAATTTAATCTTCCTCACTAACTCTACCATCTCCGAACCAAGTCTCCCGCCTTCCCTGGGCCTTCGCTGACTTGGGTTCTCTCTGAGTGCAGGGTCCTCCTGGTACGGAGAGGTAAACGTGTGTGATGCCTGCACACTCATGCACACAGTAACAACATGGCCTGCCCTTACAAACATGGTCTCCAATCAAGTTCTTAATATCTAGATCAGTTAGGCTCTGCAGAATAAATTAATTTAAATTCCTTACCTGCTGTAGTTTTTCTTTCAACTTCCAGAGGTGAACAGTTCTATGACTGACTGTTTTCAACTGCTTCTTAATGAACAGAGGGAAAGCAAAGATGGTCTGTGGTCTCTGATTGGCTGCTCGATCCCCCAGATTCTCCTTTGTTTGCAGTCACCCTCAATCAGAACCTGCTCCGCGGTGTTCCAAAGGCAAAACCGCGAGATCTCAAAACGTAAACGCAATGTTAATTACGATTGACCGTGGCTTTACACAGGGCAAGAAGCACATTGGCAAAACTAGCTTCCAGTTTCATATCGTTACTCGTGTGCATGTTTGTGCAACTTACTCAGCCCTGGGGCAGTCAGGCTGTGGCCTGTGATTTCCCCCTCCTAACCAGACAACGTCAACCCCCTACAAGCACGTCTCCCCATCTCCCAGCTGGCATCTGGATTTTTCACACGTGTCCATCTTTCCCTCCTGGCTGACTTAACGCTGTTTGAATTTTGCTGGGACTGTTCCTGGGGTGTTCACCATCAAAAATCGGAATCTCTCTGGACCAGCAGTTTATCATCGATTGCAAATCTGATAGGGAGGCAGAGGTTCTATGCTTTCTCGGCCGGTGAACAGACTGGAAAGCTTAAACCACCTGCAGGTTTCAGTGTAGAATTATGTGTCTCATTGGGAAAGTGATGTTGGAGAAGGCCAAAGAGCTCAATTCATGAAAGACAGACTTGGGAGAACGTTTGATCCAGTGACAAACTCACTTTTTGTGGGAATGGTTGCAGAAGATGCAATAATCTGGGACCGTACCAGTACGTTTACTCCATCCTCTTCAGTGCAGTTGAGCAACTGTGATCCACTAAGAGAGAGATTCCCATCGCACCTTTCAGCACCTGGAGATGTGTCCCAAAAGCCCTGTACAGCCAGTAAGGTAAAATTTGAAGTGCAGTCACAGTTGTAAGAAATACAGCAGCCAACTTGTACACACAAAGCTCTAGCAAAGAGACAGGTACATAAGAAATAGGATCAGAAATGGACCCATCAGTCCATCGAGCCTACTCTGCCATTCACTAAGATGGTGGCTGATCTTCCATCTCCATTCCACCTCCCCATATTCTTGGATTTACTTTGTATCCGGAAAAATCTATTGATCCCAATCTTGAGCGTTCTCCCGTTTGTACGGATTCCAAAAATGCAATTTAACTTGTCCCGATTCAGAGAGATTAAAATTGCAAGATAATCGATGATGCCTGCAGGACTGAGCGGTCATTTGACCCGTGTCCACTTGTCCGTGCAGAAAGCACCTCCAGTTTATTCCCCTTTCCAATATCCAGCTGCTCTTTTCAACACTTAATTGTCCTATTCAGTAAGAACAAAATACTGCAGAAATCTAAAGTGAAAACTGAAAATGCTTGAAAAACTTAGCCAGTCTTGCAGGATCTGAGGAGGATTAATGTTTGGTTCCTGGACTCAAAACCTGCTGAGTTTCTCCAACACTTTCTGTTTTTGTTTTTATACATGATCTTCTGCTGCTTTCTATTATGGTTATATTACCCCCTCCCCCAGGTCCCCTCCACTACAACAAATTGAGGGCTGTGTTTTCAGTCCGACTGTAAATCTGAGCTGCCCTTCCTGCTGGAATCCTGGTTTTCTGTCTGTACACATTCCCAACAGCCTCACCTAATGTTCGTGTGATTGAAACCTCCCAGACCATTTCTCAGTGAAGTCCATCCATGTGTGATCACTTAGTCTTCAACACATGGATATGCCCCCACACCTCCCAACACACACAACTCTCCTCTGCATAGACCAACCCTCCCAAACACACACACACATATATACGATCCGTGCAGTTTTATTTTCACAGAACAGTCACTGCAGTACACTTAGGAAAAGCCAGTTAAGAAGAAGGAAGACCCAAGGAGTCTTGTATCCATCATGAAGCAGATAGGATTGGAGTTGACTCTGTGTCCCTTGTTCCTGTGCTTAGCCCAGCGCCCCCATGTCTGAGTGTCCTCCGGTACTGAGGCGGTTTTGTGACTCTGCCCTCTGAAGTGAAAACTGCACCATACTTGGAGCATTTGCTAAAATGAATAATGATAGGAGCAGCTGGAATGTTTGGGGAATATGACCTAGGTGTCTGTCAGCAGGTGGAGAACATTGATCTGGGATGGAGTAAGGTGTACGCCTGTTTCAAGAGAAGCAATTCTCTTTAAGGTATTTGCGTGATTGTGTGATGTTGTTGCCCAAGCCTACTTGCCCTCCTGTCGGCTGCGGTCCGTGTGGTATCAGTGTTACCTTCAGTGCTGTTTGACAGAGCTTCCCAGGAATTAAAGAAACAGCATTGAGACCTGTAGGTAGTGGAGAGCCACCGACTTGAACTACTGTGGCCCGTGTGGTATCAGTGCACCTTCAGTTCTCTTTGGTAGAGCTTCCCAGGGATTTGACCCTTAAAAAAACAGCATTGAGAGACCTGCATGTAATGGTGTTCCCTCATGCCCGGTTACCCCTCTGGCAGGTGGAGGTCACCGATTCAGGCAGTTGTGTCGGGAAGTGAAAACAACACCTGTTCTGGACCAGCCCAACACTCCGCAATTTGTCACCGCCTCCCTTTTGCTGAATAACTTCAGATCCTCCTGTCAACTGTTAATAATCCTTCTGGATATAGTTAACATCCATGTTACAAGGGGAGACCTCCTCCAGTGGGGAATGTGACAATCATTCAGAGCTTCTAGAAAGTCAGACAGCATTTCCCTTATGAAAATGGCACGATCATTTCCCTCCTGAGATTTCCCAACGCACCAGGGAAGCGCTCTGGTTGTTACGAACGCACACTTGTGGTTTCTCCAAACGGTGAGGGAACAGTGGCCAACGTAGTGTGCAGTGCATTTCCTCTTGTTTCTGCCAAGCTGAGTGGTTTGGTGTTGTTTTTTTGGCGCACTCATAATTGCAAAGCCAAGTGTGATCTGCAGGCAAAGGGGCCTTCGGACTCCCCATGCTGTCAGTTTTGATCTTGGGTTTGGATTGAGATGGTTGGGGGGAGACTTGACAACCTGGTGCTCAGTTTAGGCACAAAGAGTTTTATAATTGTGTGTGTTTGCCATCAGAATGTCACTGTCAAATAAAAATTTATTCAAATGTTAGAATTCTGAATTATATTTAATGACAATGTGCATTGTGGTGTTTGAAGGCTTGTGACTTCCTGAAGATTGTATTTGCCAGGAGGAAGCAGTATGTTGAATAAAGTAAAGGTTGCAGGAAACCCTGTGTTGTCTGAGTCCTTGGGAAATGGTCAGTTTTGAGTGGGTCAGGTGGTCACCTTGTCTAACCCTAGCTCCTCGATGTCTTCCTTAACCTCCTGACTTGCCTGTTCCAACACAGCCCAGGCAGTTTCCCCCATGCTCTGCCCCTGCAAACTGGAGGTCACTGAAGCTCTGCTGTCTGCTGTATTCTGCTCACTGTCACACTGTGTTCTCTGATTCCTGCTTAAGCAGTGCTTGGGTTTCAAAATTCTCTTCCTTGTTTTCAGACTCCTGTGATACTTTCCCCTCCCATCTCTAATCTCCTCCAGCCCCAGTCTGCACTGCAATATTTCTCACTGGAGGACCCTGATTTTAATTATTCCATTTCTGAAGTGCCATCAGTTGCCTGGGCTTCATGCTGTGCCATTCCCTCCTTAATTTTCATCATTTCTCTCTCTCTTCCACTTAAGGATGCAGCTTAAAATCTGACTGAGCAAGTTTTTATTTACCATTTGAAGCATCTCAGCATGGTTTGCTGCATTAAAGGTGTAATATTGCGTTGTGTGGACTGACTAGCCTTCTGTACTGGAACACTTCTGTGGAAGGGCAGCACGATGGCTCAGTGAGTTGGCACTGCTGCCCCCCCAGCGCCAGGGACCCGGGTTCGATTACACCCTCAGGTGACTGCGTGGAGTTTGCACGTTCTCCCCGTGTCTGCGTCAGTTTCTGCTGGGTGCTGCGGTTTCCTCCCACAGTCCAAAGACATGCAGGTTGGGTGGATTGGCCATGCTAAATTGCAAGTACAAGTGAGGACTTCAGATGCTGGAGATTAGAGTTGAGGGTGTGGTGCTGGAAAAAAGCACAGCTGGTCAGACAGCGTCCGAGGAGCAGGAAAATCGACATTTTGGGCAAAAGCCCTTCATCAGAAATGGGGATATGTGGGGAGGAGCTGGGAGATAAATGGGAAGGTGGGGGTGGAGCTGTGGGGAGGGGGGAAGAAGGTAGCTGAGTGCATGAAGGTGGGGGGTAAAGGTGATAGATCAGAGGGGAGGGTGGAGCAGATGGGTGGGAAGGAAGATGGACAAGCCATGAGGGGGGTGCTGAGCTGGAAGGTTGGAATTGGGATAAGGTGGGGGGAGGGGAAATGAGGAAACTGGTGAAATCCACATTGATACCCTGGTGTTGGAGGATCCTGAGGCAGAACATAAGACGTTCTTCCTCCAGCTGTTGAATGGTTAGGGAGTGGTGATGGAGGAGGCCCAGGACCTGCATGTCCTCTGAGTGAGCGGGGGAGTTGAAGTGTTCAGCCACAGGGCAGTGGGGTTGATTGGTGCGGGTGTCCCGGAGATGTTCTCTGAAGCGCTCTGCAAGTAGGTGTCCTGTCTCCCCAATGTAGAGGAGATCACATTGGGAGCAACGGATACAGTAAATGAAACTCTGATGGATGTGGACAACTCCTTTGGGGGGTGGGGGGGAGGTGGAGAAAGGATATGTAGGTTGGGTTGGTTAGCCATGGGAAATGCAAGGTTATAGGATAAGACCATAAGACATAGAAGTGGAAGTAAGGTCATTTGGCCCATCGAGTCCACTCCGCCATTCAATCATGGCTGATGGGCATTTCAACTCCACTTACCAGCATTCTCCCCGTAGCCCTTAATTCCTCGAGACATCAAGAATCTATCAATCTCTGGGGGATAGGGGGATGGCTTGTTCCCACAGTCTAGATTCTGAGTTATGCTAAATTAATCAAGTCCCTTTCTGGTGGTGGAAGGTTGTTTTTCAGACTGGAGGCCTGTGACCAGTGGAGTGCCACAAGGATCGGTGCTGGGCCCTCTACTTTTTGTCATTTACATAAATGATTTGGATGTGAGCATAAGAGGTACAGTTAGTAAGTTTGCAGATTACACAAAAATTGGAGGTGTAGTGGACAGCGAAGAGGGTTACCTCAGATTGCAACAAGATCTGGACCATATGGGCCAATGGGCTGAGAAGTGGCAGATGGAGTTTAATTCAAATAAATGCGAGGTGCTGCATTTTGAGAAAGCAAATCTTAGCAGGACTTATACACTTAATGGTAAGGTCCTAGGACGTGTTGCTGAACAAAGAGACCTTGGAGTGCAGGTTCATAGCTCCTTGAAAGTGGAGTCACAGGTAGATAGGATAGTGAAGAAGGCATTTGGTTTGCTTTCCTTTATTGGTCAGAGTATTGAGTACAAGAGTTGGGAGATCATGTCGCGGCTGTACAGGACATTGGTTAGGCCACTGTTGGAATATTGCATGCAATTCTGGTCTCCTTCCTATCGGAAAGATGTTGTGAAACTTGAAAGGGTACAGAAAAGATTTACAAGGATGTTGCCAGGGTTGGAGGATCTGAGCTATAGGAAGAGTTTGAAAAGGCTGGGGCTGTTTTCTCTGGAGCGTCAGAGGCTGAGGGGTGACCTTATAGAGGTTTATAAAATCTTGAGGGGCATGGATAGGGGGAATAGACAAAGTCTTTTCCTTGGGATCGCGGTGTCCAGAACTAGAGGGCATAGGTTTAGGGTGAGAGGGGAAAGATATAAAAGAGAACTTTTTCATGCAGAGGGTGGTACGTGTATGGAATGAGCTGCCAGAGGATGTGGTGGAGGCTGGAACAATTGCAACATTGGAGAGGCATTTGGATGGGTATATGAATAGGAAGGGTTTGGAGGGATATGGGCCGGGTGCTGGCAGGTGGGTCTAGATTGGGTTGGGATATCTGGTTGGCGTGGACAGGTTGGACCGAAGGATCTGTTTCCGTGCTGTACATCTCTATGGCTCTAAGAGATTTGCCAGGAATGGAGGGTTTGAGTTTTCAAGAAAGGCTGGGACGTTTTTCACTGGAGTGAAGACGTTTGAGGGAGTGACCTGATCGAGGTTTATAAAATGAGGGGCATAGTTAGGTTTAATGGCAGGTGTCTTTTCCCCAGGGTGGAAGATTTCAAGACTTGGAGGTAGATTTTTAAGGTGATTAGATTAAATTAGAATCCCTACAGTGTGGAAACAGGCCCTTCAGCCCAACAAGTCCACACCGACCCATTTCCCTACCCTATACTGACCCCTGACCAATGCACCTAACACTAAAGGGCAATTTAGCGTAGCCAATTCACCTGACTTGCACATCTTTGGACTGTGGTAGGAAACCCACGCAGACACGGGGAGAATGTGCAAATTCCACATCGACAGTCACCTGAGGCTGGAATCGAACCCAGGTGCCTGGCGCTGTGAGGCAGCAGGGCTAACCACTTGAGAGGAAAACAAATGTAAAATAGACATGGGGGAATTTGTTTACACAGAGAATGGTTCCTGTGTGGAATAAACTTCCTGAGGAAGTGGTGGACGCAGGTACGATTGCAACATTTAAAAATCATAGATAAGCGCATGAATAGGAAAGATTTGGAGGGATATGGGCCAAGTGCAGACAAATGGGACTAGTTTGGGAATATGATTGGCACAGCTGAAAATGTATTGCTGGAAAAGCGCAGCAGGTCAGGCAGCATCCAAGGAGCAGGAGAATCGACGTTTCGGGCATGAGCCCTTCTTCAGGAATGACTAATCTCCAGCATCTGCAGTCCTCACTTTCTCCTAATATGATTGGCATAGACTGGTCAGACTGAAGGGTCTGATTCTGTGCTGTGTTACTCTACAACAGTCATAGTATGAAGGACAGCAACTTCAGCAGCACTCCAACCAGTAATACACTCGATATAAGCAACACAATATACAAAAATTATAATCAACTTGCTGAATGGATAATGCGCTCTCTCTCTCTGTGGTTCCCTGACACTGATAAACTTTCACCTGGAACAAATTGGCACCCATGAGTCACCTCTCCTGTTAGAAAGGAGAGACAAAAGCTGATGCACTTTCTCCCAGTCCCTTACCCAATTTACAACACTACAGCACAATGAGTCAGACACTGAGATTAACACCAGACAACCAGAAAACAGATCAATGAAGAGTGTCTGGGAGATTCTGATTTGGTCCCTCCTCAATCTGCGTAGAGCACATTATCCAGCAATACCAGGAAGGAATAGATCAGACTGAAAAAGCTGCAGGAGACAACAGAAAATCATTCTGCATCAAACTCAGCTACAATCAAATTCCGATTTAATGTCCTTTTAGGAAAGTATAGTTCATCACAAGGGAGGCAATTTGGATTTCATAGAATCCCTAAAGTGTGGAAGCAGGCCCATTGAGCCCATACCACCGCTCCGAAGCGCATCCCATCCAGACCCACCCTCCTACCCTGACCCTGTAACCTTACATTCCCCATGGCTAACCCACCTAACCTGCACATCTTTGGATTGTGGGAGGAAACAGGAGCACCCGGAGAAATCCCACACAGACACGGGGAGAACGTGCAAACTCCACACAAATGGTCACCAGAGGGTAGAATCGAACCCAGATTTTGGCGCTGTGAAGCAGCAGTGCTACGATCATCCTCCCCTAAACTCCCCTAATGTGAAGGATATGGGCTTCACATTAGCATCCTTCCAGCAGTACAGTGACCAAGACTGAACACAGTAATCCACACGCAAACACATCAAGCCTTGTATCACCGAAACATACTCTTGAAAGGTGGTGAATTTTGAAACATTTTTTAAGGCAGAGGGAGGTACAACAAGGGAGGCAGGTTAGATTTATGCTGCTGTCAAGGGGCAGGCTGCTCAGAAACATTGTGCAGAGCCCTCCACAATCTTATCCCATTGACTTTTATTTGAAAATGCATGCTCCACATTCCACACTGCAGCTAACAGAAATCTAAAAGAGGAATGCATTCCATTGTGGTGTTGCTCAACAGTAAATGCTTTGTAGATTCTGGCCATGTCAGTGTTGAATGTTCACTGTTAACCACCCTGCTTTGTGGCATTTGTCTGCAGGCTGGAGTTAGTCAGCGTGTAGGGCACTCAGTGTCTGGCACAGTGAAATATGGCATTGGTAGGAGGTAAGGGATAGACAGACCGGGCTGATTTTTAGCCAGACTACAGTGTGTTGTCTGCAGGGTCAGGGGGACAGTGAAGAAGCCGCAAGAGGACATGGGAGCAAGAGTGCGGCTACAAAGGAGAGAGAACTATTTTAAATCTGATCACAACAGAATATTCCATTAACTAGCAACAATTTTTCTTTCAGAAATTGCTGATGCATACTTTTCCACAAAAAAATGCCAACATATCAAAAAACTTCCACAGTGATGAGTTCATAGATAAGGCATTTCCACTGCATATGCACAGTGTTAAATGATTTTAATCTAATGGGTATTAACTTGCATTTCAAATTTCAATCTCAAATTTAAATCTACACAAACATTCCCACCCCCACACGGGAGCTCCTGAACACATGAAGCTTTAAGCTTGAGGTTCCTTATTCATTTGTAAAGATATCATTACTTTGGTGATTCCCAGTTTTACTGACTGCTAGTTAGCTGTGAACTCCTTTGTTAATAAGTTTAAAACAGTTCACTGTCTTTTGCAGACTCGTTCCCTGTTATGTGTCCCTGTCCCATTAAGCCTCCTCCTCCTTCCCCCTATTTTCCTGTAGGCTCCCTTTCTGTCCAAATCCTGTTTGTAGCCTCTCTCTTTCTCTCTCTGCTTCCTCAATCTTGCAGCCTCCCACGCTCCCTCCTCCCTCTCTGTCTCCCTCCCTCCCCACTTTCTCTCCCTCCCTCCTTCCCCCTCTCTCTCTCTTCCTTCCTCTCTCTCCCTCCCCCCCCCCCTCTCGCGCCCCTCTCACCCCCCCACTCTCTCCCCTGCTCTCGCCCTCCCCTCCTTCCCTCCACCTCTCTCTCCCTCCCTCCCCCCTCCCTCCTTCCCGCTCTCTCACCCTCCCCCCTCCCTCCTTCTCTCTCCCTCCCTCTCCCTCCTTTACATCTCTCTCTCCCCCCTTCCCCCTCCCTCCTTCCTTCCCCTACTCTCTCTCTCCCCCCCTCCCTCCACCTCTCTCTCCCTCCCTCCCCCCTCCCTCCTTCCCGCTCTCTCACCCTCCCTCCCCCCTCCCTCCTTCTCTCTTCCTCCCTCTCCCTCCTTTACATCTCTCTCTCCCCCCTTCCCCCTCCCTCCTTCCTTCCCCTACTCTCTCTCTCCCCCCCTCCCTACACCCCTCTCTCCCTCCCTCTCTCTCTCCCTCTCCACCTCCCTTTCTCCCCCATCCCTCTCATCCCCTCCCTCCTTCCCACCTCCTCCCCTCACCTCCTCTGTCCCACCTCCTCCCTCTCATTCCCTCCATCCTACCTCCTCCCTCTCACGCTCTCCCACCCCTCCCTCCTACCTCCCTCTCACCCTCTCTCTCCTCCCCCTCCCCCCCTCTCTCTCCCTCCTCTCTCTCTCCCCCCTCTCTCTCTCTCCTCCTCTCCCCCATCCCCTCCCCCTCCCTCCCTCCCCTCCTTCTCACCACCTCCCCCCTCCCCTCCCTCTCACCCCCTCCCTCTCCCCATCTCTCCCTCTCCCCATCCCTCTCCCCCTCCCTCCCTCCCCCCCTCTCCCTCTCTCTCTCTCCCTTCCCCTCCCGCTCTCTCTCTCCCTCCCCCTCCCTCCTCTCTTCCTTCCTCTCTCTCTCTCTCTCTCCCACCCCCCTCTCCCTTTCCAGGTCTCTCCCTCCCCCGCTCCCTCCCTTCCCCTTCTCGGCCCCCCACTCTCTCTCCCCCTCCCTCCCTCGCTCTCTCACTCCCCCTCCTTCCCTCCACCTCTCTCTCCTTCCCACCCCCTCTCTCTCCCACCCTCTAACTCTCCCTCTCCCTCCTGCTCCCTCCCTCCCTCTCTCCCTCCCCCTTCCCCCTCCCTCCTTCCTTCCCCCACTCTCTCCCTCCCCCTCCCTCCCTCTCCCCCCTCTCCCTCTCCACGTCCCTCTCTCCCCATCCATCTCATCCCCTCCCTCCCTCCCTCTCCGTCCAAACCCCTCCCTCTCATGCCTCCCTCCCACTTCCTCCCTCTCCCTCCCTCTCACCCCCTCCCTCCCTCTCTCTCCCCATCCCCTCCCCCTCCCTCTCTCCCCTCCTTCTCACTCTACCCCTCTCCCCCTCCCTCCCCATCCCTCCCTCTCCCCATCCCTCTTCCCCTCCCTCCCTCCACCTCCCTCTCTCCTCATCCCTCTCACCCCCTCCCCATCACTCCCTCTCTCCATCCCTCTCCCCCCCACCCCCTCCCTCTCATGCCCTCCCTCTCACCCTCTCCCTCCCTCTCTCCCCTCCCTCTCACCCCCTCCCCATCACTCCCTCTCTCCATCCCTCTCCCTCTCACCTCCTCCCTCTCACGCCCTCTCTCACCCTCTCCCTCCCTCTCACGCCCTCTCTCACCCTCTCCCTCCCTCTCATCCCCTCCTCTCCCTCTCTCCCCTCCTTCTCACCATCTCCTTCCTCTCCCCCTCCCTCTCACCCCCTCCCCATCCCTCTCCCCCTCACTCCCTCCCCCTCTCTCCAGCTCTCTCTCCCCCCTCTCTCTCTCTCCCTCTCTCCCCACCTCCTCTCTCTCTCCCTCCCTCCCCCTCCCTCCCCCTCCCTCTCTCCCTCCCCCTCTCTCTTCCTCCCTCCCTCCATCTCTCTCTCCCTCCCCCTCTCTCTCCCTCCCTCCCCGTCTCTCTCTCCCTCCCCCTCTCTGTCCCCCCCTCTCTCTCTCTCTGTCCCTCCCACTCTCTGTCCCCCCTCTCCCCCTCCCCCTCTCTCTCCCTCCCTCTCTCCCCCTCTCTCATCCTCCCTCCCCCTCCCTCCCACTCCTCTCTCTCCCTCCCTCCCCCTCCCTCTCACCCCTCTCTCCCTCCCTCACCCCCCTCTCTCTCCCTCCCTCCCACTCCTCTCTCTCCCTCCCTCCCCCTCCCTCACCCCCCTCTCTATCTCCCTCCCTCCCCCTTTCTCTCCCTTCCCCTTTCTCTTTCCCTTCCCTCTCCCCCTCCCCCTCTCTCCCTCCCCTCTCCCCCACCCTCCCCCTCTCTCTGTCCCCCTTTTTCCCCCTCCCCTTCCCCCCTCTCCCTTCCCCTCTCTCCCTCACCCTCTCTCCCCCCTTCCACCCCTATCCCTCCCCTCCAACCCCCTCCTCCCCCCCTCCCTCCCCCTCTCCTCCCCCCTCCTCTCTCCCTTCCCTCCTCCCTCTCCCCCCTCTCTCTCCCCCTCTTCCCCCCCCCTTTCCCCCCTCTCTGCCCCTCTCTCCCTCTTTCCCCCACTCCCTCTCTCCCCAACTTTAATGCCGCCCCTCTCACAGAGAATCCCGTGTAGACTACATTCAGTCTAACTCTCTGGTCATCCAGCCTGTCCACGCTCAAACATAGAACAAAGAAATTAGGAACAGGAGTAGACCATTATGTCCCTCAGCCTGCTCTGCCTGTTATGTCAGTATCTAAGATTCTTTGTGACAATGCTGTGACTTTAAGAAGTTATTTTGTCCTGCCTTTTTGGAGAGAGGTTGTAAGGCAGAGGTATAGAGCAATCTGCTAAAACCACTAGAATAAACAGCTCAGGAGGCCTTGGTTCTGTTTTAACGGCCTGAATGGGTGTGGCCAGCTCTCTCGGATTAGGATATTTTGGGTTTTAGGTTCAGCTTTAAGCAGAAGCCATTGGGATTTCAACAGAAGCTTCAGTGAATATCTCCTGGATGCTATTCTCTGAGAACTTTTTGTTGATTTTTTTTTTCTCCTGGGTTGGAGAACTACATGTGAGAATCTGTGTCTGAATTTGCATGTCTGTACATTTACGGTAAGTTACAACATTGGAACAGTTAATTACTAATAGTTACTGTATCAATTATTCTGTTAGGTTTTCCAATAGAGTCAAGTTACTCTAAATTCCTTTTTCTTTGATTGTATTTTAACTATAGTATTTAAATAAATTGTGTTTTGCTAACAGAGTATAATCATAGAGATGTACAGCACAGAAAGAGACCCTTTTGTCCATGCCAGATATCCTAAACTAATTTAGTCCCATTTGCCAGTACTTGTTCCATATCCCTCTAAACCCTTCCTATAATTTGATCATGATTTGGAAATGCCGGTGTTGGACTAGGGTGTACAAAGTTAAAAATCACACAACACCAGGTTATAGTCCCCTTCATCAGGTGATGTCATCTGATGAAGGAGCGTCACTCCGAAAGCTAGTGCTTCCAATTAAACCTGTTGGACTATAATCTGGTGTTGTGTTATTTTTAACTTTATAATTTGACCAGTCGCATTGCACCAGGAAGGTAGGGTCTAGGCTACCTTAAAATATTTTGAGGGGGTCTGGTTTGTTCTATAACATCCATGTGGTCTGGATAGGATGGATGTGGGAAATCTTATGACCCCAGCTGATATTGCCACTGGATCCCAGATTGCAATCTGCCTTGATAAACCATTTCTGTTCTTTTTTGCTTACTTAATGTGGTGGTCCTTCACTGAAACAGAGGCACACAATGCCACAGATTTGGTTTTAACAATAAAACAGAAGTTGATTACACAAATACATTGAGATAAAGTACACTATTTACATATAACACAATTTGAAAAATGTTGAGACACAAAATTACACTCACCTCAATGCCATCACAGTACCCAAATAAAACAGAGAAAGTTCCCTTCGCTATCTATGGGTTCAACTTAACTATTTCTTTCAGTTCCTTGTCTTGAGAGATTGATAGACTTTTCCTTGAGTAATCATAAAACAGGTTAAATTGTTATAGCGTCAGCCACTCTAGCTTGATCTATCATTGAAGAACTGAAAATGTGTTGCTGGTTAAAGCACAGCAGGTTAGGCAGCATCCAAGGAACAGGAAATTCGACGTTTCGGGCCAGAGCCCTTCATCAGGAATTTAACCTACTATCATGGAAGAAGCCTCCTTCATCCCTACAAGTATCTATGCTTCTGTGTAAGTGTTCTGAGGAAAGGACATTTTAAATACATTTTTTATTAAGCCCCCCCAACCCCCTTATTTTTGTCTCCATAGTTTTTTTCCACCAGGGTGCAGGAGATTGCATTTTAAATCCATAGGGTACTCTAGTGATTGCCTCATCATTTGTAGTGAGTGTAATAAGGCCAGCCAGCTGACCAGTGTTAAGTGGTGGTGTGTTTATGGATTGAGCTGCCAGAGGAAGTGGTGGAGGCTGGTACAATTGCAACATTTAAGAGGCATTTGGATGGGTATATGAATAGGAAGGGTTTGGAGGGATATGGGCCAGGTGCTGGCAGGTGGGACTAGATTGGGTTGGGATATCTGGTCAGCATGGACGGGTTGGACCAAAGGGTCTGTTTCCGTGCTGTACATCTCTATGACTCTATGGTCAGCGTGGATGGGTTGGACCGAAGGGTCTGTTTCCGTGCTGTACATCTCTATGACTCTATGGTCAGCATGGACGGGTTGGACCGAAGGGTCTGTTTCCCTGCTGTACATCTCTATGACTCTATGGTCAGCATGGACGGGTTGGGCCGAAGGGTTTGTTTCCGTGCTGTACGTCTCTATGACTGTATAACTATAATGCACATGTAACTAAAGGGTGAGTAGGTCAGAGGATCTCCTTGTGGGTCTGCTCCTGGGCCTGGCCGAATTGACTATAAACAGGTCTAGGCACGGGCCGTGGAGGGGGTTGTTAGGGCTGACTGCCTGTACCTCTTCCGAAGCTATGTTAGAGCCCGGGTGTCTCTGAAGAGGAAGCACACGGTATCCACCAACACCCTCGAGCTGGTCAAGGAAAGGTGGGTGCCACAGGGAATGCAGTGTCTTATTTCCCCATCCAACTCTATTTTGATTTAACCCTTGCTCTCCCCTCCACCCTTTGATCATGCAGCATTGCCCTTTAAGAAATGCACTGCTTGTCACTGGCCACTTGGGTGTTTCCATTCTTCCTGGTGGTGGAACTTGAATAAAGGTTTGTACACCTTGTGTCTTTCATTGTGTCTCACACCTGCGCATACACAACATGGGTGCTGGGGAAAGTATAAGTGCTACCGCAGTTAGGTGATAGTGTGGGGGTAAAGTTAAAAAATCATACATAAACAGGAGATTTAGAGTCTCAGACAAAAAAAAAGGTGACTTGGTGATGGGATACCAGCCTCTGTGGAGTTATTTCACTCATTTGCTGAGTTTGAGGTGATTCGCTTGCCGAGAGCGAGGAAACTCCTCGGGAAAGTGCAGCACCTCTATATAAGGAGTAAATGACTCTTGAGGGGCTTGACAGGGTAAAGGTTGAGAGGTTGTTTCCCCTTGTGGGAGCATTTAGGACCAGAGGGCATAGTCTCAGAATATAGAGGTGCCAATTTAAAATTTAGAAGGAAAGGGATTTCTTCTCTCAGAGGGTTGTGAGTCATTGGAACTCCTTACAGAGAAGGCTGTGGGGGCAGTGTATATTGAAGATGTGGAGGTGGCGGCGTTGGGTTGGGGTAGATAAAGTTCGAAGTCACACAACCCTAGGTTATAGCCCAACAGGTTTTGGAGCACTGCTCTTTTGTCAGGTGAAGTAAAGGGAAGCACACAAGCATAGAATGTGTAGTTGGAGAGATCATTGCAAGATAATTCCAGGGAATTAAGAGTGTCAAAAGATAGCACAAATGGTATGAATAAAGTGTCAACAGCTGAATAGTGAGTGAAGGGATGATCTATGATCTGATTAATTAAGATGGAGAGATGATTACAAAAAAACAAAAATAGGATGCTGTATATTTAAGCTGAAAATGTGTTGCTGGTTAAAGCACAGCAGGTTAGGCAGCATCCAAGGAACAGGAAATTCGACGTTTTGGGCATAAGCCCTTCATCAGGAATCAGGTTCCTGATGAAGGGCTTATGCCCGAAACGTCGAATTTCCTATTCCTTGGATGCTGCCTAACCTGCTGTGCTTTAACCAGCAACACATTTTCAGCTGTGATCTCCAGCATCTGCAGACCTCATTTTTTACCCTGCTGTATATTTAAGGCTGAGATAGATAGATTCTTGATCAGTCGAGGATTCAAGAGTTATGGGGAAAGGGCAGGAAAGTGGACGTGTGGAATGTCAGATCAGCTATGATCCCATAGCAGATCCCATAGCAGATTCTAGGGGCCGAATGGCCTACTCTTGTCCCTATTTCTTATGGTCTTCTGGTCTCTCTTTGGAACTCCTTGCCACAAAGAGCTGTGGGGCAGAGACAAAGACCATCACAGCACAGGAAAAGGCCCATTGGCCTACCAAACCTATGCTGTCACATGATGCCTTTCTAAACTAAAAATCTTTTCCCTCTATGCTATCTGTATCCCTCTGTTCCCTGTCTATTCATGTATCTGCCAAGATGTCTCTTAAATGTTGCTATGATATCTGTTTCTACTACCTCCTGTGGGAGCACATTTCAGGCACTTACCACTCTCTGTGTAAAAACATTCCCCCTTAACCTTAAAGCTATGTCCCATTGACTATTCTATCCATGCCTTTCATAATTTTGTGAAATCCTATCAGGTTGCCCCTTAGCCAGGAATGTTGCCAGGGTTGGAAGGTTTCAGTTATAGGGAGAGGCTGAATAGTCTGGTGCTGTTTTCCCTGGAGCATCGGAGGCTATAGGGTAACCATATAGAGGTTTATAAAATCAGGAAGGGCATGGATAGATAAGGTATTTTCCCTGGGGTGATGAGTTGAGAACTACAGACCATAGGCTTATGGGTGAGGGGACTCAAAGAGCAACTTTTTCACACAGAGGGTGGTGTGTGTATGGAATGAGCTACCAGAGGAAGTGCTGGAGGCTGGTACAATTACAACATTTAAAAGGCATCTGCATGGGTATATGAATAGGAAGGGTTTGGAGGGATATGGCCCAAGTGCTGGCAAATGGGATGAGATTGTCATAGAATATCCAGTTGGCAAGAATGAGTTGGACCATGTTGTACAATTCTAGCCTCTGATGCTCAAATGAAAATGATCCAAGATTGTCCATTCTCTCCTCAAAACCCTCCAAACTAGGCAACATTCTGTACCCTCCCCAAAGCCTCCACATCCTTTGGCAGTGTGGTGCCCAGAACTGTACACAATATTCCAAATGTGGCTTGACTGAAGTTACACACGGCTGCAACATGACTTGCCAATTTTTCTTGCCAATGTTTAAGGATGAGGTAGATTGATTCTTCACCAGTCAGGGAAATGAAGAGTTACATGGAAAGTGAACGTGATCAGCCATCTGGGTCAAGACTAGAGTGGTGCTGGAAAAGCACAGCAGGCAGACAGCATCTGAGGTGCAGGAAAATAGATGCTTCGGGAAAAAGCCTTTCATCAGGAATGAGGCTGCGAGCCTTGGGGGTGATGGTGGAGCATGCTGAATGGCCTATTGTTACTATTCCTAATGGTCTTATAGATATTTTCTAATCAACTGCTCAGAGATGTTATTACACACTTCTGGAGCAGGTGAGACTTGAACCTGGTTCTCCTGCACTCTGTACAGTGCAGGAGGATTGACAACTGGCTTAGGTTCCTCCAAAGAAAATGTTAATGGAAGTGGCTGGGCTTTGGAATCCTTCAAGGAGATGGAGAAAGACTACAACTCCCAGAGGGCGTGGCGGCGCTGCGCCTGCGCACGGGGTGGGGCGGCCACCTGGCGGCAGCACCTGGCTCGTTGACCAGCTGCTGCGGGCAGTCGTGCGCCTGCGCGGGGCGGGGCGCCTGGAGTGTGCAGAGAAGTTAGGATCGCCAGCGAAAAGTTTGAGAAAAGTTTTCTCGCTCGGGGGAAAGAGAGGAGGTCAGTAAGAAAACAAATTTTTCCTCTCCTCTAAATCAAAAACTGTCATCCCAACCTCTGTTTGCAGCTTAAGGGAGAGAGACAGAAAATCTGTAAGTGGTACTGAGTTTAAAACCAGCCCCTCTTAGTTTCTGCACTGTACCCACCTCCTCCTCCCGAATATCTCTCATCCTCGAAGTTGGTTTGTTCTCCGATTTTTGTTTTTGCAGCGTCTCTCTTTGTCTTGGATTTCCAGCTCTTCCCAAACTCCTTTTCAGCTTTTTAGCTGCTATTGGCCTCACCCACACACTTTGTTACGGCTAGTTAATGATCTATTGCAGTTCATCATTGTCAGGATGTCAATGTTCAGGTATCTTGCTTTTTAAAGCATTTGTTTGTCTTTCCCCTTATTCTGTAACACCGGATTTATCTGAACTATTGTGGATTTTAATAGTCTTTGAACCAAGGGAGTTCTGCGTTGTTGAGAAATGTAGCTGTTTTTGCCTCTGGGATTTAGAATTGGCCATTGTCTGAGATCACAGCTGTGTTCCATCAAGCATGGTGAGACTTGTCCTGGTTTCATGCTTAAAAGCTCTGCCTCAGTTTGAGGCAGAACATAACCAGAAGCAAATTGAGCACTGGGATTTAAGTGCAACGCGTTGGGGGTGGAGGGTGTGGTAGGGATCCTGCTCCAAATTATCAAGAATTTTTGATACTTTTCGTCATGTCTGACCTCTGTTCAACTTCACCCAAGATTGTTTCAGGCTCCTCAACGGTAGCTTTTCCCTCTTGTGCCTACTCCCCAACTCGAATTTTGAATTCCTCACTTTGATCTTTGTTTCTTTTTGTTAATTCATTGATGGGATGAAGGCATCATGTTTGTTCCAGTCAAGATTAGAGTGGTGCTGGAAAAGCGCAGCAGGTCAGGCAGCATCTGAGGAGCAGAAAAATCAACGTTTCAGGCAAAAGCCCATCACATTTGTTACCTGTCCGTAGTTGCCCAGAGGGCAATAAAGAGTCAAGCACACTGCTGTGGGTCTGCAATTGCATGTAGGTCAGACCAGGTAAGGATGGCAGTTCCTGAAAGGACTTTGGTGGACCAATTGGGCTTCCCACAACAATTGACAATGGATTCATGGTCATCATTAGACTCTTCCTACCAGATTTGTATCAGGAATCTCCCCAGTTGTGTATCACCACCCTGTTCCCTTCAGGTCTTTACCCTGGTCAGCTTGTGTCCACATGGAAGAGCTGACCAGCACACTCCCACTTTCTGCTCACAGCTTTTTAATTCCTGATTTAACTCCTTATTTAAAAGGGAGCATGCCTGCGACGTGAAGACCTGTCAGGTCAATTCCTGGGATGAATGGGTTGGAAAAATGTGACGCAATCTTATTGAGACCTATAAGATTGTGAGGGGTCTCAACAAAGTCTTGATGGGGGGGAGGGGGTTTCTAGTCTTTCTTTCTTTGACAAAAAAGTGTGGCACTAGAAAAGCGCAGCAGGTCAGACAGCATCCCAGGAGCCGGAGAGTCGACATTTCGGGCATAAGACCTTTCATCAGGAATGTGGGGGAAATTGGTGCCCAAGGGGGCTGGGAGATAAGTGGGAGGGGGGTGGAGGAGGGTATCTTGGAAGGCGATAGGTAGATGAAGATGATCCAAATCCCACTTAAAGAAAAAGCTCCAAGTGTAATCCGTTAATTTGGTAATCTTGAGGTTTCCTGTCAGTTTAGATTCTTTCATTTGGAGATTGATCTGATGCTCTGTAACAAAGACAGAATGCTGGAGAAACTTAGGCCTGGCAAACCGTTCATGTTTTGAATTTGGTCTCACACTTCAGAGCAGGAGTGTGTCTGAATGCAAAAATATTTATTGCATTTACGATGGTTTTGTCTTAGATTGATTAATCAGTCCAGCTAGTTAATGACTGATCTATTGCAGTGCTGTGTATAAGTGACATCCTGACAATGATGAAATGTTCAGGTATCTTGATTTATAAAGCATTTGTTTGTATTTCCCCTTCTTCTGTGATACCCCACACCCCCTCCTCCCATTTATCTCTCAGCTCCTTTGGCCACTCACCTCACATTCCTGATGAAGAGTTTATGCCCGAAACATCAATTTCTTGCTCCTCGGATGCTGCCTGACCTGCAGTGCTTTTCCAGCACCACTCTTTTTGACTCCAATCTCCAGCATCTGCAGCCCTCACTTTCTCCTTTTTCTTTCATAGAATCTTGGAATCGTAGAAACCCTACAGTGCTGATAGAGGCCATTTGGTGCATCAAGTCTGCACTGACCCTCCGAACAGAATCCCATCCAGCCTCCCACCCATCCCCCTCCATCCCTGTAACCCTGCATATCCTGTGGCTAATCCACCTAGCCTGCGCATCCCTGGACACTATGGGACAACTTAGCACAGCCAGTCCACCCTAACTGTACATATTTGTATTGTGGGAGGAAACCCATGTAGACACGGACAGAATGTGCAAATCCCACACAGTCACCCAAGGGTGGAATCGAACCCAGGTCCCTGGTGCCATGAGGCAGCAGTGCTAACCACTGAGCCATTGTACTGCTTTCATGGAATGTTGGGATACCTCAGCAAGACCATTATTTATTGCCTTTGAACTGAATGGCTCTTCAGGGCTGTTACTCTGCTTTGGGTCTGGAATTACATGTAGGCCAGATCAGGTAAGGACCATAAAATACAGGAGCTGAAATAGGTCATTCAGCTATTGAGCTGTTTCACCATTCAATGAGGTCATGGCTGATCTGATAATTCTCAACTCCACTTTCCTGCCTTTTCCTCATATCCCTGGACTCCTTTACTGATTGAAAATCTGTATGACCGAGCATTGAATATCTTTAATGACACAGCCTCTGCAGCCCACTATAGTAAAGTTCCACAGATCCATTACTTTCTAAGACAGCAGATGGGGCTAGATTGGATTGGGATATCTGGTTGGCATGGACTAGTTGGACCGAAGGGTTTGTTTCTGTGCTTTACATCTCCGTGACTCTCTGACTCTAAGCAATTCTTCCACATCTCTGTCTTAAATGGATGGCCCCAAATTCTGATGTTATGCCCTCTGGTCAACCCTTCTAATAACCTTCTGTGTTTCAATAAGGTTCCCTCACTTGCTTCAAAATTCTAAACTCAACTTCTCATCAGACATTTCTTCCATATTTGGGGTTAACTTAGTGAGCCTTCTCTGGGATGCCTCCATTGTAAATGTATCATGGCAGATTTCCTTCCCTAAAGGACATTAATGAACCAGATTGGTTTTGCAACGATCGACAGTTGTTGTCGTGGTCACTATCATTGAGACCCTTCTG
This sequence comes from Hemiscyllium ocellatum, assembly GCF_020745735.1. NCBI lineage: Eukaryota > Metazoa > Chordata > Chondrichthyes > Orectolobiformes > Hemiscylliidae > Hemiscyllium > Hemiscyllium ocellatum. Next base: position 7,189,488 of record NC_083447.1, on the reverse strand, counting down.
GACTGCTTGAACTTAAATTCCATCCATGTCCTTAGAGCATCAGCTCGGAGCTCTGAATTATTGGTGCAGTAATTTAAGTAGTTATTAAAAACCAAAAGAACTGAGGATGCTGTAAATCAGAAACAAAAATAGAGATTGCTGGAGAAGCTCAGCAGGTCTGGTAATGTCTGTGGAGAGAAATCAATTAACATTTCGGGTTCCTTATAGCATCACATTGCACAAAAACGCAGAGGACTCTGTCGTCCACTAGTTTTAGCACCAGGGATATTTATTTAAGACCCAGAAGAGAGTCATGAATCTTTAAAGCCGTCCGACCCAACAAGCATTGAACGCTGGATATAATCAATGCTAAGGTAAGTGGAGGTTGATTGGCAAGGGAGTTGAAAGTTAAGAGGGATAAGCAGGAAAGTGGTGGCAAGATCACAACCTGATCAGCCATGATCTTACTGAAGGGATCAGCAGGCTGCAGGGGCTGAAAGGTCTCATGTTCCTGGGTCTTGCTCATTGCTGGGAAGACTGAGAGGCAGCCTGACAGCTGGATGGTGTTAATATTTCCACTTCTGGAGAAAACCCAAACTGACAGCCTGGAATTTTCAATGGCCAGTAATAAATCCTTGAAAGACTTCCAGGCGAACAGAGTCGGGAGACTATAGAACACTCGAACCAGAGGGGACAGTTTTAAAGCAAATGAAACCCTTGGGTGACACAGCGAAAATATTCATTTAAATGCAGAGGGTTTAGAGTCTGGAATGCACTGTCTGAGAGGCCAATTCAATCACCTACTTTCCAAAGGAAATTAGATGCATGTGTATCTTAACGGTGAACGTGACACTCATCAGTTTTTTTTTTAAAAAAATAAATCTGGTTCATTAATGTCCTTTGCAGAAGGAAATCTGCCATCCTGGCCTACATGAGGCTCTAGAACACAGCAATGTGGCTGACTTTTAAGAAGGCCAATTTTTATTAAGGCCATTTAGCCTGTCAAGCCTGTCCTGCCTTTCAAAGGAATCTTGGCTGATCCAGGGTCCGAAGTTTGATTCCAGCCTCTGGCAACTGTGTGGAGTTTGCACATTCTCCGTGTGTCTGCGTGGGTTTCCTCCGGGTGCTCCAGTTTCCTCCCACAGTCCCAAGATGTGCAGGTCAGGTGAATTGGCCATGCTAAATTGTCCATAGAGTTAGGTGTATTAGTCAGAGGGAAATGGGTCTGGGTGGGTTCCTCTTCAGAGGGTCATTGTGGACTGGTTGGGCCGAAGGGCCTGTTTCCACACTATAGATAATCTAATCTAATTGAATTCTCAAATCTGCATTTCTGCCTAGCCCTGTCTTGTTTTGATCTTTAACGCATCCCAGAAAGAAACTTATATGGCAAGATTCCAACCTTGGCAGTGGTAAACAGGTAGCTTGTGGTTAACACTGCTAACACAGGATCCAGGTTCGATTCCAGCCTCGGGTAACTGTCTATGTGGAGTTTTCCCCGCGTCTGTGTGGGTTCCCTTTGGATGCTCTGGTTTCTTCCTACAGTCCAATGATGTGCAGGTTAGGATGGATTGGCCATTGATAAATGTGAAGTTATTGGATATAAGGTTTGGGGCTGGGCCTGGGTGGGGTGCTGTTTGGAGATTGGTCCATCCATGGGCTGAATGGTCACTACCTCCACTGTAGGGATCCTGTGGGTTTATTGTCTGCCCTACTATCCCTCCCTCTTTCCCAACTCACCCTGTGATGTATGGCTCCACCAGCTCCAATGAATGTTTAGTGTTTCAGATGTAAAGCACCAGCCTGAAAGTCGAGGGCAGTCGATGTGTTCCCTCCAAGGTGCGGGCTGTCCTGACTTGGAACTCTACTGGCCACTTCTTTCAGGAAACCATTGCTTGGGGAGTGTGTGTGCGTGCGCGTGTGTTGGTGTGCAAACTGTTACCGTTTATAAAATGTGAGACAACATATTGGGTACATGAATAGGAAGGGTTGAGAGGAATATGGGTCAAGTGCTGGCAAATGGGATTAGATTAGTTTAGGATGTCTTGTTAGTACGGATGAGTTGGATTGAAGGGTCTGATTCTGTGCAGTACATCTCAATGATTATATGGGAGCTTAATGTTACCACATATATATATTCCCCACATCTTGTCTCACACTTATAAGATCCTAAGGCGATTAAATGATTGCAAGGATGTTTTCCCCTTGTGCAAGAGACTGGAATGTGGTTGAAAAATAAAGGTGTTCTATCTAAGACAGAGTTTCTCTCCCTGTGAGGGTCACAAGTCTTTGAGACTGTCTTCTGCAGAGAGTAAGGTCGCAGAGATGTACAGCACTGAATGACCAGATAGCCTAAACTAATCTAGTCCCATTTGCCGGCACTTTTCCCATATCCCTCTAAAGCCATCCAGATGCCTTTTAAATGGTGTAATTGTACCGGTCTGCACCACTTCCTCTGGCAGCTCATTCCATACTCTCACCACCCTCTGAGTGAAAAAGTTACCCCTCAGGTCCCTTTTAAATCTCTCCCCTGTCACTATAAACCTATACCCTCTAGTTCTGGACTCCCCCATCCCAGGGAAAAGACCTTATCTTTTACCCTATCCATGCCCCTTATGATCTTATAAAGGTGGGGTTACTGAATATTTCTAAATTGGAAGTAGATTCTTGACAAAGGAATTTTAGGAGAGGTGAGAATGGGTGGAAATTCAGTTCCTCAGCCATTTCTTTGTTCCCTGTTGGAGAGAGAGGAATGGTGGATCAAGGGAATGGCTGAGGAGCTGAATAATTACTTTGTGTCGGTCTTCAAGGTGGAAGACATGAATAATTTCTCAAAAATTCGTGAGTCGGGGGGCAGAGGTGGATACAGTGTCTATCATCAAGGAGAAAGTGAAAGAAAAACTGAATGGCATGAAGCTGGATACATTACCTGGACTAGATGGACTACACCCCAGAGTTGTAAGGGCGGTAGCTAAAGAGATAGTGGAGGTTTTAGTGATCTTTAGGAATTGTTAGAAACAGGGAGGGTCCCAGAGGGCTGGAAATTGCTAATGTGACACCCCTGTTTAAAAGGGAGTAAGGCAAAAAAATGGAAAATTACAGACCAGTTAGCCTAACCTCTGGTGTGGGTCAGATCCTGGAATCCATCGTGAAGGATGAGATTTTTGAATACTTGGAAGTATATGGTAAATAGGGCAAACTCAACATAGTTTCATCTAGTTTTGCCAGATACAACCTCCTCTTGAATTCTTTTGAGGAGGTAACAAGAAGGTTAGACCAAGGAGAACCAATGGATGTTACCTACCTGGACTTCAAGAAAGTCTTTGACAAGGTGCCACACAGGAGGCTGCTGGGTAAGATAAGGGCCCATGGTGTCAGAGGCCAAGGGTGCCAGCATGGAGAGAAGCTTGGCTGTCTGGCAGAAAGCAGAGGGCCCTTCTCAGGATGGCAAGTGGTGTTCCGCAAGGCTGTGTTGGAACCATAACCTTTCACTTTATACATTAACGATTCAGATGAAGGAACTGGGGACATTCTGGCTAGGTTTGCGGATGATACAAAGATAGGTCAAAGGGACAGGTAGCATTGAGGAGGTGGGGAGGATTTGGACAGATTAGGAGAGTGGGCAAAGAAGTGGCAGATGGAGTACAACGTGGGAAAGTATGAAGTCATGCACTTTGGTAGCAAGAATAGAGGCAATGGACTGTTTTCTAAATGGTGAGAAAATTCGGAAGTCTGAAGTGCAAAGAGACTTGGGAGTCCTAGTCCGGAGTGTCTCGAGGTAAACTTGCAGGTTGAGTCAGTAGTTAGGAAGCCAAATGCAACGATGGCATTTACTTTTCGAGGACTTGAATATAAAAGCAGGGACGTACCTCTGAGGTTCTATCTGACTCTGGTCAGACCACATTTGGAGTATTGTGCGCAGTTTGGGCCCCAGATCTCAGGGAGGATGTACTGGCCCTGGAGCATGTTCAGAGGAGGTTCACAAGAATGGCCTCAGAAATGAGAAGCTTAACATATGAAGAACGTTTGAGGACTCTGGGTCTATACTCGATGGAGTTTAGAAGGTTGGCAGAGTTCTAGTTGAAATGTACAGAATACGGAATGGCCTGGACAGAGTGGATGTTGGGAAGATGTTTCCATTGGTCGGAAATACTAGGACTAGGACCCAAGGGCACAGCCTTAGAGTAAAGGGAGTACCTTTTAGGATAGAGGTAAGGAGAGACATTTTCAATGAATCTATGGAATTCATTGCCACAGAAGGCTGTGGAGGCCAGGTCGTTGAGTATATTTAGGACTGAGGTAGATAGGTTCTTGATTGTAAAGGGGATTGAGAGTTACACGGAGAGAGCAGGAGAATGGGGCTGAGAAACTGATCAGCCATGATTGTATGGTGAAGCAGACATGATGGGTTGAATGGCCTAATTTCTGCTTCTGTGTCTTATGGTCTTAAATGAGCAATTGATGACTCTTTCAGATCGACAATGGTCATCTCGATTGGCAGAGCAGGCTGCCCCAACTGGGCTGCTCCTTAATTGTATGTCCATAGGTTATAGCAAGGAGCAGAGATGCATTGAAGGAGCAGAAATAATTACGAGGGAGAGAAAACATTGGGGAGGTGTCAGCGAGGGAGGTTATGCTGATTGTTACGACACTGGGTAAACCGCTCTGCTAATTTAAACCCAACACACACACACTCGCCTTGTGCCATAACCTGTTAAATTATAAGCAGCAAAGAATGTTCCCAGAGGTCATTATTTAACGGAAAATTGACAGCTGTATTCTTTAAGTCCAACAGAGAGCATTAACACAACAGCTATTTACAACTCCTTTCTCTTAAACCTATCTTTTACCTCCTAATTTACAATACTGGTCCAATAAATTCTCTCTTAAATTTGCGGCGAAATCAGTTTCAAACCCAGTTATAGTATTCGGATGTCGATCTTTCTCTGTAGGTTCCTCGAGTCGACTTTGGTGTTCTGCCCAAATTTCTTAGAGACAGGTACCTTTCAGAGAGTTATTTGGCTAGTAGTTGGTTTGTTGGCACTTGTTGCTGTTCTCCACCAACTGTTCAAAATGTCCAATTTTATACCCCAGAACATCTGATTATTTCATTGGTTTGATGTCATCCCAAACAGTAAAATTCAAATTCAATTGGATTTTGGTATCTGGGGCATAATTTAAATTTGTTTTTGTTCCATGGCAACTCAGCTGCACTATGGGTTTCACAGTCAAATGTTATATTTTAAATTCTTCTGCACTCTCTATGCCTGCAATCAGTCCTTGCTAGCTTTTCAACTTTCTTAAAGGCACAGTACCTGCGTATACTTTATAACATGAGGGAGAGGGGTAGATGAGGATCGTGTGTGCAAAATATTGCTTTTGAAGTGTGTGTCATTTCTAGTCAAGCGACAAAGCAATTTCTGTCACATCAAGGTACAACAAATGGTAATGAGGCAGGCGGCTAGATTATTTGCAATAGTTGGTCGGTTAACCTGCCTTTGGGTCTCTGGGCTGCACTGCTCATGAGGTTTGTTTGTGGTTTTCAAAAGGGGACTGGCTCATTGTCTGAAGAGCAATTGCAGAGCTATAGAGAGGAGGGACAGATGAGTTGCTGCTATGGTGGGGCAGCATGAATGTTAGAGACTGAATTGCCGCCTCCTGTGCTATAACTGTTTTATTCTATTAAAAACGTGAAAGAACTCAGGCTGATTGCCCTGAAGTTAACTAGATACAATTCAATATGTTGCAGTGATGTTTATTTTTCCTGCTTCTTTTAGCATCATAGAATTGCTACAGTGCAGATGGAGGCTATTCGGCCCATCGAGTCTGCACCGCCCTTGTGAAGAGCATCCCACCCTATTCTGTAACTCCACACTTGCCATTGTTAACCCACCTGGCCCGCACATCTCTGCACTCTATGGGTAATTAGCATGGCCAGTCAACCTAACCTGCACATCTTTGGACTGAAGGAGGAAGTCCACGCAGACACTGGGGGAATGTGTAAACTCCTCACAGACGGTTGCCTGAGGGTGAAATTGAACTCTGGTGCTGTGAGGCAGCAATGCTAGCCACTGGTTTGAGAGTTGTCCAAGATCAAACTGCAAGTGTTGACATGCCCTACCCTGATGACATTTTGATGTGAAGATAAGGTTTAACCTGTTCAAAGTTTTGCAGTGAGTCAGTTTGTGCAGCTGTTCGGTTCCTTTCATCACCCTGACTGAACAATGTTTTCATCTGCACCAAGTCCTTTTTAGTTGACACCTTGTTGACAGCTGTGCGGTTTCCTCCTGTAGCTAATGTATTGCAGGGAGTGTTAATGTGAGCTTGGATTAGCACAAAGGAGGTTGTGTAACATTGTCTAAAACAAAGGACTGCAGATGCTGAAAGTCTGAAACAAAAGCAGAAATTACTGGAGAAACTCAGCAGGCCTGGAAAGAAAGAGGCGTAACCTGTTTTCTAAATTGAAGCATAGTTTAGGAAATCTGATGCACAAAGGGCCTTGAGAGCCATAGTTCAGGATTCCCTTAAGAGTAACACACAGGTTCGTTTGGCAGTTAGGAAGGCAAATGCAATGTTCGCATTCATTTGAAGAGGGGTAGAATACAAGAGCAAGGATGTACTGCTAAGGCTGTATAAGGCTTTGGTCAGACCGCATTTGGGATATTGAGTAATTTTGGGTCCCCTATCTCAGGAAGTGTTAGGTTCTTTCCCCAAGGTGCAATTCACACACACCAACTTCTGCAAGCAGTTGAAGTTTATTAAAGGCTGTACAAGCTAGGTGACCCCCCCGCCCCACCTTGACATTCTTCGACGGTCATGTGAAGGTGATCAAAATGAGGCTTTGAATAAAGGAAAGACATCCCTGTTATACAGGTCAGTCGGTAATGCTCACAGGTACTCTGGCCACTCCCTGCCCCCATAACCGCGTTACCCCAGATGAGGTCAACCTTGGAGATAATGTAAATGTAAATGCCCTAATCCTGGGGAATTGTTATGAAAACAATTTCCTGAGTGATTCTCCAAGACGATGTAGGTGTGATATGTCCTAGCTTCAGGGTGATCCTACAAAGGAGTTCTGGCTCCGCTACTTCCCCGGACAATGTAGGTGTGATATACTTCAGTATCGGGGGGGGGGGGGATGATCAAGCAAATGAATTTGATTGGCTGGAGTTTGGCTATGAAAGTATTTCTGAATGGAAGGGGCTGAATGAGAGTTGAATTTGATAATAGCAGTAGGAGAGTAGTAAGTAGCTGCCTAAATGAAGTGGGAGATTCACCCTTTAAAATTACGTTAATGTGCAGAGAGAGAGTACAACTTAATTTTCTAACATTACAGAAGGACGTACTGGCCTTGGAGGAAGTTTACAAGAGTGATCCCAGAATGAAGGGCTTGTCAGTGTGAGGAGCGGTTGAGGACTCTGGGTATGTACTCGATGGAGGTTAGAGGATGAGGTGGGGGGGATTTGCTTGAAACTTATAAAATACTGAGAGTGGATGCGGTGAGGATGCTCCTACCTGTAAGAGAGACTAGGACCCAAGAGCACAGCCTCAGAATGAAGGGATGACCATTTAGAACTGAAATAAGGAGAAATCTCTCCAGCTAGAGGGTGGGGAATCTGTTGGACTCATTGCGCAGAACACTGTGGAGGTCAAGTCTTTCAAGTGAGAGAGGCTCTTGCTTTGTACGGGGGCGGGGGGGGAGGCGGGGATCAAAGATTACAGGGCGAAGGCAGGAGAATAGGATGGAGAAACATCGGGCATCGTTGAATGACGGAGGAGACTTGATGGGCCGATTGGCCTAAATCTGCTTCTGTAACTTATTATGTTTCCTAAAGGTGCATGAGTGTACCAGATGGGTGATTCTGATAGTTGACAACAGTTTCATGATCATCATTAGACTACTTCAGATTTGTATTGATTTCAATATCTGCTGTAGCCTGATCAGCAGAGTGCCCAGAATATTCCTTGACACTCTAGATTAATAGTGATGCTGTCTTCTCCAAACCGATTGTAACTCTTAGGAATCTCCACCTCATCACCCCCTCATTTTCTTTCTAATGAAGAAAGAGGCCATCTTGTACATCTTTTTCAGGTCTGGTCAGCATCATTGGTCCTTTTATGCCCTTCCCGTCTATTTGAAAGGGAAATTCTGTATGGCTTGTCAAGGTCAGGTAAGTATTGTCCAGCGACTGAGGGCTCACCTGCTCCTTTGTAATGTGTTGCCTCGTGCTCACCTGAGAGGACTGTGATTTAACATGTCATTCCAAAAGGCAGTACAGATATCCTGTTTTCCGAGGGTAGAGCATTCCTTTGAAAACTGTTTGTTAGCTGAAATGGTGTAAAGTGAAGAAGCAATTACCATTAATTTATATGGAATAATTTTTGAGCGTTCTCAGACCCAAAATACCAAATAACACTAAACCGAAACTAATACTAACATTATAGTAAAGGCCGTCGGAGGTTGGGGTGGTGTACATTAGGGCACCTCTAGCTAATGGACACACAAAATAAATTGAGATGAAGCATGGATGCTCGCAGACACAGTTCAAAGCTATGGCGGCTTGATGCTTAGTGTAGTTCCTGGGGAAGGTGCCATACTTGCTGTGTACGCTTTCTCGTAAAAGTGAAGATCTTGTTTCGGTTAGCGAAAACAGGTACTAAAGTGCGTCTTTTGTCGAAGCGATTTGGCGTAAAGCAAAAGTTCAGAAAGCAGGGGATACCTGTACCTCTGACAGCACAGCACTCCCTCTTCAATGCAGTGGAACATCAGCCTGGCCTTTTGTGCTGAAGGAGAGGGATTTGAACCCACCTTGACTCAAGGTGAGGTTGATGTTCATTGTGACCTATGGTGGAGTATGGCTCACACTTTTGGGAATGTGACTTTGGATGAATTGGCAAATCAGAAAATTCTGTGCCTTTTTTTGCATCTGACTGTGCTAGGGAGTGTCAATTTTAAAAGGGACACCGTGACGTGCCTTGGGGCATGTCAAACATTGGGCAAAATTGTCTCTTAGAAATTATATGTAATGCTGACTGTGGGAAATGTAACAAAGATCTGGCTATGAAACGCTGGCAGACTGCATCATTTCTCCGTCTCTTCCAGTAGTGGTTGGCTCTGAACCCTATCAGTGTTTACAGCTCTACCCTTGCCCCAGCACATGCATCAGAGGTCACTATGCAGGACTGAAGCCAGTGGTCTCGATCTATATCACTGTCCCTCTTGGTGGTGTTTACCCTCTGTTGACCAACAACTCATGGGGTAATAGTGCTCAGTCCTGGGAGGAGGCTCGAGGATAGAGATCAGGAGAGGTAGCTATTGGCGAGTATATAGAGTGCCACATCTTGCGAGCCCATGCCCTGAATTCCAGTGGACAGGAGAGCAACATTCAATGGCGTTGCCATCACTGAATCCCCCAAAGTCAGCATCCATGGAGATCTCCACTGCCCAGAAACTGGACTGGGTCAGCCGTGTCAGCATCATGGCTGAAGCATCAGGTTGGAGGCTGAGAATTCTGGGTCGAGTAACTTGCCTCTTGTTTCTCAGAACACCATGTGGACCAAGAAAACAGCTCACCATCATGTTGAGAGGGGAGACTGGTTCGACTGGGCCTGTACTCACTACAGTGTAGAAGAATGAGGAGGGATCTGATTGAAATGTGTAAAATTCTAATAGGAGTGGACAGACTAGATGCAGGGAGGATGTTACCCCTGCTTGGGAAGTATAGAATCAGAGTTAGAGCCTTGGGTTACAAGACAAACCATTAGGGACTGAGATAAATAAACAATTCTTCACTCGAAAGGTAGTGAACCTGTGAAAGCTGTGGAAACCAGGTCATTGAATATATCCAAGAAAGACATTGATAATTTTTCAGATATTTCAATGAATCAAGAGGTAGTGAAAGTGAGAATATGGCATTAAGATAGTAGATGAACTCCTGGTTTTGAGGTTCCTTCAGTGCAGTCTAGTGAATGTGGACATTACTTTTGTAATGAGGTCATTATTGGCAAATTGTAAGAAAATATGTGTAAACATTTGCAGCCATAGAATGCAACATAAAATGCTTTAGTCTCTCAGCAAAGCACTTCGTCAGAGGCAAGGCACTGAAAACCCTGGAACTCACTACTCTGGCTAGCTGAGGTCAAATGAAAAATCTCAAACTGAGACTGTGGAATGAGGTTAGGAAAGTGGAATCGAGATATGTAAATGCTTTTATTTCTTTGATGTTGGTACATGGATGTGTGTATTGCTGGCTAAACAGTGTTCATGGGCCTTGAGAAGGTGATAATAAGTTGACCCCATCTTGAGCCACTGCAGTCCATATGATGTGGGTTCATTTCTCTTCTCCCCTAGCTCTCCCTGGCCCCAATCCTGCTCTCCTCTACCCACCCTCAGCCCTGTCCTCTTCTCTTCCCTTCCCCAGCCCTTCTCTATTCTCCCCTAACCACCACACATTCACCATCCCCTGGGAAAGGATGACCGTGAACATCAGGCATGCTCCAGTCATGTTGAAGGAGTAAATTTGATGGGCTGAAAGGCCTCTGCTTGTTCTGAAATTCCGTAAGACATGCAGTTTGTCAGCAGAGAACCAGCTTTGAGTTTCAGTACCAGACGGTTCATGTGAAGAGTGCAAACTGAGGACAATTGTGCCCTGGGGTGAGGGAGGTGTGGGGGGTGGGTGGGGGGGGGTGTGTACCTGTCAGGCTAATTAACCCACCTCCCCCTCGGGTATATTGATCCCAACGATAAAAATACATTGTAGTCAGTCAAAGCCGTGACATTGTCTGGCAGCTGTGCAGGGTATGACAGATTGGCAAGCCATTGATTTTAATTCCTTGCTGTTGTGTCAGCCTTTTGCAGGTTTCTATGGAGTGATTCAATGTGGAATTTGACGTGGGCTCCCAGCTGATGTAACGTTGCAGTGCTGGGGGTGTGGGACATTGCTGTGTTTCCATTTAAACATGTTAACCCTTTTGACAAGAGGCATTTGGCACAAGGGTAAGCTGAGTTTGGTGAGAATCTGAAATGGCTACTTGAGATTAGATTACTTACAGTGTGGAAACAGGACCTTCGGCCCAACAAGTCCACACCGACCCGCTGAAGCGCAACCCACCCATACCCCTACATTTACCCCTTACCTAACACTACGGGAAATTTAGCATGGCCAATTCACCTGACCTGCACATCTTTGGACTGTGGGAGGAAACCGGAGCACCCGGAGGAAACCCACGCAGACATGGGGAGTACGTGCAAACTCCACACAGTCAGTCGCCTGAGTCAGGAATTGAACCCGGGTCTCGGGCGCTGTGAGGCAGCAGTGCTAACCACTGTGCCACTGTGTTGCCCACTCTGGCCCCGAGCCCTCTGGGTTGTAGTGAGGTTGTGGAATGGTCAACCAAGCCACCTCATGTAGCGCACGCACCCCCGTGTCAAAAGGTTGCAGCTTTGACTCTGACCTTGGAGAAGTTGAACATTAAATCTTACCTCCTGCTCCGATTTGCCATTTCACTCTGCCATATTGTTTTCCTAAATTAATTCATGGACTGTGTGTGTCGCTGGGCAACCTTGTTTCCCATCCCTAATTGCCCCTTCAGAGGGTGTGATGTGGAGTTCCCAGTATTGGGTGGAGGTTGGATAAAGTCAGAAGTCACGCGACACCAGGTTATGGTCCAATAAGTTTATTTGAAATCACAAGCTTTCAGAGCGCTGTTCCTTCATCAGATGAAGTCGCTTCAGTTTACAAAGGAGCAGCACTCAGAAGTGTAATTTCAAATTGGACCATAACCTTCAGAAAGTGGTGCTGAGCAGTTCATGTACTGGGATTGTAGGGTCATGTAGTCACACAGCACAACAAACCCTTTGGTCCATCTCGTCCATGCCAACTATAATCCCAGATTAAACTAGTCTCACTTGCTTGTACTTGGACCATATCTCTCCAAATATTTCTTATTCATGAACTTATCTAAATGTCTTTTAAATATTGTAACTGGATGTGCCTCCTCCACTTCCTCTGGAAGTTCATTCCATTCATGAACCACTGTCTGCATTTCAAAAAATACAAAACTGCCCCTCATGAATTTTCTAAATCTTTCTCCTCTCATTTATAAAAATTCACCCCTAGTCTCGGACTCCCATCCGAGGGCAAAGACACCTGCCATTCTCCTTATCTACCCCTCATATGGTCACCCCTCAACCTCCTACCTCCAGTGGAAAAGGTCCCAGTATCTCCCTTTAACTCAAACCCTCCAGTCCCAGCAACGTCCTGGTAAATCTTTTCTGAACCTTTTCCAGTTTAATATTCTTCCTATAGCAGGACAACTAGAATTGTGCTCCGTATTCCAAAAGTGGCATCTCTAATGCCTTGTACAACCTCAACATGACGTCCCACTCCGATACTCGGTGGTCTGGGCACTGAAGGCAGCTGTGCTAAATGCCTTCTTAACCACCCTGAGTACCTGTGACCACATTTCAATGAACTATGCACCTGAACCCCGAGGTCACCCTTCATCATAAGCCCCTGATGAAGGGCTTATGCCTGAAACGTCAATTCTCCTGCTCCTCGGATGATGCCTGACCTGTGCTTTTCCAGCGCCATACTCTCAACTCTGATCTCCAGCATCTGCAGTCCTCACTTTCCCTACCAATAACTGTATAACTCCTATCCTTGACTGTTTTACCAATATGCAATATTTTGCATTAATACAAATTAAAATCCACCTGCCGCTCCTCAGCCCAATTGATCAAGATCCCTTTGTAGTCTTAGATCTGCCATTCTTAACTGGTTTGGCCGATAGCAATGTGATTGATCCCTTACCTGTCCATTTGAAATGGCCCAAACAAGCCGCTTGGTTCAAAGGCAAAAAGGGATGGCAACAAATATGGCCCAATCAGCCAGTCCAATCGATACTCGAGTAAGTGGAACCTTCCCAAGATGGTGGTGTACACTTAACCAAATCTGTCAAGTCGCCATAGTCTTACCTTACTATAGGGCTGTTCTCTCATTAGAGAGAGAGAGAGAGAGGTGACAAGGGGTGATACCTCAGGTGAAGGGAGAGGTTGAGAAGGAGAGTCCTTCGTGGTAACCTCATCCGGTGATGTGAATTGTACCCATGTTGGCATCACTCTGCTTTGCAAACCAACCGTATAGTAAACTGAGATAAACATTGAGTAACAACATTGGATTATGACATTGTATGCAAATTTCCATGAGTTATTGCTTTGCATTGAAGAGGATCGGCCAGACAATTTTGAGGCATTTCTTTTGTGTTGCAGGCTCAAACTTTGATTGAGTAATCTCTCTAACATTGTATAATGATAGGTAGACCTTTCATTCACCCCAACATTGAGAGCTATTGACGTCATTACTTTTCCATTTGTAATACACCCTTTCTTCCAGGATTTATGAGCTTTCTAGTTATTGGATTCAGAAGATTAAAGTAGAACAGTTATTTAATCTCTAATGTCCTACCTCTTGCACGTGTGATGCCCAGACTCGACCAAGTGTGGGTGAAATGAGAAAAGATGCTCATTTTTAATTTTCAAGCACTAGCTAATCTCCCATGTGGTCGCTCACTGCAATTACCTCTGAACTCGCTTATGGCTGTGATGTTTTCATAATTTCATAATATGACCTCCTGCCAGGTTCCTAGCAGAGTGAGAAAGATATCCTGACATCAAGAATCAATGTTTATTCTTTGAGCGGTATCACTAAAACAGATAATCTGGTGGTTATCACATCAGTGTTACAGATGTACAGCACAGAAACAGACCCTTTGGTCCAACTCATCTGTGCCAACCAGATATCCTAAATTAACCTAGACCCATATCCCTCCAAACCCCCCTTTTATTCATGTACCCATCCAAATGCCTTTTAAATGTTGTAGTTGTTTCAGCTTCCATCATCATCTCTGGCAGCTCGTTCCATACACTCACCACCCTCTGTGAAAAGTTGCCTATTAGGTTCCTTTTAAATCTTGTCCCTCTCACCGTAGACCTATGCCTTCTAGTTTTGGATTCCTCCACCCTGGGGAAAATACCTTGGCTATTTACCCTAACCGTGCCCCTCATGATTCTATAAGGTCACCCCTCAGTCTCCAATGCTCCGGTGAAAATAGCCCCAGCCTATTCAGCCTCTCCCTATAGCTCAATCCCTCCAACCGTGGAACATCCTTGTAAATATTTTCTGAACCCTTCCAAGTTTCATAACATCCTCTCACAGGTGGAGCAGGATTGAACGCAGTATTCCAAAAGTGGCATATTATGATCTGTAGGAGCTAGCTGTGTGCAAATTGGCTGTCACGAATCCTAAATTATAACAGTGATGGAATCCAAAAGGTATTTAATTAGCTGCAGAGTACAGAGAGATCTATATTGTGTGGTGGAATGAAAGGTGCTATATTAATGAAGCCTGTACTTTATTTTAGTAGACAGTGGGTTCTAGTTTGTATTCAGCATAAATGAGGACTCATGATTGGTGGGATAATTTTTATTGCAGTAGTCAATATTAGATGATATATCAGAGGATTGATCATCACAAATGCATTAAAAGAATAGGAAAAAGATTGCCATTAGTGAGAAGAGTTCCAGGGTGTTTGGTCATAGAGTTGTGGGTTTGGAAGGTGCTGTCAAAGTACCTTTGGCGAGATGCTACATTAAGTCTTGTAAGCTGCTCCCATTGTGCATCAAAAGTGAAGGGAGTGGTGGATGGGCTGCTGTGTTGTGAACAATGTCGAGCTTCTTGTGTTGTTGGAGCTACTTTCATTCTGGCAGCTGGGGAGTATGCCAACACACTCCTGGCTTGTGCCTTGTAGATGGTGGACAGGCCCTGAGGAGAATTACTTGCAAGATTCTTAGCCTCTGACCTGCTGTTGTAGCCACATATTTATGTCACTAATCCAGCTCAGTTTCTGGTCACTGGTGACCCCCAGGTTTTAACAGTTGGGGAATACAGCAGTGGGAACACTATTGAATGGACGGTTATGTGTAGTTTGGCATATTAACCTGTCCTTGGCAAACTGAATGAAGGGATCTTCATTATGTTCAGGATCTGGTTCCAGCTGACCATGGATCTCTGTCTCTCTATTGCCATCCCCCTCACCAACTCTCCCTTCAGAGAAGACCCTGAGTGTCAGAGATGTTCACCTTGGGGGTCAACAAGGAGGAGCCAGACAAAGATTAGAAAAAAGGAAATGAGCTTCATCAGCAATTAAATCTGAATTGAAGATTGTGTGGTATTGTGTTAATGCCACAGGACTAATAATTCAGCATCCCATGCAAGTGCTCTGGCACATGGGTTCAAATCCCACCACAGATTCTTGTGGAATTTAAATTCAGTGAATGTATACAATTTAAGAAAAATCAGGGAAGGCCTTCGTGATGGTTGCCATAACACTGTCATCAATAGTTCCTTTCAAAAAAGAGTCTGCTTCACTATGAGGTGATGGGAAAGGGTGAGATTAGGCTGTTCATTTTGATGATCAGCCAAGATGATGAATGGCAGAGCAGGCTTGAGAAGTTGAATGACCTACACGTGATCGTATCTTCTATCTTTTCTAGTGTCCATTAGGGAAGGAAATCTGCAGTCCTTATCTCTGGTCTGGTTTACATGTGACTGCAGACCCGCAGCAATGTGGTTGCCTCTTAATTGCCCTCATAGATGGCTCCCCGCGGGCCACTCAGTTCAAGGGCAGTTAGGGACAGGAAACAGTTGCCCAGTGACACCTACATCCCAATAAAAGATTTAGAAATTGGGTGACGCAGTGTGGAATTTGATCAGAGTCAGTAACTTGTGTATCTGAAGGGTAAGTGTACGGGGGTTGTTTTTGATGTACTTAAGTCTTGCGCTTGTTCATTTGTTAAAAAAAATCATCTTTATGTTGATTGGCAAGAGCTCAGCCTGTGCTGCTGGGTGGTCACAGCTACTGACTAGACGCTCAGATTTTTCCAAGTATTTATGCCTCCAGTCTCTATGTGGAAATGTGTCACTTGTCATGATGGGACTTGTTACAGCTTCACCATGGAATTATAATTACCCAAATTGTCAACTTGGCAATTATGTAATATAATATTGTAATTCCATTTTGTTTTCTTAATTCGTGGGATGTATATGTCAGATGTCATGAGTGGAAAATGGGTGAACTCTGGTTGGCTATCTGCTTATGACCTGGGTTTCGGCTGAAGAAAAGTCTCCAATTTGGTGCTTTCAGCAGGATGGAGGGTCAATCTTTTCAGGAGTGAAAAAACCCAAATTTGGAACGAAATAGGAATACGATATTACATACACTGATTAGTCTACTACTGGAATCTAGATTGTCTACTAAAGCAGAAACTAAGATGTGCAACTTTGCCTTGTGGAGAGTTTATTGACTTTATAAGTCTAACAGCTCTCGTACAACCCCAGTGATCCCAGCAGTTTTCTGTTGGGATATTTTAAATCCGAAATGTAATGGTGTACCACTGGAGCAGGTGTCCCTGAGATAGGTACAGTACCACTTCACCACAGAACCCTTAATCTCCCATATTTTTAAACCACTTTTTCTATTTTCTAATCAATCTGTTTGGAGATGCTGTCATACATCTCTGGGATAGAATGGGACTAGACCTCCTGGTTCAGGGGTAGGGACATTACAAGAGCCCCTTTAAGTCTCCTATTTACATTTTTGAGTAAAGGAGAATCAAACGGGCAAACTAACTAATTGGCAATGCCTTAAAAGGTACACTGTAACAAAAATAAATCTTTAAGGGAGATGTAGTTAATTGGATTAAGATGCTCAGTCTGGAGTTGATTATGCATAGGCTTAAGGTGAGAGGAAAGATTTAAAAGGGACCTAAGGGGCAATTTTTTCATGCCACAGATGGTGTGCATATGGATTGAGCTGCCAGAGGAAGTGGTGGAGGCTGGTACAATTACAGCATTTAAAAAGGCATCTGGATGGGTATATGAATAGGAAGGGTTTAAAAGGACATGGACTAAATGCTGGCAAATGGGACTAGATTAATTTGGCAAATCTGATTGGGCATTGGTGAGTTGGACTGAAAGGTCTGTTTCCATGCTATAACTCTGACTCTATGCACTCCAGTCCCTGTGGTGCCCACTGGTTGTGGAAGACTTCAAGTTTACAATGGCAATCATGTATTTCCCCTTCCATGGAGAGCATGACCTGTGGAATTCTATTTGTATGTACTGAAGGAGAATTGATATCTATTATGAGTGGCTAGCACTGCTGCCTCACAGCATCAGGGACCCAGGTTCGATTCCAGCATCTGGCAATTGTCTGTGTGGAGTTTGCACATTCGCCCCAGTGTCTGCCTGGGTTTCCTCCGGGTGCTCCAGTTTCCTCTCTCAGTTCAAAGATGTGCAGCTCAGGGTGAATTGGCTGTACTAAATTGCCCATTGTGTTCAGGGATGTGTAGGTTAAGTGCATTATTCAGGGGTCAATATAGGGTAGGAGGAATGGGTCTGGGTAAATTACTCTTCAGAGAGTCAGTGTGGAGTTGTTGGGCTGAAGGGCCTGTTTCCACACTATAGGGATTCTAAAATCTGTTTCGTTGAATGATATCAAATTGAATCTTGAATCAAGAGTTCAATCAAATAAGTTGGGATGTTCTACTCCAATGATGTGTGAACTGATTCAGACTTCACTATATTAATAAGTTGAAATAAAGGTCAATGTAAATTTATGTAGAATTGTAACTTTTAATTTTTAAAAATTCTTTCATGTGATGAGAGCATTGCTGGCAAGGCCATTAGTTATCGCCCATCTATAATTACTCTGAAGAAGGTGATAGTAATGAGCTGCTGTCTTGAACCACTGCAGTCCTTTGGCTGTAGGGATTCCCACAATGCTGTTGGCGAAGGCAATCCTCAAATTTGACCAAGGTGAGGGGACAGCAATATTTTTCTAAATCAGGATCATGATTGGCTTGGAGAGGGGCTTGCATCTTGGTGGTGTTCCCATGTATCTGCTGCCCTTTGTCCTTCGTGATGGTAATGGTTGTGGATTTGGATGGTGCTATCAAAGTAGCCTTGACATATTGCTGCCGTGTGTCTTGTAGACGGTACGCATTGCTGCTGCTGACTGTCAGTGGTGAAGGGAGTGGATGTGGTGCCAGTCAAGTGAGCTGCTTTGTCCTGGATGGTGTTGAACTTCTTGAGTGTTGTTGGAGTTGCACTCATCCAGGTTGTGACTCATTACAATCCTGACCCGTGCCTTGTCAATGATGGTCAGGTTTTGGGGAGTCAGGAGGTGAGTTACTTAATATTCCTAACCTCTGGCCTGCTCTTAGAGCTGCAGTGTATACGCAGTTTGGCTGTCTAATTGATGGAGACTTCTGGGTGTTGCTGATGGGGGATTAGGTGATGTCATTGACCATCAGAGGAAGATGATTAGATGCTCTCTTGTTGGAAATGGTCTGGCCCTTGTGTGTTGAGGTTGTCCCTTGCCACTTCAACCCTAGCCTCTGTATTATCCTGGTCTTGCTGTTCCTGAGTATTGTCTGACTCGGTGCCTTGTGTGTTACAAATTCAACATGGGGGTGAGGGGGGGAGCTTCTGAAGCAAAAAGAAAGTTGTGAACTTTTGTTCCAAAGTGATGTCAGTTTATTAAATCTTGAGTGCCTGCCTTAATGCTCATCCATGAACAGTCTTGTCAGAAAATGAAATGGAAGAGAACCTGAGAATTGAGCATTGCCATTTGAGCAGAGTGTGCCTGGGGCTAAATGCCACTCCCTCTAGCGTGTTAGAAATCTTTGTTAGCATCGTTAGTGACAGATAAATTAACTTCAACGTTGTGAAATTGAGAGCTGAGTTGGGGTGGGAAAGTTAATAGGAATGTAACTCCAAGTTCTGATGCTGTTACCTTCATAAACGGTATGTAAATCTTTCAGTGGCATGTTTATTGAATTACTCACGGCTGTGTGGTTCTCAGTCTCAGCCATGTGAACTGAGATTTGCTTGAATGGGATTCTAACCAGTAGCAGCTTGTTCAGTAGCTAATTTAGGCAGTGGAGGACTAATGGCGCAGTGGGTAGTGTCCCTGTCTCTGACCCAGAAGCTCCATGTTTGAGTTCCTCTCCAGGACTTTGGTTGGGGAAGGTACATCCAAGATGCAGCCAAATAGGCTGAGTTATCAATTTGCAAATCTCTCCTGATGTGCCTTAATGCAGGTGATAAGAATGAAAGAGTCCTGAGTCAGGCACACGATGGAGGCACTGGCAATGTAGGGGTCCTGGGCCCGTCCACTCCACAGCAGCCGCTTCCCTTTTTTTTCTTCCCATCTACGGTGGTGAAGAAGGTGACATCGTGGAAGAGGGCGGCCAGAGTGAGACTTCTGGCGAGGCAGCGGCCTGTCCTGGCTGGGGACGCCTAGTCGCCGAAGTCGCGGAGTGGGGGGCTCCTGTTTGTGTTAGGCCCAGAGCCGGAGTTTTCTGGTTATTGGCACGGCAGTGGGGAGAGTGTGGGTTTGGCACGGGAACCGAAGTCAGCAAGGCAGGCCCAGCAACGAAGAAATGGCACCTAAAGAGTGGTGAGCCAGTGCAGGACTCATGGTGGAAGGAGCAGGATGACAATGGACTCTGTTATACCTTTTTAGAGTGTTAGATATATAGCACGGAAACAGACCCTGTCAGATGGTGGAAGTTGAATTCAATTTTTAAAAAATCTAGATTTAAGAATCAAATGATGACCATCTGGTTCACGATTGCTCTTTAGGGAAGGACATTCCAGAAGCAGACAGTATAGGTTTAAGGTGAGAGGGGAAAATTTAAAAAGGATCTAAGGGACAACTTTGGGTGGCACAGTGGTTAGCATTGCTGCCTTACGGTGCCAGGAATCCGGGTTCGATTCCTGCTTCACAGTGCCAGGAATCCAGGTTCAATTCCTACCTTGTGGAGTTTGCACCTTCTTCCCATGTCTGTGTGGGTTTCCTTCGGTGCTCTGGTTTCCTGCCACAGTCCAAAGATGCGCAGGTCAGGGTGGATTGGCCATGCTAAACTGCCCATTGGGTTAGATGCATTAGTCAGGGGTAAATATAGGGTAATGGGTCTGGATGGGTTTCTCTTTGGAGGGTTGGTGTGGACTTGTTGGGCCAAAGGACCTCTTTCCATACTATAGGGAATCTAATCTCATCAAAATATTTCGGTTCAACTTGCCATACCGACCACATACCCTAAATTAATCCAGTCCCATTTGCCAGCATTTGGCCCAGATCTCTCTCAACCCTTCCAATTCATATACCCATTCAGATGCCATTTAAATGTTGTAATTGTACGGCCTCCATCACTTCCTCTGGCAGCTCAGTTGCTGGCTCTGTGTGAAGCATTGCAGCCACCACATGTCTGACCTTGACACCCTTCCACATTCTTTGTTTTAAAAATTCAATCCCAGGATTGCTGGCTGAGCCAGCATTTATTGCTCATCTCTAATTGGCCCTTGAGAAAGTGCTAGTGAGCTGTCTCCTTGAGCAACACTGATGGACCAGGTCAGGATGATGACTGGAGGGCAGGTGGATGGTGGTATTTCCACATGTCTGCCCTTGTCCTTCCAAGTGGATGTGGTCATGGGTTTGGAAAGTGCAGTCTAAGGAGTCTTGGTGAATTTCTGCAGTACGTTTTGCAGATGGTACACGCTGTTGCTACTGTGTGTTAGTGATGGAGGGATTGTGTACTTGGGACAAACCCGATCAAATGGCAACCTTTGAATTACAGCAAATGGAACCAGCGATGTGCTGGTTGGTCAAATATTCTGCATAACTGCAGCCAAACCTGACCAAGCAAAAATTTGAGATATCAACATCTCTCGAAAAAAAAACCGTTAAAAACATCAACACACCACCTCAAGTCAATGTAAAAGCACACAGCAAGTAGAAGAAATGTATACAGGGGCTTATACTTTATTTACATTGCGGTATTTACCATTTGATAGGTGCTGGTTAAAATGAAGTTTACTGTACCATAGTTGGAGTGGTTCTAGCTAATCCAACCCAGGACAAGCCAGGGCACAACTGTGGCCAACCCTTAATCTTGTGCTCTCTGTTTAAAAACTTGTCATACTTGTGAAGCATAGTTTTTCTCTTCATATTCCTGAAGCTGTAATCATCTTCAGCTCAGCAAATGAGGAGGCTCACTTGGCTTCACTCCCTCAAGTAAGTCAAAGAAAGCCACTGCACTGTGTGCGTTGTCAAGACCTCTCAGCTTATCGATCTTGGAGGAGCAAATTACTGCCATTGCTGGAATCAAGTGCTGGAGATCACAGCGGGTCAGGCAGTATCCATGGAGAGACAGCAAGCTAACGATGACTCTTAAGAGCTGACATGAAGTGTGGAGGGGATGTATTCTCTGTCACTATGTCCCCTCTCTCCTCCTCCCATCCCAGTAGGATTGTCTGTGCTTTCAAGATTGGCAGTTAGACACCCCATCGTTCTGCCATCCCCACATTCCGATCACTTAATTCGAACTATCAAGACTCTTTCTCCCCCAGCAACTATTGCGTAAATGCTGCCCCCTTCACAAGTCATGTCAGCTCTGATGAAGGTTTCATTTGAGACTCGAAACTTTAGCTTGTTCCCTGTCTCCATGGATACAGCCTGATTTGCTGTGATCTCCAACATCTTTTGTTGTCTGTCCTGGAACTGGGGCATTGTGAAATAGAGCAAGCGCCTACACCCCTCTCTCTTTGCGCACGTCCAGCAATCAGCAGGCACGTTGGGTGTGGCATCTCCACCTAGAACATTGGCTGACTCAACCATAACCAGGGAACACTGGGTGTGCCCATCCAGTGAGATATACAGCTCCTTTCACAAGCAGCTTCATTTCAGTGAGGTTCATTCTTTAGCTACAAGCAGCTCCCTGTCCGCAGACGCTGAGTCTTGTCCGAGTCACTGGTTGAAGAGTCCATTGAGCGTGCTTAATAACAGATTCAACACAGACATTTCCTGTCGGTTTACAAGACTCTCCATGTTGTAAGTCGTAGCAGATTCCTTGTGTGCTTATAGTTGTCAAAAAACCTTAGCGCAGTTACTGATCTAAAGGTGGTTGCCAGCAAGTATGTGTTGTTTTTTTTCTCTCGAATGTGGGTGCATGGCTCTTGTCCAAATCCCTTCTGATGCCAGAGGTTTGATATTACTGTTGTTTTCTTTCTCCTTCAATTATGTCTGGTGTTGGAAGAGTCTGCCCCAGGCCCTTATTTAGATGGTGAATAGTTGTCTTAGAGCAGACACTCTGGGAGAGAATTAATTTCTTGGCAGCAAGAGCATCATGGAGCACTTTATTTTGACTCTCTTTATTGTGGCGTAGCCTGTTATTGGTGTTCTAAGAAATGCCACAGATCATTCATGCATGGCAAGATCCCACAGACAGCTACTCACAAGCCAATTTGTTTGCATTGGTTATGGAAGTACAAATATTTGCCCAGGATATTAACACACTGGCTCAGTGGTTAGCACAGCTGTCTCAGTGCCAGGGACCCGGGTTCGATGCTAGCTTTGGGTAACTGCCTGTTTGGAGTTTGCAAGTTCTCCCCATGTCTGTGTGGGTGTCCCCCAGATGCTCCAATTTACTCTCTCAGTCCAAAGGTGTGCAGGTTAGGATGGATTGGCCATGGGAAATGCAGGGTTAGGGTGAGATGGGTTTGGGTGGTATGCCATTAGGTGGGTCAGTGTGCACTTGGTGGCCCAAATGGCCTGCTTGCACATTGTAGAGTTTCTATGATTCTATATTAAAGAACATTCTCTCTTCTTCTTCCTCCCTTCACCTCTACCCTCTCACTGCACTGTCAGCCTGAGTTATGTACTTCTGCGCCTGCAGCGGGTTTTGGGGTGGCACAGTGGTTCAGTGGTTAGCACTGCTACCTAACAGCACCAGGGACCCGGGTTCAATTCCACCCTCGGGCGACTGTCCGTGTGGAGTTTGCACGTTCTCCTTGTGTCTGCGTGGGTTTCCTCTGGGTGCTCCGATTTCTTCCCACAATCCAAAGATGTGCAGATTAGGAAAAATTGCCCATACCATTCAAGAATATATAGATTACCTGCATTGGTTAGGGATAAATATAGGCTTAGGAGGAATGGTTCTTGGTGGGTTACTCTTTGGAGGGTTGATGTGGACATGTTGGGTGAAGGGCCTGTTTCCGTACTGTAGGGATTCTGTTATGAAATGTCTGACACCAGGATGAGAGTACAATCTACAAAGCTGTGACTGAATTGTTCAATGTTGGAAGTACTCCAGTGCTGAGTGTGTTTCACTCGAGAATCATATGGTGCTGAATTACAGTTCATGAGGTGAGAGGTCGAGCAACATACAGGCATGTTGTATTCCGGAGCAATGGACAGTGGTAGGGGTCTCCAACAGATTTGCAAGTTGACACTTGAACTGTTTGGTCATGTTTTATGAGCTCTCCTTTGGCACTCCCTGGCTCAGAGGTGGGGACATTACCTATCATACCACAGAATCTCTTAAGCACTTTGCAAGAATGTATGTGATTTACGTGCTTCTGCTTGCAATTTTAGGGTCTCCGTATTACTGGATCAGCTGTGTCCCAGCAGCGCAGCTTCCACACATAAAAGGATGACTGATGAACAGTTTGAGGTTGGCCCACCACCCTTGCACAATATGTACCAAGCTTTGTCAGGTAAGTCCACTGTTATTTGTGTGTGTTTTGAATGCAGCAAAGGTGGATGTGCCTCAGTTCAAGGTGATGATCAGTAGAGTTGGTTGCCACCCCATGACAGGCTTTAAGACACCAACGTTGACTCCACCTGATGAAGGAGCAGTGCTTTGCAAGCTTGTGATTTAAAAAAAACTGTTGGACTATAACCTGTTGTGTGACTCTTTGGTGTTGTCCACCCCAGTCTGACATCGGCACCTCCCACGGCAAGGTCTTGCCGTGTGACAGAGCGTATTGCGCTGAAATCTCGCTCCCATAATCTCTGGTCTTGTTCTGTTTGCAAGCTTTCTGTAGTGCAGTCAGAGCTTGAACTTGTGCCGTCAGGTTAAATACAACAAATGTGTGATGCCCTTAGCCATAATTGTCTTTCAGAATCTTCCTTTGTGTACTTAAAGCCTGATGGTCTCCTTCAATTAGTACAAATGTGTTGGAAATTATTGCTTAAGCAGCTGCATTCTTCAACACTCTGCAATGTACAACAGTGAGCTGTTATAGGGGCTATTGTGGTGTATGGTCTATGGGGGTTTGTGTGAAAGCAAAGTACCCAACAATGGTACTTGTTGAAGGGGCTGACCATACACAGCTCAGTAGTTGTTGCTTGTTCTTGGGTCTCCTCTATTCACCATCCAGTGCCATCTGGACCACTGTTCTTGGCACAGTGTTCCAGGAGGTTAACTCTGGGTCAGTGTGCAGTACACACACCTCTGAGTTGCGTGGCTCAGGGTTCAAGTCCCACTCTCCAGGGCTTGAGTCCTCAAGTCCCACTCACCAATCCAAGACAATACTCGCATTCAAAACACAGTGCATCCTCTGAGGTTTCTAGAGTGGTTAATATCTTAAAGGGTTAACTGACATCATTGTGATTGGGTGAAAGTGAGGACTGCAGATGCTGGAAATCAGAGTCAAGTTTAGATGCTGCTGGAAAAGCACAGGCAGCATCCAAGGAGCAGGAAAATAGATGTTTTGGGCAACAGCGACTTTTCTTGATGAAGGGCTTTGCCCGAAACCTCAATTCTCCTGGTCCTCTGATGCCACCTGACCTGCTGTGCTTTTCTAGCACCACTTTAATCTTGACTCTGATCATTGTGATCGGCTGCACCCATCAGGACATTGGGGACTGATCCAGTGGGGGGATTGACCAGCTCAGTTGGTTTATACCAGTTGCTATTCTAACCTGTAAGACCAGTTCTGGTGCTAAGTCACATAGCTGACAGTGATCAGAGTTCACTGTTGGGTCAAACCTGATGCGTGATACTCTGGTGTCGCTCTGATGTAATGTAACTAGCTATCAAGTGCCAAGGAATAAACCTAGTCCATTTGTCAACTTTAAACCTCGTTTCTGATTAAGAGACACTATGACTTTGACTTTGTGTGGGTATCCTGCTCCACTTGGTATCAGTAATCACTAAAACCATTCGGATTCATAGCAGAGAGTCTATCCACAATATCTTGGGTGATTCTGGTGAGCATATCCTCAAAGTATCAGAGGGCTGAGTTTTTGCAGCACTCAGCTCTGTCTTTCATGTGAAAACAAAAAATCCCGCTTTGCAGAAGTGAAGGGAAATTCTTATTGTCCTGCTAAGACGACCAGAAAAAAAGCATTATTTCGCCACTGCCAGATGTCCCGTTGTGCGAGCTGTGTGTGAACAAATTGGCTGTTTTGTTTCTTACATTAAAGCGGTGGCTGAACTTCATGTTTCAGTGGCTATGAAGAATTTTGAGACGTCCAACAATCAGGGCGATCACAATATAAATTAAGTGTTTGTTTCTTTGGGGAGAGTCCACTGGAATCTGCACAGTGGGTTTTGAAAGGTTTAATCCTGAGGGCAGGTTGCTAAAGCTTGTGTAAAACAAAAAAAATTAATCAACCTGTTTAAGAGATGTAATTTCCCACCCTCTGGAGCAGGTGGGACTTGAACCCATGCCTCCCAGTCAAAGGGTAGGGACGCTACCACTGTGCCACAAAAGGGCCCCAGTCTGCGGTCAAACGATCTCCCAGGCATGGACGGTAACCCTGGTCTCTCAGATTAAAAATTTTATGGTGGTCCAACTGAGCCATCTGTGCTTGTGTTCCTTTGAATGCAGAGTTATAGAGTCATAGAGATGTACAATATGGAAACAGACCCTTCGGTCCAACCTGTCTATGCCGACCAGATATCCCAACCCAATCTAGTCCCGCCTACCAGCACCCGGCCCATATCCCTCCAAACCCTTCCTATTCAGATACCCATCCAGATGCCTCTTAAATGGTGCAATTGTACCAGCCTCCACCACTTCCTCTGGCAGCTCATTCCATACACGTACCACCCTCTTTGTGAAAAAGTTGCCCCTTAGGTCTCTTTTATATCTTTCCCCTCTCACCCTAAACCTATGTCCTGTAGTTCTGGACTCCCTGACCCCAGGGAAAAGACTTTGTCTATTTATCCTATCCATGCCCCTCATAATTTTGTAAACCTCTATAAAGTCACCCCTCAGCCTCCAATGCTCCAGGAAAAACAGCCCCAGCCTGTTCAGCCTCTCCCTGTAGCTCAGATCCTTCAACCCTGGCAACATCCTTGTAAATCTTTTCTGAACCCTTTCAAGTTTCAAAACATCTTTCTGATAGGAAGGAGACTAGAATTGCACACAATATTCCAACAGCGGCCTAACCTATGTCCTGTACAGCCGCAAAATGACCTCCCAACTCCTGTACTCCATGCTCTGACCAATAAAGGAAAGCATACCAAACACCACCTTCACTATCCTATCTACCTGCGACTCCACTTTCAAGGGGTTATGAACCTGCACTCCAAAGTCTCCTTGTTCAGCAACACTCCCTAGGACCTTACCATTAAGTGTATAAGGCCTGCTAAGATTTGCTTTCCCAAAATGCAGCACCTCGCATTTAACTGAATTAAACTCCATCTGTCACCCCTCAGTCCATTGGCCCATCTGGTCCAGATCCTGTTGTAATCTGAGGGAACTCTCTTCGCTGTCCACTACACCTCCAATTTTGGTGTCATCTACAAACTTACTAACTGTACCTCTTATGCTCGCATCCAAATCATTTATGTAAATGACAAAAAGTAGAGGGCCCAGCACCAATCCTTGTGGCACTCCACTGGTCACAGGCCTCCAGTCTGAAAAACAACCCTCCACCACCGCCCTCTGTCTTCTACCTTTTGAGCCAGTTCTGTATCCAAATGGCTAGTTCTCCCTGTCTGGATTAAGGAATGATTTACAAAGAGCAGTCCATTTAGGCATGATGTCAGGTAGTACTTATCCAAAGAATAGTGAAAAGCTGAAAAACAAAAATTGCTGGCAGGTCTGGCAGCATCTGTGGAGAGAAATCAGAGTTAATGTTTTGGGTCGAGTGACCATTCCTCAACATTTCTGCTGTGACTAATCTCTGCCTAAATGTCACCGGACCCGGAATATTAACTCTGATTTCTCTCCACAGATGCTGCCAGACCTGCTGAGCTTTTCCAGCTTTTTTTCTATTTTTGACAGATTTTTAGTTGGGTTAAGGGGTTGTAAAGGTGGATGCCAGCCATTATTCACTTCAGGGGTTGAGTGGCTGTTCATCATTGTTGTGTGTGATGTACAGTACCAGGGTTCTGTGATTTATGAAACTGCTCTTTAGGGATAACGAGACCTGGGAACCTTCAGCAGAATACTGTTACTAATTCTCCTGTCTGTGATAGTCTAAAGATTTTATGAAAAGGTTGAGTCTCAGGAGAAAAGGTTCTTGTCTTTTGTAGCAATGTTTACTAAATATATGTAACTCCCATACACATTACTCTGAAGGCAACATGAGATATGGATGACATAACATTCCCCAACTACAACTGGGGAAGGTGATGGCCTAGTGATATTATCGCTGGATTGTTAACCCAGAGACTCCAGATAATGTTCTGGGTCCCAGGTTCAAATCCCACCATGACAGATGATGGAATTTGAATTCAAGTTTTTTTAAAAAAATCTGGAATTAAGAGTCTGACGATGACCATGCAACCGTTGTCGATTGTTGGAAAAACCCATCTTGTCCACTAACGTCCTTTTATGCCATCCTTATCTGGTCTGGACTACATGTGACTCCAAACCCACAACAATGTAGGTGACTCTAACCTGCCCTCTGGGCTATAAGGAATGGGGCAATAAATGCTGGCCTGGACAGCGATGCCCACATCCTGTGAATGTATAATAATACCAAAGACCCAGCACAACATCCAGTGGTTGTTCTATACCTGAGCGGGTGAAACATAAGCTTAACTCGCTGGTTGACTCTTTTCATGTCCTTTATATAAGGCTCCTGCTCTTTGTGTCTTCCTCACTGATGTCTCTCTCTCTCTCTCTCTCTCTGTTCTTTTCATTCCTAATGAAGAATGCCAGACAGGCCTCATGTTTCAATCTGAACAGAAGAAGTTGGATGAGGCAACATACAAACTGGACAAACTATCGCAGGAGCTGGACTCGATGTGGTCCACACAGAGCAGCCCTGTGGTTACTGATGCGGCTCCATCTGACAGCAAGGTATCATTGTGATAAACCTTGGAGGAGGAGGGAGATGTCATGTTAACAAAGCAGCCTCCCGGGAGGTCAAGCAAAGCCTCTTGTTTGAAAAGACAGTGCTTCCAAGACTGCAGCACTCCCTTAGCACTGCACGGGGACTAGCTTTGCCGTCCAAGAGTAAAATTTTACTCACAACCTGAGGCGATCGCGCTACTCATTGAATCACGGCTGGCACAGGGTCGGATTTTGGGTTGGAGAGGGGACCGGGTGCGATATTAAATTTTGTGTTCCTCATAGCTGCTCAGCGAGGATCTGTTTAAAAGAAGCGCAACGCTGAATCCTCAAAGCACATGGGCAAGAAATAATTAACAAAGCCCCAGCAAGTTGGGTGGCATCTGTGCGGAAATGTTTGGGGTGCTTGATATGCCGTGTCATTCTTTTTTTTCAAATGTTTCAGACCTTTTGGAAAGAGAGCTCAATGACCGCCTCGCCATCATCCAATGTGTACGGCCCAAGCTGGATGGAGTCACAGACGAAACGTGACGAGCTGTTGCCAGTTGTTAGCGTGACTCGATCGCCCTCTCCACGGACATCACCAGCCTACACACCGCTGCCCCCACAGCAGCCTTCTTCATCCTATGCTTTCAGTCCTCTGTTCGATCGCGCGCCCTCTCCCCGTGCAATGATGCCCGGTTCGCCAGTGGTGCTTCAGCAGGAGCCCCGTGCTCCATTGGACCGAGCACCCTCTCCCCGTGCCATGATGCCCGGTTCCCCAATGCTGATTCAGCAGGATCCCCGTGCTCCTTTGGACCGAGCACCCTCTCCCCGTGCCATGATGCCCGGTTCCCCAATGGTGCTTCAGCAGGATCCCCGTGTTCCATTGGACCGAGCGCCCTCTCCCTGGGCAATGATGCCCGGTTCCCCAATGGTGCTTCAGCAGGATCCCCGTGCTCCTTTGGACCGAGCGCCCTCTCCCCGGGCAATGATGCCCGGTTCCCCAATGGTGCTTCAGCAGGATCCCCGTGCTCCATTGGACCGAGTGCCCTCTCCCCGGGCAATGATGCCCGGTTCCCCAATGCTGATTCAGCAGGAGCCCCGTGCTCCATTGGACCGAGCACCCTCACCCTGGGCAATGATGCCCGGTTCCCCAATGGTGCTTCAGCAGGATCCCCGTGCTCCATTGGACCGAGCGCCCTCTCCCCGGGCAATGATGCCCAGTTCCCCAATGGTGCTTCAGCAGGATCCCCGTGCTCCACTGGACCGAGCACCATCTCCCCGACCCGGGTTTCTCCCTGTGACCCCGTTCGAGAATCCCGAACCCTCCATCCATCCCCTTGTGGGTGCTGCCCATGAAGCCCAGACTTTGCCCAGTGGGACCATGGAGAGCCCTCTCCCCCAGCAGCCAGGCTTGCTCAGTTCAGTGCCGTCAGCCTACCCCGGAACCTTGGGGCCCACCAGAGTATCCCCCCGTGAGAACTTTCTACCACCGCTTTCTGCTGCCTCCCGGCTTCCCCCGGACCACTACAAGGCTGAGGATGGACGAGGCATGAGTGGCTTCGCACTCGATCCTGGAGTGCTGAACCTCAGTAAAGGTGAAGACTTTTGACATGTTATTTTGGTTGGAATGAGTGCCTTGAATGGTGTAAGATTAGAGATCTGCTTGCTGCCACTTTGTCCTCAACCACTGGCTCCGTGAGCGGGGAATCTTATAGAAGTGTGTAAGATCACGTGAGGCATGGGCTGGGTGAATGCACTCAGTCTTTTTCCCAGGTTGGGAAATCAAGGAGTAGAGGCCTTTGGTTTAAGGTTAGAGAGGAAAGAATGAAAGGGAACCTAAGGGGCTGCTTTTTAACACAGAGGGTGGCATGTATATGGAATGAGCTGCCAGCAGAAATGGTTGAGGCAGGTACATTAAAAGACATTTGGACCATTACAAGGATGGGATAGGAAAGGTTCAGAAGGATATGGGTTGAGTGTGTGATGCTGAAAAAGCACAGCAGGTCAGGCAGCATCCGAGGAACAGGAAAATCGATGTCTCGGGCCGGAGCCCTTCACCAGGAATTGGCCTTGGATATGAGCCAAGTGCAGGGAAATGGGGTTAATGTGGACATACTGGTTGGCATGGACCAGTTTGGGCTGGAGGGCTCCTCTCTGTGCTGTACAAGGGAGAATTTGTATCCTTGTATCCTATCTACAGTTGGAGCTATGTTTGCTAATAACCATTGTAAATCGAATTATTCAAGAGTGGGGGGGGGGGGGGGGGGGGGGTAACAGTGCTTGTGTGGGCAGGTGTCACAATTCATTCAGCGAAGGAAGGATTGTGGAACTGTCCACTCTGTTTCACCAGAGGTCACTTGCTGTATCATTCTATAGTGTGCTGTTTATTTGGGCAAGAGTTGTTTGCGATCTAGCTGAGTGGTGTTACTGTCCCCACAGTGCATATTTTCAGAAGGAATTTGAGGAGGTGCCATGTGAAAGGTTATTGTGGAAAATGAAAACTATTGAGGTAGAGGGTAGCATGTTGGAATGGATAGAAGATTGGCTGGATGCAGAAACCAATATGTATAAGTGGGCCCATTTCTGGCTGGCATGGTGTAATGAGTGGTGTACCAAAGGGATCGGTACTGGGATTCAACTGTTTATAATTTAAGTCTCCAAAATTGCAGGGTACAGGTGAGAGGGGACAAAGTTGAATGGGACCCAAGGAGCAACATTCTCATGCAGAGGGTGGTGAGTGTTTGGAGTGGGCTACCAGAGGAGGTGATGGAGGCTGGTGCAATTGCAATATTTGGAAGGAACATGGGATGGGGAATGATTAGAGTGATACGGGCCAAACCCAGGCAAATGGGATCAGTTCAGTTCAGGAAACCTGGTCGGCATGAATGAGTTGGGCTGAAGACCCTGTTTCCATGCTGTATGACTATGATTTAGATGTCACAACAGAACATGGTTGTGAATTGGCTGGCAAATGAAAGATAGTTAGGAAAGTAAATTGTGAAGTGGCCACAAGGCCTCTAGGAAAACTGTAGATAGATTTTGAATGGGCGAAGATGTGGGAAATGTAAAACTGTCTATTTTGGCAGGAAGCTTTTAAAAATAATTATTATCTAAATAGTAAGAGATTGCAGAGTTGTAAGATGCAGAGGGATCTGGGTGTACTAGTACATGAATTTTGACAGGTTAGTCAGCTAGGAGGTAATCAAAAGCTTATAAAAAGTTAAGTTGTACTGTATTGTGAGGGATATTGAGTACAAAGGTAGGGAGGTTAAACTTCAGATGTATAGGACACTGGTGAGGCAACATTGGAGTACTGTGTAGTGTACTGGACACCTTGGCAAGCTGTAATGAATAGTATACCACAGGTATTAGTGCTGGGATTTAATTTATAATTTGTTTCCAAAATTGAAGGATACAGGTGAGAGGGGAGAGTTGAAAGGGACCTAAGGGGCAACTTTTTCATGCAGAGGGTGGTGAGTGTTTGGAGTGGGCTACCAGAGGTGGTGGTGTAGGCTGGTGAAAGGATGTATGTGCATTGGAGATATTTCTGAGATGGTCTACCAGACAGATACCTGAAATAGGCAAGGTATTTAATAAAGAAAAGTAGGAAAGGTTAAGCTTGAATCAGCTGAAATTTTTAAAAATGAGGTGACTCAATTGAAACATATAAAATCCTGAGGGGACTTGACTGGCTAGATGTGGAAAGACTAGAGGGGCCATAGTTTAAAAATCAGGAGCTGCCTATTTAAAACAGAATGAAGTAATATTTTCTCTGAGAGTCTTGAGCCTTTGAAAAGGAAATGGAAGTGGAGGCCTTGAATAGTTTTAAAGCAGAGGTTTGGAAATGCTTGTTAAGCAAGAGGGTGAAAGGTTAACAGGTGGATGGGCATGCAGGCTGAAGGTTACAATCATGATTCTGTGAGAGGCCTATTCCTGATTTATATGTCCATATACTTCCAGGAATGGATTCTCAACAGTTGATGGGACTGAAGTCTGGAGAAATGATTGATAAATGGTTTTTAAACTCATTCATTCACAGATGACAGTTTGAAGAAGAAGAAACCGGGTGTGTGGGCTGAGGCCGATTTGGACATTGCATACGAGAAGAGACCGTCACAGAACCCTAGCTATGAAACCAGTAAGTCTAGTCTCTGGGCAGCAAATTGATCATTATCCTCAAACATCTTAAAAGGGCTTGTTCAGTGGTTAGCACTCTTGCCTCACAGTGCCAGGGACCCAGATTCGGTTCCACCCTCGGGCGACTGTCTGTGTGGAGTTTGTGCGTTCTTCCCATGTCTGCGTGGGTTTCCTCCCACAGTCCAGAGATGTGCAGGTTAGGGTGGATTGCCCATGCTCAATTACCCCATAGTGTCCAGGGATGGGCAAGCTAGGTGAATTGGCCATGATAAATGTAGGGTTACAGGGATAGGGAAGAGGGATGTGGGTCAGGGTGGGATGGTTTTCAAAGGGTCGGTATGGATTTGATGGCCTGTTTCCACATTGTAGGGAGTCTATGAAAATCACTGCTACAGCACAAGACCATTCAGCCCATCGGCACATTGCAATGTCTCTTCAACTAACCACCTTTCCTGTTCTGCCCCCAAAACCTTGCACATTTCTCCTCTTCACTTATTTATCCAATGTCCTTTTGAAGGTTACTTTCCAACGTGTCTTGACTACCATTTCAGTCAGCGCATTCCCAGATTGTTACATCTTGTTGTGATTTTTTAAAAAAGCGAATTCTGCTTCTCTCCTACCTGGTAGTCTTATTTTCAATTGGTACCTAAGCATTCTAAGCTTTCCAACCCCCTCCCGAATTCTCCTTCCCAACACACATCAGCTCACTAAATCCCACCCCATGCCAACAAATCAGGATTGTCACATAACTGAAGGAGGCCATTCAGCCCTCTGTATCTGTACTGGCTCTGTCAGCATTTTAAGTTCGTGCCAAAGTCCTGTCCTTTCCTCACAACCCTACACATGATTTTTATTAATCATCTGATGCCCTCTTGAATGCCTCAGTTGAACCTGCTTCCACCACTTTTCCAAATCTTAACTGCTTGCTTTGTGAAAAAGGTCTTCCCCTCCCCACGGATTTGCTCCCTTTGTGAAACACTAAGTCTGTGCCCGCCCTTCCACCCCTCCCAGTTTTTAATTCTGTCTGAAACCACATGAAATTAAAGATGTTAAAATGGGCGTGCTTTGGGTTAACACTGATTTTTAAGAAGTTATGCAACCAAGGCAGGTGAGTGGGGTTGGGCCACAGGTTTGAGGAGTGGCCTTTTCCTTTATCTATGGCTGTAATTTTTCTTTTCCTAACACTTCAGAGCCCCGGAAGGGCACACAGAATTCCTTGGTCAGAGGGTCTCTGTGGACTGGTGATGATTGGGTTGTTCTGAGGGCAGTGCAATCTAATGGTAAAAACTGCAGATGCTGGAAATCAGCAACAAAAACAGAAATTGTTGGAAAAGCTCAGCAGGTCTGGCAGCATTTGTGGAGAGAAATCACAGTTAACCTTTCAGGTCCAGAGACCTTTCTTCAGAACTGATGGTAGCTTGGTTTTTATGCAGAGGTTATGGAGGGGGTGAGGTGGTAATGGTGATAAGGAGTACATGATTGGTGGCGATGGAGCCCAGAGAGAGACTAGTTGGGGACTATGTGTGACTAACAATGGGTTGTGTAATAGACCATGTGATAACAAGGCCCGGTGTGTTGGGGTAAGGACATGGGAGAAGATGCAACAAGCCCTCACATTGTTGAACTTGATGTCGAGTCCAGAAGGCTGCAGAGTTCCCGAGCGGAGAATGAGGTGCTGTTCTCCCAACTTGGGCGGCACGGTGGCACAGTGGTTAGCACTGCTGCCTCTCAATGCCGGAGACCCGGATTCAATTCCCGCCTCAGGCGACCGAATGTGTGGAGTTTGCAAATTCTTCCCGTGCCTGCGTGGGATTCCTCCCACAGTCCAAACATGTGCAGGTTAGGTGAATTGGCCATGCTAAATTGCCCGTAGTGTTAGGTGAAGGGGTAAATGTAGGGGAATGGGTCTGGGTGGATTGCGCTTCGGCAGGTCAGTGTGGACTTGTTGGGCCGAAGGGCCTGTTTCCACACTGTAAGTAATCTAATCTAATGAAACTTGCGCTGAGCTTCACTGGAACACTGCAGCAAGCCTGAGGCAGAGATGCTGGCCAGGGAACAACGTCTAAAATCTAATGGGTGTTTGTCTCTTGGTGTCACTGCAGATCATGAACAGAACTGGAGCACAGCGAAGCATGAAGGGAGCTGGAGGCAAACAGACCTCGATTTGGCCGTTTTCCCAAGCAAGGTGAGTCCCGACCAGTAACATTGCGACCAGTTGTTGCGGAAGGACAACGGGTTTGGCCTCTTCAAGCCTATCTCTCAATTTGGTTACGTTGTCGGGGGAGGGATCGTCACTATTTGCAGGCAATGTAAGCTTCCTATAAATTTGATGAATAGCAAAAGAATTAAAAACTGGGGTTTATTCCACATAAGAATAATGAATGATGAATTTTCAGCAATACGTAGGGAAGAGCAGAATGATTAATGAAAATTGCTTCCTAATAGAGTTGGGATGTACTTGCAGAACAATGAATATCAGTGTCAGGAATATGATAGACCCTTTTATACTGCGACTGATCTGTATTTTAGCTCCAGTTACTACTCCTTGCCCCTTTGGCTCTCTTGCCCAATAAAATTCCATTCAGTATAAGTCCTCAAAATTCACTTCACCATAACAGAGGTCCAGATTTCCATTGGCCCATCTTGTCTGATGCCACCCCCATGCAATGTATATTTTGTATTTCCACCACAGGACAGTTTAGTCCCTGGTATATCAAACTGATTCAACATCTCAATTACCTTCCCAAACCAGGATTGCACCACCTTGTCTCACCCCTTTAATCCCATTCCGAATGGGTCAGCATAGTAGCTTTACCCTGCCTAAGGCTCACATGTCCTTCTGGAGGTGTATTGCCTGGAGCTGAGTACAGTACGTTTCTTTCAATTTATTCCTGGGATCGGCATCTTGCTGGCAAGTTCTTTTTTTTATTGCCCCTTGAGAAGATGGTGGTGAGTAGTGTTTTTGAACCTTTGCAATCCATATGATGTAGGGACATCCCACAGTGCTATGAGGCAGGGAGTTCCAGGATTTTGACCCAGCGACGCTGAAGGAACAGTAATTTATTTCCTAGTCAAGTGGTGAGTGGCTTGGAGGGGAACTTGCAAAGGGTGGTTTTCCCATGTCTCTGCTGATCTTTTCCTTCCACGCAAATGTGGAAGTGCCGGTGTAGGACTGGAGTGGACAAAGTTTAAAAATCACACAACACCAGGTTATAGTTCAACAGGCTTATTTGGAAGTGCAGAATTTCGGAGCGCTGCTCCCTCATCCAGTAGCTAGTGGAGTAGGATCATAGGGCACAGCTTTTATAGCAAAGGTCATAGTGTCATACACTGATGTGATATATTGAACAAACCTAGATAGATACAGCAGGAGAAAGTGAGAACTGCAGATGCTGGAGATCAGAGTAGAGAATGTGGTGCTGGAAAAGCACAGCCGGTCAGGCAGCACCTGAGGAGCAGAAGAATCAGCGTTATGGGCATAAGCCCTTCATCAGCAATCTAGGCTTGTTCAATATATCACATCAATGTATGACACTATGATTTCTTACTATAAATTATGTTTCCTATGATCCTGCTCCACTAGCTACCTGATGAAGGAGCAGCGCTCTGAAAGCTTGTACTTCCAAATAAACCTGTTGGACCATAACCTGGTGTTGTGTGATTTTTAACTTTCTCGACAGAAGCAATCACGAGTTTTGAAAGGTGCTGTCTAAGGAGATTAGTGAGTTGCTGCAGTGCACCTTGTAGATAGTATATACTGCTACTACCTGAAGTTGATGGGGTGGATATTTGTGGGTGCAGTGCCAATCAAGCGGGCTTTATCCTGGATGGTGTCAAGCTTCTTGTGTTGTGGGGTTATACCCATCACACTCCTGACTTGTGCCTTGTGGATGGGCTTTGGGAAGACAGGAGATGAGTTACTGCAATATTCCCAATCTCTGGTCTGCTTTTGCTGCTGTTTTTACAGAGTTTGGTTTCTAATCAGCAGGATCACCCGGGTATTGCTGATGATGGATCCAAAGATGATAGCATTGAGTGTCAAGGGGTGATGATGAGATTCTCTGCTGTTGACGACTGTTGTTGTCTGGCCCTTGTTTGTTGAACTTGTCCCGTGCCCCTTCAGCCCAAGCCTGAATGTTGTCCAGGTCTTGCTGCACGAATGCACGGTCTGATTTGGTACCTTAGGAGCTGTAAATATGATGGAATATAGAAACCAACAGGGAGCCACCATTGAAGTGAAGTGAGCAAACCTCTGTGCAAGCAAAGACCCATTCCTCACTCTGTTAATACTGGGATGGATTAAATCCATTAGGTGCAATTATCACTGAACACTCCACCTTGTATCTGAATACAGGCTCCTGTAATTAACATGGAGTTATGATGTTGACACCCAGTATCTGACATTTGGAGGGTGTGGTGGGCAGGGAGAGGGATAATGAGTGTGCTTCATTGTTTAATTATTCCAATGCTTGGTGGTGATGTCCAGGATTAAACACTTGTCACATTTTTGCTGTGCACGTGCATCAAAGGGACCAGGTGATCAGACAGATCCAAACCTAGGCATGTAGCAATGAATTGGCTCAGTTCCCTCAAACCATCCACCTCAATGGCTTTGGAAAGAGTTGACTTGAGTGAAGGAGGCCATTTAGACCAACCCATCTACACTGGTCCTTTTTGAAGGAGTAATCCAATTAATCTCATGGCCGTCTGATTTCATTTCTGCTTTTGTGAATGTCACTGGGCCAGTCTGTCATTACGTGCCCTTCCCTAGTTGCTCTTGAACTCGGTGGTTGGCTCGACCTTTCCAGAGGGAGTTGAGAGTCTGCTGCTGTGGAGGAATAAGGGAGGATGGACAGACAGGAAAGTGGAGTTGAGGCCACATCAGCTGGCAGAGTAGAGCAGGTTTGAGGAACAGAGTGGCCTATTCTGGAGTCTCACAAAGAATAGATTTCAATACCTGAAGCACATTCATAAACATCCATTTACAACAATCAATTGTTTCACAGTTACTATCACTGAGACTTGCTTTCAGTTCTAGATTTTTTTCATTCCATGGGCTGAGGGCATTGCTGGTTAGGCAGCATATATTACCTGTCCCTAATTGCCCAGAGGGCAGTTGAGAGTCAACCACATTGCTGTGGGTCTGGAGTCACATGTAGGCCAAACCAGGTAAGGATGGCAGATTTCCTTCCCTAAAGGACCAGATAGGTTTTTTCCTGGCAATTGGCAATGGATTTATAGTAGTTATTAGATTCTTAACTCTAGATATTTATAAAATTCAAATTCCACCACCTGCAAGGGCAGCATTCAAACCCAGGTCCCCAGAATGTTATCTGGGTCTCTGAATTAACAGTCCAGTGACAATACCCCTAGGCCATCATCTTCCCATTGATAAACCAAATTTAAATCTACCAGCACCTGTGGTGGGATTTGAACCTGTCTCTGGAGCATTAGCCTGCACTTCTGGGTTACTAATTACGGTGGCACAGTGGTTAGCACTGCTGCCTCACAGCGCCAGAGACCTGGGTTCATTTTCCCGCCTCAGGCAACTGACACTGTGGAGTTTGCACATTCTCCCCGTGTCTGTGTGGGTTTCCTCCGGGTGCTCCAGTTTCCTCCCATAGTCCAAAGATGTGCAGGTCAGGTGAATTGGCCATGCTAAATTGCCCGTAGTGTTAGGGGCAGGGGTAATGTAAGGGAATAGGTCTGGGTGGGTTGCGCTTCGGCGGGTCAGTGTGGACTTGTTGGGCCAAAGGGCCTGTTTCCACACTGTAAGTAATCTAATCTAATCTAATCCTTAATTCCTTAATTCCTTAATTAACTTTATTGTCACAAACTCAAACAGTGTAAAGTTTACAAGTCACCACTTGTACCAGCTTGAGCACAAACATACCTAGGAACAACTTCTTAAGTACAAATTCTTAGGGGAAAATATTACTAATCCAGTGATGTTACTGCTACCTCCTCATTGTGGTTGTTCCATCACCTTTTTGAGCAGTGGTTTCTGGGGGAGGGGTGGGCTACTCAGTTGAAGCCAAGAATCCTTTTGTCTCCCACCGACCTTCCTGAATTCTCAGGAAACACTTTCATTCTGAGTTTTGAAGAAGGGACCCTAAACGTTAACTCTGCTTTCTTTCTCCACAAATGCTGCCAGACCTACTGAGTTTTTCCAGCAATTTCTGTTTTTAATTCCTTTGTTTCAGCTGGCCACCTTCTCGATTACTATGATCAGTAGTGAGGTTCCATTGACGAGCACCAGATTTGATTGAGCCCTGGGACAGGGAAGCAAGGCGATGGATTTCAATTTCAGGAAAGGGCTTGCATTTTTACAGCGCTTTGGGATGCATTTGAAATCTGGTCATTATGGCGATAAGGGAAGCTTACAGCCGCTTACAGTTTGGTCATTGCAAGCTCCCACACCAAGGGTGCAGCGTAATTCTGGAGACAGGGCAATTTTTTGTTGTCAGGGGCCAAAAACAAATTTGAGGACAAGGAAATGCTTTCATACAGAGACTGGAAAGGGATTGTGATGGATGAGGAGAAAGTGAATTAATTTTGTGTCTCCGTCTTCTCCCCCCCGCCCCAGACTGCAGGAGGAAGAAACAAGGCATTCAATTCGATTCAAATATACGGGACCCTACCCAAAGGGGCTGTCCCACTCCACTGGAGACATGAGACAGTCCAGCAGCAGAGGAGACCCCCACTGCTCATCTCCCCCCAGCACAACCCCCGGCCCAACCTGCCATCCCCAATCGTGTCCCGGACCAATGTGCCACCACACAACCCCCGACCCTCGTTCATCAAGGAGCGCAGAAACGTCCTGCCCCTCTCAGTGCTGATCAGACCCACCATCGTCAAACAAGGCCGGGGAAGGATGACTGCTGGGGCTAGGCTCCCTCAGGGCCAGATCGCTGCCCCTCCAACGATGAGATACCCACAGCTTCAGCCTGTAGCAGAAGGTGAGTCTGTGACTGTGTATCTCCTTCCAGATATTACTGAGCTACCTTTGGGGGGAGGGGGTGGGGGGGGTGTGGTGATGGACGGAGGGAGGGAGATTGGAGAGAGAATCATTTCCTTTCTAGCATCATTTACTATCTTAAAGGCCTCAGACCACTTCAATGCCTTTGGATACCTAATACCTTTTGGTACATAATTCTCTGAAGTTTGTATGACATGTAGACAGGGTAGTAAAGGAGGCGCTTAATACGCTTGGCTTAATTGCTCAGGCCTTTTAAGTGAAGGAATTTAGATGTAACGTTGTGGTTGTACAGGACATTGGTGAGACCTCTTCCAGAGTACGGTGTCCAGTTCTGGTTGCTCTGTTACAGAAAGGATATTATTAAGCTGGCAGAGGGTTCAGAAGAGATTTACCAGGATGTTGTCAGGAATGAATGGTTTGAGCTATAGGGGGAGGCTGGATAGGCTGGGACATTTTTCACTGAAGCGTAGGAGGTTGAGTGGTGATCTTACAGATGTTAAAATCACGAGGGGTATAGATAAGATGAATGGCAAGTGTCTTTTCCCTAGGGTGGGGGATTTCAAGACCAGGGGGCATATTTTGAAGGTGAGAGCAGAAAGATTTAAAATAGACATGAGGGGCAATTTTTTTCACAGGAGTTCATTTGTGGAATGAACTTCCAGAGGAAGTGGATGTGGAGACAGTTACAACAAATAAAAGACATTTGGATAAGTACATAAATAGGAAAGGTTTGGAGGGATATGGGCAAAGGCAGGCAGGTGGAGCTAGTTTAGTTTGGGAAATCTGGTTGGCATAGAGTGGTTGGACCGAATGGTCTGTTCCCAGGTTGTATGAATCAATGGCGCATTTTAATGCATAAGGTGCAGCAGCCAATTGTGTGCACAGCAAGGTCCCACTGACAGCATTGTGACAAATGTCAGATGGTTCATATATTTTTTCCCTTTTGGGTGACGCTGGTTTGGAAATCGATATTGCCACCCAGGGAGACAAAACAGCCACAGGAACATTTGTGTTTCACCCGAGGGGTGACCACTTCCATCCCACTTCCTGAAAAAAAAGACCCTTGGACAATGTGGCACCCCACCCCACCCCACCCCCACATCAGTCCTGACCCTCAGGCGGTTCATTGCTCTCTAGGCCCTGACACTCAGCTGAAGTGTCTCTGGTGGCACTCGAACCCACAGACTTGTACCGCAGCAGCTTAATGTGTTTCACGCCTCGCCCTACTAGTACAGTGTGCTTCACATGCTCACAGTGACTCCAAATGGCTTCAGATCCATAAAATAATAGCCTCTGCTGATGTGAGAGAGAACACAGTGTCATTGTGTGCACAATATTCGCTAGCCGATTCACCAGTTAGTCTGTGTTTGAGGTTAGTCGAGAGGTTGGAATGTTAGCCAGTGTACTGAGCGACTGCCCTGCCTCACTTGTGAACTCTTCTGAGCTAAAACAAATGCAAAATGCTGCGGATGCTGGCAGACTGAAATAAAATGTGTGGGGGATGAACTTGGCAGCTCTGTAGAGAAACAGAATTAATGTTTCAAGTCTGATATGACTTCTCTTTGCAGCTATATCCATGAATTTGCTGTGTTCATAGAATAGAATCAGACAATCCTTGATGCAACAAGAGGCCATTTTGCCCATTGAGTTTGCACCAACCTTCCAAAGTGTATCCCACCCTATCCCCATAATCCTGCATTTCCCATGGCCAATTCAAGTTACCTACGAATCCCTGGACTCTACGGGCAATTTAGCACAACCAATCCACCTAACCTACACATCTTGTGTACTGTGGGAGGAAACCGGAGCACCCAGAGGAAATCCATGCAGACACAGGGAGAATGTGCAAACTCTAGACAGTCACCCGAGGTGGGAATCGAACCTGGGTTCCTGGCACCGTGAGGCAGCAGTGCTAACCACTGAGCCACCATAGGCAGATGTGGATGATGGAGAAAAGTCGGGGGGGGGTGTTCTGAGGAGTGGAGACTGGAATTAGTCAGTGTTATGTTTTGATGCCTTGTGGTTAATTGTTTTTGTGTTCTCTTTCTGCCTCTCTTTTTGTCACAGTTGGCAGGAAGGTGCCCGATTTCTCAGCTCTGCCCTTGGATGCCATGCACTCCCCCTTTCCTCTGGCAGAGATGGGCGAGGTAGAGACAGAGATCGCCAACATCCTGCAGCCTGGAGACTCTCCTGATTCGGAGAGTATTCCCCGGCCCCTGTCCCCCACACGCCTGCAGCCGGTCTCCCTGCCAGACTCTGAGGCTATCCAGGACATGGAGGAGCTGATGCGTATCCGAGCTGCCATTCCGCGTCCCCTAAAGAGGCGGACATCCATCGAACAGCCAGTGCAGCAGCTGGTCCCCATGCAGAAGCAAGCGCGCCTGTACCAGCAGCTCACCAAGCTCTTCACTCGCAGTGGGGCCAGCCAGCGGAAGCATCAGGAACCTGCCGAGGGCAGTACCTTACCCAGCTCGCCACATACCTCACCCACTTCAGACACTCACCCCTCCCCGAATCTCCCCACACCGATACTGGAATTTCCATCATCGCCTTCCACATTACCCGTAAGTTCAGCTGCTGACTCCGTGCTCCTACCTCCTCAGTGCATCTTGCTCTGTCTATCTCTCACGTGTGCTCCCTCCTGTCTCCCCTGGTCCTGCTGATTGTGACGCAGTTCCACATGAAGTGGTTTTACCAGGTCCAGTTCAATATCAGTCGGGTGCACCCTTGATTCAGCACCAAGTTGGCGGACTCTGGCAGGCTGTTGGGTTAGAAGTGGAGTCTCAATGGACTGAATGGCCCACTTCTTTTATTCCTTGACTATCACCCTGCTGTAGCAGATTGTGACAAAGGCATAATGCTGGGTGGGGAGCTTTACTCTGTATCTAACCCCGTGCTGTACCTCTCCTGGGAGTATTTAATGGGGACAGTGTAGAGGGAGCTTTACTCTGTATCTAACCCAGTGCTGTCCCTCTCCTGGGAGTATTTAATGGGGACAGTGTAGAGGGAGCTTTACTCTGTATCTAACCCAGTGCTGTCCCTCTCCTGGGAGTATTTA
This sequence comes from Hemiscyllium ocellatum, assembly GCF_020745735.1. Taxonomy (NCBI): domain Eukaryota; kingdom Metazoa; phylum Chordata; class Chondrichthyes; order Orectolobiformes; family Hemiscylliidae; genus Hemiscyllium; species Hemiscyllium ocellatum. Next base: position 7,147,196 of record NC_083447.1, on the reverse strand, counting down.
ATGGGGACAGTGTAGAGGGAGCTTTACTCTGTATCTGACCCTGTGCTGTCCCTGTCCTGCGAGTGTTTGGTGGGGGGCAATGTAGATCGAGGGAGCTTTACTCTGTCTAACCCAGTGCTGTCCCTGTGCTGCAAGTGTTTGATGGGGACAGTGTAGAGGCAGCATTACTTTCTATTTAGTTTCAGTTTAAAAGAGTCGAGGGATCTTTAGTCTATTGAACCCCATGCTGTACCTGTCCTATGGTTTTCGATGGAAAATGCAATCCGATCTATGAAGGATTCCGGTCCCTAGTCTGGTCTGTAACAGTCTGAACTGTCTCCCTCTCTGGGACTATGATTAGGCGCCTAAAGCAAAGTAACATGACATGATGAAACTTGTGCTGATGTGCTTTCACCCTGTGAGCACACCAATGGTGCAAGGAGCGGCTGAGCTGATCTTGTTTCTCTCTCTGGACCTTTTCTAGGTGAAGCGTTCAATTCTGAAGCAGGGAGACAGCTCTGGACCGAGTACTAAGATGAGAGCACGGCTGAATCCTTTAGTGGTGTTGCTGGACGCTGCATTACTTGGGGAGCTGGAGGTGGTGAAGCGAGTGGTGTTCGAGGTGAATTGGCATTGATTGTTCCTCCACCTTAGAATTTTGACTAAGCCCTTCTCCCTCCCTGGAGGTACTTACTCACCAGTTACAATTGGGCCAGGAATGTGCCAATTGATCAAATATTCCAGATAATCAAGAGGTTACACCTAATCAGTGTAAAAACCCTCAGTAATAGAAACGTAATGCGGGGGTACACACATGACTGATATACCTTATATACAGCATAAGTCACTTAAATAATAATGCAACTTTGCCTTAAATAAAACTCACTGGTACAGAATCTTCTCACCTATATCCTCAACCGACTACTCAGATATCACGATAGATTTTAGACTTTGTCATGTGTACTCAAGTACAGGAGTACGGTGAAAACTGTATAATGTCGCCACACATGACACCATCTTGGGTACCTGAGTACAACAAAAGCTTAGGTTAAAAAATAGAGAAATGTATTAAAATGTTAAGCATTACTTCATAGAATACTAGAAAGGTAAAGAAAAAGATGATTACTATGAAAGACTTCAAGGTTAATTAACTTTGCAGTACTGAGATTTGAGTTTTGCTATTTTATCGAGAGTTTGTAAGGTGCCCGTTAAAACATAGTTTGCTGTATATTTTTTTGTAAGAGGTCTGCAGCAGGAATCAGTTCATTGACTGTCTGATAGAACACCACTGACCCCTTCTGGTGCTTGGGCAGACTGCAGCCTTTGAAGGAGTTTTCCCAAGGGCTCCACAAGCGCTCTCTGCAGCAGGGAAAGCTCAGAGTTTACCTGGGTCCAGTTTTCACAAGTGGCTCCTCCTGAATAAACCTAACAAGATCCGCAGTGGTGAGATTACAGACCAGTTTCAGAATACTGCGTGCAATCTGGTCTTCCTGCTGCAGGAATGATGTTGTGAAACTTAAGGGCTCAGAAAAGATTTGAGGTTGTCTTGAGCGGTTGAAGGGTTTGAGCCACAGGGAGAGGCTGAATAGGCTGGGCCTGTTTTGCCTGGAGCATTGTAGACTGAGGGATGACCTTATAGAGATTTATAAAACCATGACAGGCATGGATAGGCTGAATAGCCAAGGTCTTTTTCCCAGTGCAGGGGAGTCGAAAACTAGAGGGCATAGTGAGAGGGGAAAGATTTGAAAGGAACCAAAGGGGCAACTTTTCATACAGAGGGTGGTATGTGTATGGAATGAGCTGCCGGAGGAAGTGGTGGAGGCTGGTACAATTACAGCATTTATAAGGCATCTGAATGGTACCTGAATAGGAAGGGTTTAGAGGGAATATGGGCCAAATGATGACAAATGGCCCTAGATTAATTTCAGATATGTGGTCGGCATGGACCGAATGGTCTGTTTCTGTGCTGTACATCTCTAGAACTCTTAAGTTCCTAAGTGTATTGGGGGTAGAGGTGGCCTGAGGTTTGGGTTAGAAACTGCTCGTGTCCCCTGCCTCCTGTCACTCAGTGACCTGATACATCGCTCTCCTCTCTTTCAGATGGATGACCCGAGCCAGTCCAATGACGAGGGGATCACAGGGCTCCACAACGCAGTGTGTGGCGGCCATTATGACATCGTCGAGTTTCTGGTCAACTCTGGAGTCAACATCAACGCAGCCGATGGCTACGGATGGTTAGTCTCCACCCTGCCCAAAAAAGGCTTCTGCGTCCATTCAGCTGCGCTCCCTGTTTGGGTCAGCTGGCGAATGAATTCTCCAGCACAGACCTGCATTTATGTAGCACCTTCAGGGCAGTAAAACATCAGGAGGCATTTCACAGGAGATTTTATGATGGAGTTCAGTTAGGAGACATTGGGATTGGTGTCCAGTGGAAGAGGGAAGTTTTCCAAAAGGAAAAAGAAGCCTTAAAGGAAGAAAGAGGAGGAGAGATTTAGGGAGGTAATTCCAGAGCTCGGAGTCCAGAGAGCAGAAGGCACAGCCCAAAATGGTGGAGGGTTAAAAATCAGTGATGTACACGTGATCGCAGCCAGAGGTGTGCACAACGTTCCTGAGATTGGTCCTTCGTTTGTAGCAAATTAGTTACTCTCTATCAGAGTTTCATTGGTCTTGTGATGGAGAGAGTGGGGAACCAGACAGGGGTTCTGTTCCTTATCAAACTGGCGACAAACTGTGTATGTGTTAGGGACCTTGCCTAGGTATAATGTCTCCCACAGTCTTAATAGCTAGTCAAAGCACTGTCAAAGAGCAGTGTGCTTCAGCAGCAGCTGATACCTTCAGAAAGGGAGAGGATTGCCCTGATGAGGGAGGATTAGGATCATGGAGGTTTTGGTGGTTATCTGATGGATCATTCTCTCTGCTTAGGACTCCCCTGCACTGTGCAGCGTCTTGTAATGACTTGGCAATCTGCACTTTCCTGGTGAAAAAGGGAGCAGCCATCTTCTCAACAACTCTGAGTGATGGAGAGACGGCTGCAGAGAAATGTGACCGGTACTTGGATGGTTACGAGGAATGTGCACGGTTTCTGTTCAGTGAGTACAGTTCCACGTTTTCAGCCATTTCATATCTATCTCCCTCCTGCTGTCTCCCTCTCTTTCTCTCCTCCCCCCACCCCCCCACCCCACATCTGTGGTTCTCCCTCTACCTTGTATTCACCCTCCCATTTTATTTTCCCCTTGAAGGTGCTGAGCAGCAAGCTGGAATGATGAACAGTGCTGTGGTGTATGCGCTGTGGGATTATGAGGCAGAGAACAGCGACGAGCTCTCCTTCCGTGAAGGCGAGACCATCACCATCCTGCAGCGGGGGGACAAGGAGGAGAAGAACTGGTGGTGGGCATCACTTTATGGCCGAGAGGGTTACGTCCCCTACAACCTCCTTGGGGTAAATGCTTCTGCTCTCTTGCTCGCTGCCCCTTCCCTTCCCTTTGTGTGAGGATCCTGTGCTATTCCTCATGTGAGGTTAGGCAGGGATGATTAGCCAACAATTCACCTCTGAGACATCATGGATTGAGCCATTGCCAAATCGCCAATGCCTGCATTTTCCACCAGGTGGCACCAGAAAGCCATATCAGTTGCTGGGACTGAGGCTTTCTCTTCAGTTAAGAAGGCAGTGTCTGCATTGTTACATATTTGGGTCCTGGTAAAGTTCCCATTTAGTGGTTGCAAGGGAGTAGCCTACTCGCCTCAAGTTTGAAGGTTTCAGGTTTAAATCCCTGCTTGTGCATGGTTATTGCAATGCAGGACTGAGGAAGTGCTGCACACAGACAGGCTCTGCTCCCCTTGGTTGGATTCTAAAATCACAGAGCCACCATTTTTCAGAGTTCCTGCTAAAATTTGTCCCTCAAATCCATCCCCAATTTAAAAATACACAAGCAAAAACTACAGGTGCTGAAAACCCTGAATAAAAGCAGTTAAGATCTTAATTACTTCATGAAATGTGAACCTTGCTGACTTGGCCCACATCTTGTACAAGGTATTGGATATGTAAGGGTTGATCAGTGAGCAAGACCAAAACTCTGGCAGTCTGATCGATAACAGTCTCTGGGTGAAGCATCAGGAGACCAAAGTGCATCGTAACTATCTCTTAGTGAGTTATAGAGCCAAACAATATGGAAATGGACCATTCAGTCCATGCCAAACATAGTCATGAAATAAACGACTCCCATCTGCCTGCTCCTGACCCATATCCCTCTAAACGTTTCTTATTCAGGTACTTATTGAAATGTCTTTTAAATGTGTGATTGTACCCGCATCCACCACTTCCTCTGGAAGTTCATTCCACACACAAACCACTCTATAAAAGAAAATTTGCCCCTCATGTCTTTTTATAAATCTCTCCTCTCACCGTAAAAATGTGTCCCCTTGAAATCCCCCATCCTAGGGGAAAAGACATCTACCATTAACTTTATTTATACCTGTCATTATCTTATAAACTTCTATAAGGTTGCCTCTCAGCCTCCTCCACAGTAAGCCTGCCCGAGAGTTAATGTGACCTGAATCTAGTTACTGAGATACAATAAACTATATCTTGAAAGGAGTGTCTTTTGAGATTTGTCTGTGGTCCATCATCCAGTCACCCTCTGTTCAATCACCCTATGATCTTTGTATGTACTGAATGCAAAATAAAACTTTTCACTGTACTTGGGTACATGTGACAATAATAAATCAAATCAAATCCACCAGAGATTACAGAATAGCTCCTTAGAATAGCATTGGAAAAATATTTTACTGAAGGTACCCAGCTATCATTTTAACACATTTTTGGTATGTATTTATCTCCAATGGGGCATTTAACCTGCTGTTTCAGTGCTGTTATTTCCTTGATCATAAACTGAATGCATATAACAGGATATTGAAAGATATGACAGGTATTTATTACAATTAACTATTAAGCACAAATGATACATTCTTCAGACACACAAGTGTCAGGGCTTGTTAGGTTGGAAATAAGCGTGATTTGAATAGAGTGTCATGTTTCGAGTGACCCTTGAGTAAGATGGAGTCTGAGGCCTTTATGCCCTTGGTCACATGCTAGGGCACAGTGCCGATGCCATGAACATGTCTCTTCATGTGACTGGGAAATGTAGCACACAAATTGCCTCCCTAACTACCCTGGAGTTAGTTGAGTTGACCAATTTCATATACACTGGGTGGGTCAGTGGGGGTATTGAGTACAGCCAGCATGCTGTTAGGAAGAATACTCTGTTGCTCTGGTAACATCTATGGGAAGAGAGAGAGAAATGATTTAATACAGAATGTTTCACTGGAACAGATTCTTGGATGGCTGTTTTGTGGGATCTTGCTATGCATGTCCCACCAGTCATGTCACCTGCACCACAACAATGATGTCTTTGGCTGCATGGCACTTTCTTCGAATCCCTAAGGTGTGGAAACAGGCCATTCTGCCCATCAAGTCCCACCAATCCTTTGAACAGCATTCCACCTAAAACCAACCCCATGCCCTATCCCTGCAACCCTGCATTCCCCATGGCTAAGCCACTTAGCTTATACATCTCTGGACACTATGGGGCAATTTCTCATGGCTAATCCACCTATCCTGCACATCTTTGAACTGTGGGAGGAAACACATGCAGACACAAGGAGAATGTGCAAACTACAAATAGACTGGCGCCGGAGAGTGGATTCGAACCTGGGTCCCTGGTGCTGTGAGGCAGAAGTGCTAACCACTGAGCCACCCATTGGATGTCTTAAGATTGTTAAAGGCGCTATATGGATACTTGTCCTTTCTAACAGACCCTGTTTGTTTTCTAGTTGTTTCCCAGAGTGAGGCCAGCAGTGTAGGAGGGGGAATGCGTCCTCTCCATGGACAGACTGCACCAGTTCCATCTGACGGCAGTGGGAACGCCGAGTGCTGCAGCTTGGACAGTCAGCCAATGCTGGGTGACCTGCTGGTCCGGAATTCCGAGTGGGAACGCTACCGAATAACAAGTTTTCCATTCTTCAGACTGTCAGCTGCCATCCTGCACATTTGTAGAGTCATGGGAGCATGGAAAAGAGGCCGTTCAGCCCATCGAGTTCCATGCCATACCCAACTGGCAGTGCAATAGCTGAGCCCCATTCGCATGCCATACTGCAACATGGTGGCAGTGCCACAACTCCTCCTCGTTTGGTTATTGATCACAATGTAACTCAAACCTTTTGAGATCAAAGGATTCCAATTTAACTCCTCCTCTTCTCATCCTGCAATTCTTGGCTGAATGACAGCCCCTCTCGGAGGAAGGTGGTTACTCTCATTATCCATCCATATTTCCGTCAAGACAGCCTGTGACACACAATGATGAACTTTCCAAGGACGTTGCGTTTGTAAATTATGTAATCGAAATTAAATCCTTATTCCATTCCCACTGGGGACAAGCTCTTTTTCTTTTTCATTCATTTGTATTTTCCTCCCTTTCTCTTCCACTGACCGGATCGCACAGCTAGTGGTCAGGGACAGTGCTTGTTGGAGTGTTTTTTGAATGTTTTAATGGTTTATACAGATATTAAAATAATATTCACAGAGCTGCAGTAATTTCATTTGATTTGTGTTTGGTTTCAATCCCATGGAGATGGAGAAATAGAGCCGGGCAGAGAGAATTGTCAATCACAAGAAATTCCCTGTAATTTGGATCTTTAGATGAGAGACACCATTGATTAGGACTTTTGTATGGGAAGGCACAGAGGCTTGTATCTCCATCATCCTGACCTCCCAAAACCACCCAGCCAACGATTCATTCTCCTGTGGAAAGATGGCTTGGTTGTAATGATACTTTACACAGCCTTAGAATTAGAGGGGGGTCAATCCAGAACAGAAATGCAGAGACATTTCTTCAGCCAGAGAGTAGTGGGCCTGAGGAATAATTGCCGCAGAGTGCAGTGGAGGCCGGGACGCTAAATGTCTTCAAGGCAGAGATTGATAGATTCTTGATGTCTCAAGGAATTAAGGACTCGGGGAGAATGCGGGTAAGTGGAGTTGAAATGCTCATCAGCCATGATTGAATGGCGGAGTGGACTCGATGGGTCGAATGGCCTTACTTCCACTCCTATGTCTTATGGACTGGTAATCCAGGCTAATGCTTAGGATCTGTGGGTTCAAATCTTACCATGGCTGGATTTGATTAAGAAATTTTGGATTTGATTAAGAAATCTGGTATGTAAGGTTGGCTTCACTATTGAGTCTATGAAGCAATCATCGATTCATTTAAGAACCTGTCTGGTTCATTAATAGCCTTTAGGGAAGATAATCTACCTGGTCCCACCTCTGTGACTCCAGACCCACAGCTATATGGTTTTACTCTTTACTGATTTCTGGCACGAGCAAACACTCAGTTCAATGGGCAATTAGGGATGGACAACAAATGCTGGCCTTGACCACAATGCCCACATTTTGAAAAATATCTAGAAGTCATGCATTTTAACTGCAGGTACGTGATTTCAGCTCCAGTCCTGAGTCCTTGACTTGAATGTATTCTAACCAACATTGTAAACATCTTGTGCAGGATAGGGACATACCAATTTGGTGCAGGAATAGGCCATTCGGCACCTTGAACCTGCACTGCCGTTCAATATGATTATGGCCAATCTGATTGTGGTCTCTACCCCACTTTCCACTTGCACCCAAACCCATAGTTGTCTCCTCCTCTTGAACCTTGGAATCCAAGGTCTAACAAACCTCTGGGAGAGGAAATCCCTCTTAATTTTATACAAGACATCCATGCCTTTAAACAGTGCCCCCTCACTCTCAAATCCCCCACCAAGGGAAATCTCTTCTCAGCATCCTCCCCCTCATAGCCCCCTCTGAATCTTAATCCCAATTTGCAGGCACTAAACCCACAAACTCTGCTTCTCAGGCCAGAGTCTGAAGAGTATTACTGAGGCATTACTCTGTATCTAAACCCCATGCTGTCCCTGTCCTGGGAGTGTTTGATGGGGGACACTGTAAAAGGAGTTTCACTCTGTATCTAACCCTTTGCTGTCCTTGTCCTGGGACAGTTTGATGGGGATAGTGTAAAGGCAGCTTTCAGTTTATACAAGTAGAAGGAGCTTTACTCTATATCTAACCCTGGGCCATTCCTGTCCTGAGTGTTTGATGGGGACAGTGTAGAGGAAGCTTTAGTTTGTATCTAAACCTGTGCTGCCCCTATCCTGGGACTGTTTCATGGGAACAGTGTAGAGAGAACTTTACTTTCAGGTCACTTTCTGTTTTCAAGAGTAGAAGGAGCTTTAGCGAACCCTATGTTTGATGGGGATGGTGCAGAAGAAGCTTGACTCTATTTTTAACCCCTTGTTGTCCACGTTCTGGGAGTGATTGAACAGGGCCCCAGGGAGAAACATCTCTGAAGATTTTGAAAGCCTGGAATTTCATTCATGTAAGGCTTTGAAACCACAATCTGACTTGAGAGGGAAATGAGCCACACCAGATGTATTTAATCTCTGAGGCCAAGGTCTGTCTCCCTGGGCTGGGAGTCTGAGTCAGACCCCTGACTCTTGGTCAGCTGAAGCATCTCGGCTGCCTCTGGGATTAAACTCGGCCCTTCGGCCCGTTCAGCAGCTTCTGCATTCGGACGTGACACACAGACACACGTTGATTTAAGACTTTCCTCTTGTTCTGTCAGGCACAGCCTATTGGTGACCCATGCTGCAGGTAATTCTCTGTGCCTGTGTCCCACTTGGCCTGTTTTCAATGGATTTAGAGCTGCACAGGAAGATCCTAGTTTATTTTCTGATCCTAGAGACGTATTCTGAAGAGCGAGCCATTCAGCTGCCACAATACTGACCAGTTAGTTCTGCTCACCTCGTCCCTTCTTCCCACCCCAATAATGAAGTCCCTGGTGAATCTGTTTCATTACCCTTTCAGGGCAGTGTAGCCCAGATCATGACAACTTGCAGAGTGAATAAAACCCCTCAGCTTCCCCAATCTGGGTTTCCTGTTTACTAACTGTCTTTGATCTGTACCCACTATGGTTCCTGGCACTCTAGTGTAAGGCCATAAGACATTGGAGCAGAATTAGGCTGTTCAGCCAATCAAGCCTGTTCTGCCATTCAATAAGATCATGACCAACTCTCCATTCCATTTTCTTGCCTTTTCCCCGTCACCCTCGATTCCCTTAATTATTAAACCTCACACAGGATTTGCTAAGCATTCTGACAGCTGTTGTGGAATCATGATGGAGCCTAACGCTGTGTCAAGGGAAGGGATGGGAGTAGAGGGGCTGTGGGTGGATGGGAAGGGGGAGGTGGTCAGCCTTCTGACTGACGTCGCGAAACCCAAGAACCCTCGGTAGGGACAGAAAAGTGGCTGATGTGCATTACAGAATTCACTGAGCTCTCTGTGGGACAGTGAGATCTTTATAAACTTGCAACGTTTTCATATCAGCACTTGTTCCTCCCTGGGCGATAGGTGGGGGAGAAGCAAGAGAGAGTTCAGAGTCTGGCGTCTGTGAATAGATTGATGTTCCAACAGTCCCATCCCAGGTTACTGCAGCGGTGGAGGGATTACTAGCTTGGGAAACCCTGCACCACCAGTAACCGCCCCCACCCCCGGCCCTGTTTCCTGTCCTACCTCATCTGTGGTGAATCCATCTCCCAGCATACTAGCGTACATGAGTTACAGCTGCTATGTGTAGACCAAGATCCCAAGAGCCAACTTTACAGTAGCCTCAATCTTTGACAGGACACGGTTTAACTATTTCAGAGCTGTCGTGAGGTTTTCCAATGTCCAACATCCCAGAAGCTTACCCTGGGAGGGTAAGGATTTGGTGTTCAGGGCTCACTCTTGCTCACACGATTGAAGGTCTGTCTTTCCCCTATGGCTGAAACAAAAATCCCACAGCCACTATTTGAAGAGAATGCACCTTCTTATTTGGGTGCAGGCGGATGCTAGCACAGGACTTTTGACTACGTTTGGGCCAGATCTTCTAGTCAATGGTAAGGCTATGGGCAGTTGGATACAGCTAACAGCCAGTGGAGCTACCCATTTCCAGCTGGGACTCCTAACTGAACCCTGCTGAAATAGAAATGACCAGAGCAGGTTTTTAAAATTCATTTGTGAGACATAGGTATTACTGGCTAGGCAATATTGTCTGTTCCTAATTGCCCCTTGAGAAGGTGGTGGTGAGCTGCCACCTTGAACCGTTGCAATCAACCTGCTGTGGGTTGACCCACCGTGCCCTTGGGGAGGGAATTCTAGGATCTTGACCCCAATGACAGTGAAGGATATATTTCCAAGTCAGGGTGGTGAGTGGAACTTGCAGGGTGTGGTGTTACCATCTATCTGCTGCCCCTGTCCTTCTAGATGGAAGTGGTTGTGGGTTTGGAATGGACTGTTTGAAGATCATTGAATTTCTGCAGTGCATTTTGTAGATAGTGATGGAGGGAGTGAATGTGGTGCCAATCAAATGGGGCTGCTTTGCCCTGGAGAGTGTCGAGCTGCTTGAGTGGTTTTGAAGCGGCACCCATACAGGCAAGTGGGGAGTATTCCATCACACTCCTGACTTGTGCCTTGTAGATGGTGAATAGGCTTTGGGGAGTCAGGACATGAATTGCTGACTGCAAGATTCTCAGCCTTTGACCTGCCCTTGTAGCCACTGTTTTTGTGTGGTGAGTCCAGTTGAGTTACTGGTCAATGGTAACCCCCAGGATGTTGATTGAGGGAGGGATTCAGTGATGCTAATATCATTGAATGTCAAAGATTGGTGGTTAGCTTGTTTCTTATTGATGATGTCTGGTATTTGTGTAGCCCAAATGTTACTTACCACTTCTCTGTCTTCTTCAAGGAAAGGCGAGGAAATTCGAAGTGAGTTTTGTGTCCTTTTGTGAAGGAGAGTGTGGGTTAGTGAATAGGCAGGATGGGGGCTTGGGCTGGATCGATGGGGGTTGTCAGACTGGGTGGTCATGTGGAGGACTGTTTGTGCTGCTCAAGTCAGTTAGATATTTTCCTAATTGACCCATTCAGTGGTATTATCTTACAATTTTTGGGTGCAGGTGAGATTTGAACTTCTTAGCCCAGAAGTAAGGACACTACCACATCACCACAAAGGTCCTTGCTTGGTTCAGTTCCACTGACCGATTGCTGAGTTATCCCCCACCCCACCCCATACAGCCCCACACCCAGAATCCCTACAGTGTGGAAACAAGCCCTTCAGCCCGAGTCCACACCAATCCTCCGAAGAATGTCCCACCCAAAACCATTCCCCATTTTTCTACATTTACCCATGGATAATGCACCTCACCTGCACATCCTTGAACACTATGGGCAATTTAGCACAGCCAATTCACCTAACCTGTACGTCTTTGTTCTGTGAGAGGAAACCGGAGCACCCGGAGGAAACCCACGCAGACATGGGGAGAATGTGTGGAATGAACTTCCAATATGGGTATAGTTACAACATTTAAAAGACATTTGGAAAGGTTCATGAAAAAGAAACGTGGAGGGATTTGGGTCATGCACAGATGGGTGGGACTAGTTTAGTTTGGGATTATTCTCGAATTGGACTGAAGGATCTATGTGACTCAATGCTGTTTGACCAGGATGCAGTTTCTTTCTGAATGATACCTGGGATGGTAGGTTTGTTTTATGACAAGAGATTGAGTCAACTGGGCCTGTATTCACTGGGGTTTAGAAGAATGAGAGGGAATATGACTGAAATTATAAAATTCTGACAGGACGAGACAGCCTGGATACAGATTGACGTATCCTCTATCTAGGAGGTCTATCACGGGGGGGGGGGGGGGGGGGGGGGGAGGAGGAGGGGAGGTGGAGGAGGGAGGAGGGTCACTGTCTCAGGATATGTGAAGACTGAGATGAGGAGAAATCTTTTCAATCAGCGTGTGGCGAAACTATGGAATTGTCTATCACCAGAATGTTGGGGTGGAGGGAGTGAATGCATTTAAGAAATAAATATATAGATTTTGAGAAGCTTAAGGTGTTAAAAAGTATAGATACAGAGCAGGTGTATCACACTGAGATGGAAGATAGAATTCTTAAAATATGGAAGCAGGCTTTTCGGTCCAACAAGTCCACAGTGACTCTCTGAAGAGCATCCCACACAGACCCAACTCATGACCCTATCCCTCTAGCCCTGCATTTCCCCTTGCTAATCCACGTAACCTACACATCCCTGGACACTATGGGCAATTTAGCATGGCCACACCACTTAACCTGCTCATCTTTGGACTGTGAGAGAAGCACCTAGAGAAAATCCAAACACAGGGAGAACATGAAAACCCCACAATTCGCCTGGGGTGGAATTAAACCTGGGTCATTGGCACTATAAGGCAATGGTGCTAACCACTGAGTCACTATGATCACATTGAATAGTAGAGTAGGCTCGATGGGCTGAATAGCCTACTTCCATATTCCATGTTTCTAGTATTTTCTCGCTCTCAACATCTATATACTTTTCTCTATCTCTCCATGACGACCTTCCGAGTACAGTGGGCAATGGGAACCCAGTAGATGTGGTGTATCTAGATTTCTTAAAGGCATTTGGCAAGGTGCTGTACAAAAGGCTGCTGCATAAGATAAAAATGCAAGGTGTTACGGGCAATGTATTAGCATGGGTAGAGGATTGGTAACCAACAGGAAGCAAAGAGTGGGGATAAATGAGTGCTTTTCTGGTTGGCAATCAGTGACTAGTGGTGTGCCTCAGGGATCAGTGATGGGACTGCAATTATTCTCAATTTACATGGATGATTTGGAGGTGTGGTCCACATGTTGTGTGTCAAAGTTTGCAGATGATAATAAGATGAATGATAGAGCAAGATGTGCAGAGGACTGTGAAACTTTACAAAGGGACAAAGATAGTTGAAGTGAGTGGGCATAGGTTTGGCAGATAGAATACGGTGTTAATAAATGTGAAGTCATTCATTTTGGGAGTAAAAAGGATGATTATTTGAATGGTAAGATATTGCAGTACACTGCTGTGCAGAGGGACCTGGATGTCCTTGTGCAAGAATCACAGAAGGTTAGTCTGCAGGTGCAATAGGTAATTAAGAAGACAAATTCCTTGCTAAAGGAATTGAGTTTAAAAGCAGGGTGGTTATGCTGCAGGTGTATAGGATGCTGGTGAGGCCACACCTGGAGTACTGTGTACAGTTTTGGTCTCCTCGCTGGCACTAGAGGGGGTGCAGAAGAGGTTTACTGGGTTGATTCTGGAGTTGAGGGGGTTGGCTTATAAGGAGAGACTAAGTATACTGGGATTATATTCATTGGAATATAGATGAATAAGGGGGGGATCTTTTAGAAACATATTAAATTATGAATGGAATACATAAGATAGAAATAGAGAGGGGGTTTCCACTGCTGGGTGAAACTAGGACAAGAGGGCTTTGCCCCAAAATTAGGGGGAGCAGATTTAGGACTGAATCGAGAAGGAACTTCTTCACTCAGAGGGTTGTAAATCTGCAGAATTCCCTGCCCAGTGAAGTAGCTGAGGTTTCCTCAGTAAACACTTTTAAAGCGAAGATAGATAATGTTTTTTAACAGTAAAGAAATTCAGGGTTATAGTGAGAGGGCGGGTAAGTGGAGCTGGGTCCATGATAAAGATCAGCCACGATCTTACTGAATGGTAGAGCAGGCCCAAAGGGCCAGGTAGCCTACTCCTGCTTCTATTTTTGATGTTTTCTCTCTCTCTCTGCTTTCTTCCATCCCATAACCTGGGAGTAACCTCCCATAACAAATGGCTAATGTCACCCAGTGACCATTCGATGGCAACTTCAGTGTGGCCAATGAATTGGAGAATTGGCCGACCCTCACCCCTGACCCTTCGCTCTGTCCTGTGTCCTTGTTTACCGGTCAACATAGGCCAATTGCTGCCTGAGGCTGGAAAAAGGGCCGCAGTGTGTGGAGAGAGGAAACCGCCTACTGACTGCACATTGGTCGGGAGATAAGGCTGAAAGGATGGGAAGTGAGTGTTTCGGAGGAAGTTGCTGCATGCCTTGGTCTGTTTATTTACAGACAGAAACCGCATCCTCGTTAAACAGCAGTGAAAGGGAGAGAAAACCCTCCCCCCACCACCGTCACTTGGAGGCTTGAGCCAGACACTGCTGACCAGTCACCTCACCATATCCTGTCACAACTTTGTTGTCACTGCCCAGACGCTATTATCTTCCGGGAAAGTCATTCAGGGTTGCTGCTTAACTGGAAGCAACTGGCGATTCACTCTTTCAACATGTCAATAACAAGTGTCAAAGCAGGCCCTAACCACACTAGTGAGGTGCCGCTTGTGTTAAGCGTTACAGAGTCATAGAGATGTACAGCATGGAAACACGCCCTTCTGTCCAACTCATCCATGCCGACTACATATCCTAAATTAATCTCGTCCCATTTGCCAGCACTTGGCCCATATCTCTCCAAACCCTTCCTATTCATATCCTCATCCAGATGCCTTTTAAATGTTGTAATTGTACCAGCCTCCACCACTTCCTCTGGCAACTTGTTCTATACACAGATCACACTCTGTGTCAAACGATGCCCCCTAGGTCCCTTTCAAATCTTTTCCCCTCTCACCTTAAACCTATGCCCTCTACTTTTGGACACCCCTAACCTGTGAAAGACCTTAGTTGTCTGCCCTATCCATGACCCTTATGATTTTATAAACCTCTACAAGGTCACCCCCAACATCCGAAGCTCCAGGGAAAACAGCTCCAGCCTATTCAGCCTCTACCTATAGGTCAAAGCCCCCCAACCCTGGCAACATCCTTGTAAATCTTTTATGCACCCTCTCACATTTAACAACATCTTTCCTACAGCAGGGAGATCAGAGTTGAATGCAGTATTCCAGAAGTGACCTAACCAATGTCCTGTACTGCTACAACATGACATCGCAACTCCCGTCCTCATCTGACTCTTAACTGTTCGCATCCATAACTTCCTCTTCAAAATGAAGAGGGAGAAATTGACTTGATGATGTGGAGTTTGGATTTAGTAAAGGTTACAATTGCACTCTGACTGACCACAATGTGAGCAATGCCACCTG
The DNA here is from genome assembly GCF_020745735.1 of Hemiscyllium ocellatum. Lineage (NCBI taxonomy): Eukaryota > Metazoa > Chordata > Chondrichthyes > Orectolobiformes > Hemiscylliidae > Hemiscyllium > Hemiscyllium ocellatum. The sequence goes on along the minus strand of NC_083447.1, from coordinate 7,132,182 downwards.
GTCTCTAAACATGTGCAGTTGTGTAATGCAATCCTCATACCTGAGGTGTTATATGTATATATTCTGATGCCACACTTTCCAAATCAAAAGTACTTGAAACGTGCAAGACATTTTTTGACCTCTAACTGACCTGATGATCTACACAAGAACAATTAGTCTCTAACTGACCCCAAAAGGCATGGGAATCGCATCACTTTGTCTTGAGGTACACACTGAGCTACCTTTAGCTACATGTTGGCTTTAAGGTAATGAAGCATGAGTTAGTTTCAACACCCTTACCTGAGATCAAAAGACCATAAGACTTAGGAGCAGATTTAAGCCATTCAGCCTAAATTCAGCCATTCAAGTCTGCACTGCCATTTGATGAGACTGTAGCTGATCTGTAATCCACAATCCCATTTTCCTGCTTTTTCCCTATAAAACCTTGAGTCCCTTCCTTATTAAATATGCGTCTACCTCAGCCTTAATAACTCAGCCTCAACAGCCCTCTGCAGCAAAGAATTCTGCAATTTTGCTACCCTCTGAAAGAAGAAATTCCTCCTCATCTCAGTCTTAAATGTGTGACACTATTCTGAGATGATGCCCTCTGGTCCTAGACTCTTCCACAAGAGGAAACAACCTTTCCCTTTGAAACCCCTAAGAATCCTGTTTGTTTCGATATGGTTACTTCTCAATCATCTAAATTCTAATGAGTACAGGCTCAATTTACTCCCTCTCTTCCTCATAATACTGTCCCGCTGTATCTTCATATTCCTAATGAAGGACTTTTGCCCGAAACATCGTTTTTCCTGCTCCTTGGATGCTGCCTGACCTGTTGTGTTTTTCCAGCATCACTCTAGTCTTCATTCTAATCTCCAGCATCTGCAGAAGCCACTTCCACCCAGTCCTTCTGTATCAGTCTAACGAACCTTCTCTGGACTGCCTCCAATTCCAGTGTATCTCTCCTTAGAACTTAAATAATTTATAGTATTCTATCTGTGATCTAGCTTGTGCCTTGTATCCCTTGGAAATAAAAGCCAACCTTCCACTTCTCTTCCAATGGGTGACGTTTTCAGGCTGAGACACAGAAGTCAGCAAGCAACAATTTGCCCTAAAGTTGAGCCGACTTGACTCCTCCTGGCTCAAGGCTTCTGTCTTAAACTTTGTATTTCTTACAAATTTCTTGCTGTCAGAAGCATAATGACTCCCTCAATTGACACTGTTCAATTTCTATATGGACAAGCAAGAGGGGCTAATTTTAGACTGAGATGAGTGGCCACCAAGAAACATCCTAGTCCTGTGCTGATGAGAGATCATGATGTGGAAGTGTTGGTGTTGTACTGGGTTGGACAAAGTTAAAAGTCACACAACACCAGTTGGACTATAACCTGGTGCTGTGTGATTTTTAACGATGAGAGATCAGTTTGAGCATTTTTCTTAGAAAAAGATTTTCACAGGTTTGGGAGAGCCCAGCATGTATTGCCCATCCCTAGTTGCCTCTTGAGAAGGTGATGGTGAGCTGCCTTCTCGAATTGCCACTGTCCACTGCATCAGTGCATTGGTGTGAACTGGAATACAGTATCTCAAGGTTGGTGGAAACAAAGCTGGTTATAATTTTCACAAGAGGATTGGAGGAAAACAAACCAGGGCCAGGTGGGGGCTCATGGGGTGAGATTTTGAGAGTCCTGAGTGCTGAGACAACAATGGCCACGATGGAGCTCCAACTGAGCTCTAACAGCAGTGCTCTCCCTCCAACAGACCAAACCTGTACAAAATATTCCTGGTATACTCACATCAAGGTCCTGTATAGCTGCCATAAGACATCTCCACTTCTGAACTCAAATCCTCTTTTAATGAGCCCACCATTTGTTTCCCTAATTGCTCCTGTGTGACCTTGTGACCTGTGACTTTTTTAGAATTTATTTGTGGCTTGGCCAGCATTTCCTGCCTGTCCCTAATTGCTCCTTGAGAACATGGCAGTGAGCTGCCTTCTTGAAACGCTGCAGTACCCCTGCTGTGGGTTGACCCACAGTGCCCCTAGGGAAAGAATTCCAGGATTTTGACCCAAAGACAGTGAGGGAATGGCGATATATTTCCAAGTCCGGGTGGCATGTGGCTCAGAGGGGAACTTGAAGATGATGGTGTGCCTCTGTATCTGCTGCCTTTGTCCTTCTAAATGGTTGAGAGTTAGAAAAGTGCTGTCTTTTGCATATTTCTACAGTGCATGTTGTAAATAGTACACACCACTGTTACTGAGTGTCAGTGGTGGAGGGTGTGGATGTTTGTGAATATGGTGCCAATCAAGTGGGGTTGCTTTGTCCTGGATGGTGTTGAGCATCTTGAGTGTTGTTGGAGCTGTGGAGAGAGAAAGCAGTGTTAACGTTTCAGGTCCAGTGATCCTTCTTCAGAATTTTCCTTGTTGTTGGCTGATGAAGGGCTGGGATTGTCAGAGGAACGAACACATTCACTCAGCTACTGCACTGCCCCAGATACTGAGTGGAGTCAAAGTGAACTGTGCTTGATCCCGCTGAGCTCCAGTCTCTCCCATTGCAGTCTGGGAGACGGGAAGAGGGTTGGCTAATGGGATAGAGGGCAGCATGGTTTCCATTGCAAACATTTCCTCCTGCTTTAATCTCTATCTTGTTTAGTCGCGACTCCTGGCCGTAAAAGAAGCAAAACAGACGATTCACCCGCCTGCAATGTTTTTGCTTTTTATGTTTTGGCTTCTGAAGGGGCAAGTCTGCGCAACATGATCGGAATGTCGAGAATAAAGGGCGGAAGTGGCAATTAAGCAGGACAGGAAAGGTAGCATTGTGTGTTCTCTGCTCTCAGTTTGCCTGGGACCTCTTGCATAAACAATAGCGTTGCCAGAAAAAGAATTCGAAGTTTGTCCTATCGAGAGGTTCAACACCGCTGTGATATTATTGTGAACTTTCTTCCTGTGTTGGAATATTTTTGTTTTTCTTTTCTCTCTCTGCTCCTGCTCTTGTAATGCGATTTTCCATTATTCACCTCACCCGATCGATCAAACAGGCAGTGAGTGTCAGCAGGGAATTTGACTGTGAAGTGCATCACAGTTTTATAGTATCAGCTGTGTGCCACTTCCCATCTCCTACAGTCAGACTATAACTTGAAGGTGCCAGTCCCAATCCACAGATTTCAGCAGAAATATCAAGGTGGGCAATCTTGGCGTAAGGCTGAGGGAGTGCTGCAGTGTCAGAGGTGCCTCGTCTTGAGGACGTTAAAACTGAGCATGTCTGCAACTTCAAGTGGATATAACAAGATCCCATGGCCACTATTTCATAAAAAGGAAATGAAATTCTCTCTACTGTCTGTGTGGAGTTTGCACATTCTCCCCGTGTCTGCGTGGGTTTCCTCCAGGTGCTCCGGTTTCCTCCCACAGTCCAAAAATGTGCAGGTTAGGTGAATTGGCCATGCTAAATTGCCCGTAGTGTTAGGTGCATTAGTCAGAAGGAAATGAGACTGGGTGGGTTACTCTTCGGAGGGTCGGTGTGGACTCTAATCTAACATCCATAGAATCCCTACAGTGTGGAAGCAGGCCATATGGCCCATTCAGTTTACACCAACCCCCCCCCCCCAAAAAACCATCCCACCCAGCTCTCCCTGTATTTCGCATGGGTAATCCAAATATCCCTGGACACTGCGCAAGTTAGCATGGCCAATCTATTGAGCCTGAACATCTTCGGGCTGAGGGAAGAAACCCACGCAGACACAGGGAGAATGGACAAACTCCACACAGACAGTCATCCAAGGGTAGAATCAAGCCTGAGTCCCTGGCACTGTGAGGTAGCAGTGCAAATCACTGAGCACGGAGCGCTGCTGCCTCAAGGTACCAAGGACCCAGGTTCAACTCCAGCCTTGGGTCACTGTGAAGTTTGCATATTCTTCATGTGTCTTCGTGGACACAAATGGGCAGGTAGGTGGATTGGCTATCTTAAATTGCCTCATAATTTCCAGGAATGTGTAGCTGTACAAGACAGTGGTTAGGTGACTTTTGGAATATGCATGCAAGTCTGGTCTCCCTGTTATAGGAAGGATGTTGTTAAATTTGAAAGGGGGCAGAAAAGATTTAGAAGGATGTTGCCAGGATTGAAAGGTTTGAGATATAGGGAGAGGCAGAATAGGCTGGAACTATTTTCCCTGGAGTGTCAGAGGCTGAGGGGTGACCTTTTAGAGGTTGATACATTCATGAGGGGCATAGATTGGGTGAATGGTCAAGGTCTTTTTCCCAGGGTAGAGGAATCCAAAACTAAATTGATTTAAGGTGAGAGTGGAAAGGAACAAAAGGGAACTAACGGGCAAATCTTTCATACAAGTGCAGTACATGTATGGAATGAGGAAGTGGTGGAGACTGGTACAATTACAACATTTAAAAGATATCTGGATGGGGACATGAACAGAAAGGATTTAGAGGGATATGGGCCAAATGCTGGCAAAAGGGTCTAGATTAGGCTAGGATATCTGGTCAGCATGGATGAGTTGGATTGAAGGACCTGTTTCCACGCTGTACACTCTATGACTCTATCTTGTGGATAGCGCACACTGCTGCTAATGAATGTTGGTGGAGGGGACTGAATGATTTTAGATGGGACTACATTAATTAACGGTATTTGGTCGATATAGACAAGTTGGACCACACAGTCTGTTTCCGTGCTGTACGAGTCTATGAGTCAATTTCTACATAAATTGGAATACATTGTAGGACAATATAAAGCTGTCTTTTATAAGTACAGGAAATGTACATGTCGGATGTTTAAAACTATGTCCCTGTATGGGTTGGGTTCACAAGTATGAGTGTTTGTAAGTTGGATGTTTGTAAATCAGGGACCCCCTACACATAATGCTTTTCACACCCAGCAGAAATCTCATTGCATTTTTCAGCCAATGACATAACCATGAAATGTATCGTCACTGTTATCAATCAGGAAACGCTTTGCTCTGAGGTACAAGAGCAGTTGTGGCTTAAATAAATGGTGCAGTACAGGCTTGAAGGGCTGAATGGCCTTCTCTTGTTCCCATAGCAACCTTACTGCCCATCACTCTCTAGAAGCTATTCTCCAATAGATCAAGGCAGAGAAAGTAGATGGCAAAGATTAGCTTTTCCTTATCTTTTCAGGTTCCTCTTCTTTAATGGAGAATCTTTCTGTATCATAGTGTGGAAGCAGGCCGTTCGGCCCATTGAGTCCACACCAACCCTCCAAAGAGCGTCCCAACCAGACCCACCCCCCTACCCTATCCCTATAACCCTGCATTTCCCATGGTTAATCCATCTAGCCTGCACATCCCTGTGACGCAATGAGGCAATTGAGCATGGCCAATCCACCTAAGCTGGTCATGTGGAATGTGGGAGGAAACTGAAGCACCCGGTGGAAACCCACGCAGAACGGGGAGAACGTGCGAAGTCCACATAGGCAGTCACCCAAGTGTGAAACCAAACCTGTGCCGCCCTAGGATTGTGAGAGAAACACCTATTCCCATTTATCCTGGTCCAAAAATGTGCTGTCTTTGTGGATTAGGCATGGAAAATGCAACGTTACAGGGAAAAGGGTTGGGTCTGAGTGGGATGCTTTTGGGATGGGTGGTGTGGAGTCGATGGGCTGAATAACCTGCTTCCACACACATCTGGGGATTTTATGATCTGATCTGGTTTGAGGGACATCCCAAATCTGAAAGCAAATCAATCCTATCAATATGCAACAAATTGGCTACATCGAAAAGGCAATTTTCCTCCAACATTAGATATGTGTGTGTGTGTATTTTCATTTTTGTTTTTCAAGGCTTCTTTTTTTTGATTTTATGGAATTGTTGGCTGACCGCCACATATGACATCAGTGTCTGGTCAATTTAAAGCAGGAAGGTGCATGAAGGAGTTTAAATGGACTGAGGGCAGAGCGAATGGGAGACAGAGAGAGAGAGAGACTGAGGAAGAAGAGAAAGTTCAAAACAACCTTTAAGGAACAGAACCACGGAAGGAGAAATGTGATAAAGGAAAACTAATGTTTTTCTTTTAAAAAAAGGGAGTTTTAGTTGGATCTGAAGAGAAGTTCATGCACTGAAAAATTAGTCAACATACAGGGTCGACAATACATCTTGCTTCTTGTCCTGAGACATTGTGAACGATGGATTTTACACATCGGCAGAACTCAGTGAGTTTTTTAAAAAAAAATTCCATGTAATTTTAAAATTGAAAACGTTTTTGGGTGTTACTTGTGATGTTTGCAGTTGGGTTCAGTCATTGTTTTATGTGACATTACTGAAGTATTGAAGTGGCTGGAGATTTGATGTTGTGAGGGGGATGTTGATGAGGTGATCCAGTGGGTCCCTTTGCCTGTCAGACCTGTTCCTCATTCCCCACTGCCTCGGTTTCAAGGCTGCTTTGAGCCCCCTCTCCTCGCTACAATAGTTCCACGCTGTAATTGGCAGTGTTTGTGGTCGAGGTTTGGGGGTAGAGGTGACTGAATTCACATCGCAGCTGCTGCACTCGCTATTGCAGCTGTAACTGAGAGTGTGCATTTTCCTAAAATTCTGTTCTCCATTTCCAAGCTCTCACTCTGCCCCCTAAGGCGGTGAATCGCACTCGGGAACAGATGCACAGGACAAAAAGGTCCCAGCCCAAATTGCACACAAGTTTCAAGAAGATATTTGACTGTGAGGGCATCACAGAAAGAGCTGTAAGAAGCCAGGAGCTAATTCCTGCAGTATGCTGAGATTGTTTAATTTGGGACAGGTGGAATTAAGTTTTTGGACCCTCTTTGACTCACAGCTTATTTTAAGTGATGTAGGATTAATTTCTGTATAAGGCTTCCATAGCAGGAGAGTGTTGCATCATCAAAAGTGCCACCTTTTCGAATGAGACATTAAACTGAGGTTCTATCTAGGGATCCAATGCTCCAAGTATCCAATAAGAAAGAGATGTGCAGAAATTTCTCTACTCCCAAGATCAATGGCTGTTCAGCATCCTTACTTGAGAAAGGATGTATTGGCACTGGAGATGGTTCAGTGGAGATTCACTGGTTGATTTCAGATATAAGAAGATTGCCCTTATGAGGAGAGATTGAGAAGACTGGGACTCTACTCACTGAATTTAGGAGAAGACAGGGGTTTCTTAATAGAAACATTGAAATTATGAAAGGAATAGCTAGGATAGAAGCAGGGAGGTTGTTTCTGCTGGAGGGTGAAACTAGAACTAGGAGGCATAGCCTCAAAATAAGGGGGAAGCAAATTTAGAATTGAGCTGAGGAGGAACTTCTTCACCCAAAAGGTTGTGAATCTGTGGAATTCCCTGCCCAGTGAAGCAGTTGAGGCTACCTTGTTGAATGTTTTTAAGGCAAAGATAGATTTCTGAACAGTAAAGAATTTAAGGCTTACAATGAGTAGGCAGGTAAGAGGAGCTGAGTCCATGAAAAGATCAGCCATGATCTTATTGAATGGTGGGACAGGCTTAAGGGCCAGGTGGCCTACTCCTGCTCCTGGTTCTTATGCTCTTATGAGTATTGTTCGAGACTGAGTTAGAGTTTTAACCAATAAGAAGGAGGTAATGGAGGAAGATGGAGTTGAGGCTTGATCAGATCAGCCATTATCTTACTGAATGGTGGATGAAGCTTGGCTGACCAAATGCTCCAGTCCCCCATCGTCAAACAGAAGGGTAGATGAAAGCACTCTTTTTTTTAACGCATCTTTAGGTATCTACAATTTTAATCTCTCCACCACTGGCAGCTGTAACTGTCAACTGCCTGGGTCCTGGGATTCCCTCCCTAAACCTCAAATTATGAAGGATTTTGGTGAGGGAGAAACTGGCAGAAACAGACACAAATGTTGGGAGGTGTTGGGGTGGGGGTGGGGTTGCAGAGAAGGGTGGATGCACAGATTTAGAAAGTGTTTGTGTGGAGAGAGTTAAATCCGAATTCCCTACCAGAAAGGAAGAGGAGTAACTTTCAAATAAGGAATTGGAGCCATGTTTAAAGAACAGGCAGTAGGGACAGGGCTATTGAAAGGGGAAGGAGAACTAGATTAGATTAGGTAGTGTGGAAACAGGCCCTTCAGGCCCACACCGACTCTCCAAAGAGCAACCCACCCATACCTATTCGCCTACATTTACCCCTTCACCTAACACTATGGGCAATTTAGCATGGGCAATTCACCTAACCTGCAATCTTTGGATTGTGGGAGGAATCCGGAGCACCTGGAGGAAACCCATGCAGACACGGGGAGAATGTGCAAACTCCACACAGACAGTTGCCTGAGGCGGGAATTGAACCCGGGTCTCTGGCGCTGTGAGGCAGCAAAGCTAACCACCATGCTGCCCCAATTAATGGGGAAGCTTTCTGGAAGAGACCGCATAGACACGGTGGGCCCAAATGGCCTCCTTCTGCACTGTGCAGAGCACAGTCCTGATCTCTTGGCTGCAATCCCTGTTTCATTTGAAATATTTGATTGCTATTACCCCTGTCTTTCTGTCTGTGAGACAGATTAAGACTATCATCAGTTGTGCTCAGACTCTTTCCCTGATGTACCGAAGGGACAGTTTAGCCATGTCTGTCAGATAGATTATAACTGTCACGCAGATTGGTCCTTTCCGCACACCATCTGCAAACCACACACACTTTGCAGAGAGGGTCACAGTTGACTGATACTATTTTGTCACGTCTGCACATCATGTGGTTTCTTTACAAAGCAGGCGCTCACACATAATGCAGTCCTGCAGAACCTAATGAGACCATTGAGCCCATCGTGCCTCAGCCTAACCCCTCGCTCTTTCCAACAGGTAGTTTAAACCACCACAGCAAGATTTGGGGTTAAATGACCAATCATAGATCCACACAGGTGAGAGAGGTTTCCATTCAGTGTCTTGCTCCTGGCTTTGAAAGAGCAAAATGGTTCTTCTCATTCCCCATGTACTCCATTCTGCCCTGGTATCACCCCAGTGTCCTGCATATTTATTTTCCCTCCTTATAGTTATTTAACCAATTCCCTTTTGAAAGTTTCTATTGAATCTGCTTCCACCACCCTTTCAGGCAGGGCGCTCCATAGCAGATCAAATCACTGTGTTAAAAATATCTCTCATCTCTCGCTCTGATTCATTTGTCACTTATCTCAAGTTTGTGTCCCTCTAGTTACCTTCCTTATTCTATAAAAATGCAATTTCAAAAACATTCAGTAAATCTCTCCTTCACCCTCCCTGCTCCAACAGTTCTTGGGTTATTCCAATCTCCCCATGTCATTGAAATTCCTCAAACCTGAGATCACTTGTGCAGCCTCTGTGAGATAGCAAAATGTAGATGGGAGGCAGTGGGACTAGTAGTAATTATTGCCGAATTGTTAATCTAGAGATCTAGTTAATGTTCTGGGGCGTTCAGTGTGAATCCTGCCATGACACTGTGAGGCAGCAGCGGTTACGATCTGGAATGCTCTGCTTGAGAATGTATGGAGGCAGATTCAGTTGTGGTTTTCAGAAGAGAATTAGCCTGTTACTAGAAAAGGAAGTGTTTAAAGGTTTACTGGGAGAAGGCAGAGGAACGGTGCTAAGTGAATTGTTCATTGGGAAAGCTGGTAGAGACATGAAGAGTTAAATGATCTCCATCTGTGCTATAAGAACATCCATGTCATTCACCACTGAATTATAGATCCCCTACAGCATGTAGGCAGGCCATTCAGCCCATCGATACCATACCAATCCTCTGAAGAGCACTCCACCCAGACCTATTCCCATAACCCTACATTTCCCAAGGCCAATCCACTAAACCTGCACATCTTTGGGCTGTGGGAGGAAACTGGAACACCCAGAGGAAACCCATGTAGACATGGAGAGAATGTGCAAACTCCTCACAGACAGTCGCCCGAGGCTGGAATTAAACCCTGGTCTCTGGCACAGTGAAGCAGCAGTGCTAGCCACTAACCCATAGTGCCATCCTGGTGTATACACAATAACAACTTGTATTGTATAGTGCCTTTAGGAAATGTTTGAAGCACCAAATGGTCTATTTGTGCTCCTAATTAATTTGTTTGAGGCAGTAAACTATCCTCATTTCAACAAAGTGTTTTCCAACAAAGTTTGAAATCATAAGGAGATATCAAGGCAAAAACTTGGTCAAAGAAGTAGATTCTAAGGAGTACCTCAAAGAAGACAGAAAGTTTAGGGAGGAAATTCCAGAGCTTGAGGCGAATGCAGCTGAAGATGTGATTAAAATTGAGGATGTTAAAGAAGCAAGAATTGGAAGACTACAGAGATCTATACGAGTTGTAGGAGAGATTTGACGTAGCACAGTGGTTCAGTGGTTAGCACTGCTGCCTCACAGCACCAGGGACTCAGATTCTATTCCAACCTTAGGCAACTGTCTGTGTGGAGTTTGCATAATTCTCCCCATGACTATGTGGGTTTCCTCTGGGTGCTATGGTATCCTTCCAAAGCCCAAAGATGTATAGGTTAGGTGGACTGGCCATGTTAAATTGCCTGGTTGTGTCCAGGGATGTGTAGGTTAGGTGGATTAGCAATAGAAAATGCAGCATTACTATTGCTGGATAAGGAGTGAGTCTGGGTGGGGTGCTTTTCAGAGGGTTGGTGTGGACTTAGTGGGCCGAATGTCCTGTTTCCACACTGTAGGGATTCTGTGATAAGATTACAGAAGTAGAGGAGTTTGAAAGTCAGGATGAGAACTTTAAAATCAAGTTGTTGCTTAACTGGAGGCCAACATTGGTCGGTGAGATTTGGTGTGAGTTCATAAACAGGGCTTTGCATAAGCTCAAATTTGACAATTATGATGAATGACCACAAACTACTTTTTCAACAAAGCCCCTCTATCAGTGAAATCCTATATACTTTAAAGTCCTGATTTTGAAAAAAAAAAGGATTTTTGCAGGAAATGGAAGAAGCTGACCTATAACGCTCTTTCCTTAAAACCAATGGAAAAGCATCCAGCCAGTTAACTCCACACAACCTGCTGAGCATTATTTTAGTTTGTTGAGACCTATTTTTCAATTTTAAGGTCCTGACCTCTGGGGTTCGAGGAATGTGGGGATCAAATGAAGGTGGAGGAAAGGAAAAGAAAAGAAGGGAGCAAGATAAAGGGGGAGAGAATGGAGCAATGTCCCGGCCCTATAATAAGAGGAAGAAGCCGTTCAGCCTTTGGAAATTAACATTCAGCGAAGCCATTGCTGATTTGCAACCTAACTCCACATACCACTTTCAGACTCAACACAGATTTATCAGAGGAGTTTACAGGTCAGAAGAGGCTCTTCAGGCCATCAAATGTCTACCACCAAAATGGATGTCCAGTTACCATTCCTAGTCACCCTACAGCCAAGTCTCCAAAATCCTTACTAATATATTTGTTTTCACGTATTTCCACAATTAATTCATCCATTTTATTGCAAATGCTCTGCATATTAAGGTGCAAAGCCTTAAGGCTGGTCTTTGTAACAATGTTTGTTCATTCCCGTCATTTTTCACTGTGGCCCTGATTTCTCTGCTGATTATGTTTCCTATTCCCCTTTCTCTCACTCCTTGCATTGGTTCCCATCCTTTTGCCATTTTAGTTTAAAGCCTCCCCAACTACATGAGGAAACAGCTCCCTCCTCCACCCCAGACATCAGTTATAGAGTCATACAGTAGATTTGATTCCCTACAGTGTGAAAACAGGCCCTTTGGCCCAACAAGTCCACACCAACTCTCCAAAGAGTAACCCACCCAGACCCATTTCCCTCTGACTAATGCACCTAACACTATGGGCAATTGAATGGCCAATTCACCTGACCTGCACAACTTTGGACTGTGGGAGGAAACCCATGCAGACATGGGGAGAATGTGCAAACTCCACACGGACAGTCGCTTAAGGCTGGGATTGAACACACTCAACCACTAGGCCGCTCAATACTACAACACAGAGACAGGCCCTTTGGCCCAAACTGGTCCATGCCAACCAAAATGACTATCCACGCTAACCTCATTTTCCTGCACTTGGTCAAAATACTTCTCATTGTTTCCTATCCATGTATTTGTCCAAATGCCTTTTAAATGTTGATAATATTTAAAATGTTAATTTTAATGTTAATAAAATGTTAAATGCCTCAACCATTTCTGCTGACAACTTATTCCATATGTGTATCACCCTCTGTATAAAAAATGTTGCCCCTCAGGTTCCCTTTTATTCTTACCCCTCTAACCTTAAACGGATGCCCTCTAGTCCTAGATTCCTCAACCCTGGGAAAAAGACTGAGAGCATTCACCCTATCCATGCCTCTCATGATCTTATTCACATCTATAAAGTCCCTCCTCAGTCTCCTAGCTTCTAAAGAAAAAAAAGTGCTAGCTTGTCCCCAGCCTCTCCCTATAGCTCAGACCATTGATTCCAGGCAACATTCTTGTAAATTTCTTCTGCACTCTTTCCAGTTTAATAACATCCTTCCTATAACAAGGTGACCAAACCGGAACATAATACTCCAAATTTAGCCTCATCAATGTCCCGTACAACTGTAACATAACTTCTCAACTTTTATACTCAATGCCCGACTGGAGGCCAATGTGCTCAAAGCCTTCTTCACTGTCCTGTCTACCTGAGATTCCACTTTCAGAAAACAGTGAACCGGAACTCCAAAATCCCTATGTTCCACTACGCTCCTGAAGGCCCTATTCATTCACCATGAAACCCCTACCCTGATTTGACTTTCCAAAATGCAAGACCTCACTCTTATCTATATTAAACTCCATTTGCCATTTCTCGGCCCACTTCCCCAGCTGATCAAGGTCCTGCTGCAATTTCTGATAACCTTCCTCACTGTCCATGATACCACCTATTTTAGTGTCATCAGCAAGCTTACCAACCATGTCTTGTACATTTTCATCCAAATCACTGATACAGATAACAAACATAGTGATGATTCAAGCACTGACCCCTGTGGCACTCCTGTAGTAGTCACAGGCCTCCAGTCTGACAAGTATCCTTCCACTATTACCTTCTGCTTCCTCCCATCAAGCCAATGTTGTGTCCAATTTACCAGCTCACACTGGATTCCATGCAATCTAACTGTCCCGTGCAGCCTACCAAGTGGAACCTTATCAAAGGCCTTATTGACTACAGCTACTGCCCTGCCCTCGTCAACCTTTCTGGTCATTTCATTAAAGAACTCTAACAAATTTGTGGGGCATGATCTCCCATTCACAAAGCCATACTGACAACTCCTAATCAAGCCCTGTCTTTCCAAATGCATCTACATCTTATCCCTCAGAATCTTCTCAAGTAACTTACCCACCACAGATGTTAAGCTTACTGGTCTATAGTTCAAAGGCTTTTCTTTGCAGCCCTTCTTGAATAATGGCACAACATTCGCTACCTTCCAGTTTTCTGTGACCTCACTCGAGGCTAATGGTCCTGTTCCTGCCCAAGTCAAAACATGTTGACTTAAAAATGACCCGTGCATCTTCTCAACTCTGACTTAAAGTCCTGTTGTCTGCTTCCTGCCCATTAGTCAATCCTCTATTCATATGATTGACAAGTTAACAATTAATCCAGCACCAATCACTGTTGGAGAAAAGAGGTCAAATCATCTACTTCCCTTTGTGTGAAGTGGTCCCAAATTTCACTCCTGAAAGGTCCACCTCTAATATTTAGTCTCTATCCCCGAGGCCTCAAGACCTCAAAAAAACCTTCAAATTTGGAGCAGGAGTGGGCCACTCAAGCTTGTCTCTCTATTCCATCAAGATCATGACTACAGTGATTGGAATGAGTGCCAGGTGATATTGGGATTGTTAACCTGGGCCAATCAGGAGGCCAATCCTGATGAAGGGCTTATGCCCGAAATGTCCATTCTCCTGCTCCTTGGATGTTAACTGACCTGCTGTGCTTTTCCCGCGCCACACGTTTTGACTCTGAGCTCCAACAATTGCAGTCCTCATTTTCTCCCAATAAGGGAGTCCTGGCCAACAGATGTAAACAGGAGATTCAACATGGGTGCTGGGGAAAAATAAGCACCACAATAAAAAGAGAAAAAAAGAAAGAACAAAAAAAGAAAAATAAACAGGAGATTCAGACAGTCTTCTCATTCTAGAGTCTGGCTCTAAGCTGGTCAGTCAGAGCCCATGTACTGTGCACATGTGAATAAAGGGTGATTTGGTGATGGGATATCAGCCTCTGTACGGCTATTTCAACGGCTGATCTGATTGTTGTTTCAGTTTCACTTGCTTGCCTGCTCCCCACAACTCTTAACTCCTTTGTCAGTCAAACAATGTGCCTACCTCAACATCCGATGACCCGGTCTCCACCAGAGAAATTCACAGGCTCACAACTTCCCTAAGAGAAGTAAACTCTCCTCAACTCTGACTTAAAGATCCCATGCTTCTACTCAGTTGGACATCCCCTTTAACACAGAGATGAGGTAAAACTTTTTCTCACAGAGGATCATAGATCTTTGGAACTCTCTTACTCTGTAGATGGTGGAAGCAGAATAAGGCAGAGGTAGATAGATAGATAGAGAAAGGGGGTGAAGAGGTTTCGGGGTAGATAGGAATGTACATTTAAGGCTACAATCAGATGCGCCATGATCTTATTTGATAGTGGGTCAGGTTTGATGGGCTGAATGGCCTACTCCTGCTCCTTATTTGGATCACCATCTCCTCATGCGGTACTCTAGATGAGGTCTAACCAATGCCTTGCACGGCTGTATCATCATCTGTTCCCTCTAATTTCTTGAAAACCACCCTTAATCTTCCAGGGGACATAATCCTAGTTTGTGTTTTCCCTCCTCATCTTCTGGGATCTGGAGGGAAATGGTAGCTTGTGGTGGAATTGCAGGAAGCTGAGAATTGACACAAAGATTGGTCCTGGTGGAAGGATGAGAATTCCTGAAGGGAATGGCAGCGTACTATTGGTTAGTGCCTTCGGTATAATGTTGTAAATTTGGAGAGCTGCTGTCGGGATTAAGCATACTGGTAAATAGAGAAAGCTGGCATGTAACCAGGGAACTTTTGAGGGCTCCACAGTCAACGATATAGGAAAGAAGTGAGCTGAATTAACACGCATCAATCAAATGGCTCCAAAAGCAGATAATTCAGCCCACGTGAGCCCTACTAGTCCATGCAAGTCACCTCTTCCAGCCTTGAAAACTCACATTCCTCCAATTCTGGCCTCTGAGCATCCCCAATTGTAATCAACCCACTGGTTGTCAGCCACCTGGACCCTAAGCCCTGGAATTTCTGCTTCTCTGTCCCTTTTTTGATGTTCCATACTTATTTAACAAAGATTTTAGCTGTATGTCTTAATATCTCCTTATGTGACTTAATAGAGTCATACAGCATGGAAACAGACTCTTCAGTCTAACCGGTCCATGCCAAACATAATCCCAAACTAAACAAGACCCACCTGCCTGTTCCTGGTTGATATTCCTCCAAGCCTTTCTTATTCATGTACTTATCTAAGTTTTTTTTTACATGTTGTAACTGGCCCCATATCCTCAGGAAGTTCATTCCATCTGCAAACCAACCTCTGTGTAAAAAAATTTGCCCCCATGTCTTTTTTAAATGTCTCTCCTCTCATCTTAAAAATGTACCCTGTAGTCTTGAAATCCCACATCCTAGAGAAAAGACACCTAACATTAGCTTATCTATACCCCTCATGATTTTATAGACCTTTTTAAGGTCACCTCTCAACAGTGAAAAATGTCCCAGCCTATCCAGCCTTTCATTATGACTCAAACCTTTCACACCCACCAACATCCTGGTCAATCACTTCTGAACCTTCTCCAGCTTAATAATATCCTTCTATAACTGTCAAGTGTTATTTGATAACAATCCATGGGTCTTCTTTCTACCTTTATACACTTTATAAGTTCAAGTATTAGGTTCCAGTAAATGTAATTCTCATTTAGAGTTGTGCCTAACAGGACATAGCCCATATCCTTGATGTATTAGGACCACTGAAGTACACTATAAGTTCAATTTGAAATTTGGATGCACCCTAAGATTCCACAAGTGGATCTCCTGATTCTCTTTCCCCAGAGAAATACTACCATGTGTTTGGTGGCAGTGATTCCCAGGGGAAAGTTGGAAAAAAAAAGTCTGGACTTTGTAAGAAAACTCTTGAATTCTTTCCCACTGTTGGTATCTCTGGCCTCAATCACATGGAAGTACACATGCAATCAAATGAATGAGAAAAGGCATCTGTGGTCCTCAATCTAGAAATAAGATAAAGGCAAAGTTGCCATCATCTCAGAGGGCCACACGGTAGTGACTTTAACCAGAGGGTCATCACTCCTCAAGTGAAGCTGAGAAGACAGGACCTTTATGGTGACCTCAGCTGGTGTCAGCAATTGAACTTGCGCTGCTGGCATCACTCTGCATTGCAAACCAACCTCCAGCCAACTGAGCTGATGGAACTGTTTTGAAAAAGGAAAAAGCAGTTGAACTGGTAAATGAAATTAAAAACAGAAATTGTTGGTGAAACTCAGTGGATCTGGCAGTATCCTTGGAGAGAAACCTGGGTCAAAATTTCAGATCCAGTGACCTCATCAGAATTGGTCAAGGAGATATCCTGGTCTGACTAGTCTCAAAACAGAAAGACCAATATGTCCCATTTCCCAGTATTAAGAATTTTTTAAAAAATGTTTTTCCTTTTAGGGAGCTGTCATCAGCCTTTATGGGCCTCCAGCTCCACTATTTTACAGGGGAGTCTCTAAGCTGATTAGAAGGCTGTGGGTTCAACATCCATACCTGAGACCTGAGCTCAGAAAAACCAAGGGTGACACTCCCAGCCCAGCTGGTCAAAGGCACAATCTTGCAGATGTTATAATAAACACTGCATCAGTGTCCCAGCTGATAGTCGTCCCTCAAACAACATCACAAAAATAGATAGTGTCACAGAGATGTACAGCAGGGAAACAGACCCTTCGGTCCAACTCATCCATGTGGACCAGATATCCTAAATTAATCTAGTCCCGTTTGCCAGCATTTGGCCCATATCACTCTAAACTCTTCTTAGTCATATCCCAATCCAGATGCCTTTTAAATGTTGTAATCGTACCAGACTCCACCATCTCCTCTGGAAGCTCATTCTATACACACACCACCCTCTGTGTGAAAAGGTTGCCCCTTAAATCCCTTTTAAATCTTTCCCCTCTCATCTTAAACCTATGCCCTCTAGTTTTGGACTCCCCTACCTTAGGGAAAAGACCTTGGCTGTTCACCCTATACTTGCCCATGATTTTGTCAACTTCTAAAAGGTCATCCCTCAGCCTCTGAAGCTCCAAGGAAAACAGCCCCAGCCTATTCAGCCTCTCCTTAGAGCTCAAACCCTGGCAACATCCTTGTAAATCTTTTCTGAACCCTTTCAAATTTCACAACACCTTTCCTATAGCAAAGTTAAAAATCACACAACACCAGGTAATAGTCCAACAGGTTTAATTGGAAGCACTAGCTTTCAGAGCACTGCTTCTTCATTTTTAACTTTGTACACCCCAGTCCAACACTGGCATCTCCAAATCATTTCCTATAGCAGGGAGACCAGAATAGAATACAATATTCCAAAAGTGATGAAACAAATATTCTGTACAACCACAAAATGATTTCCTAACTCCAACAGATTCAAGAACAGCTTCTTCCCTGTTGCTATTAGACTTCTGAATGGACCACTCCAATTTTAAATTTAAATGTTGATCTTGCTGTTTGTGTACCTTCTCTGCAGCAGTAACATTGTATTCCTTGCTGTGTTCTATCACCCTAATGCACTTTGCATCATATGATCTGCCTGTATTGCATGCAAAACAAAAACTCTTCACTGTATCTACGTATGTGACAATAATAAATCAAGTCAAATTACAAAAAATGATTACCTGGACGTAATCGCAATATTGTTTATGGGAGCTTGCAGTATGGACATTATCTATATTACAACAGTAACTACAATTCAAAAGTGATGCTTGATAATACAATCCCTTTGAAATTTGGAATTCCTATGATTCTGTCCTGGAGAGTGCAAAATGAAAACCCTTGACAGCACGTCTGTTTTTTCTAGTAATATTAAAAACGAAATGATTGATTGCCCTTGAAGGAAACATTAACAATAAAACTGGCAAAGAAACTGACTCGTCTGAATTGTATACTTCAAAATGGAACTCCAGTGCAACCAGCACATTCAATTCCAAATATTACATTTTACCTTTAGTGATTTTTCCTTCTGGGCATTAAACATTCTGGGGAATCCTGTGGTTGATATATAAATGAACAATGAAGGTTGGGAAGATTGTTGCCATGTCAAAAGTGAAACTTGTCTTTTTCCTCCTCGTGTGCTAACGCTACAGTCGCCTCTTGCCTCCCAGCTCCACCATGCTCCTTGCTAGTCGTCTGCAGATGGTCGTCCTGTGTGCCTGGGTGCTGTTAGCTGGAGAAGCCAGCTTGTTCTCCGAAGGAGGGAAGACAGTGCCGTTGGATGAAAGCCGAAAGGAAGGTGCAGCACACTCTTTGCCTGATCCTGAGCTGGTCCATACCCTCCACAGGACTCTGCTGAGCAGATTGGGACTGAGCCATCTCCCCAAACCCAATCCTGCTGCCATCATCCCTCAGTACATGCGTGATTTGTACCATTTTCACACCGGGGATTACGGCAACATCCAGGATTCTAGCTTCACCCACTTAGGGAAACACACACGGGGCGCCAACACAGTGCGGAGCTTCCATCACTTGGGTGAGTTACCACAACCAAATATCTTGTCCGAACTCTCCACCTCCTCTTCTCCCTTCAGAATGGACTGTTCTTTTTACCTCACATTACTTTTCTCTATCGCACATATTCAGTTAGATATCCACAACCTCTACCATCCATTGGGGAATAGAGTTCAAAGGGGAATACCCTTAGGAGCTCCTTCCCACTTATTTTGGATTGACTCAACATGAACCACGCTATCCAACTGCACGTGGTCCAATATCATATCTATGATTTGAAAAATGTGAACAGTAAAAGTATAATTTGTCTTCTGGTTCATCTTATAAAAATCTCAATGTGTTACATAAATCATATGCTCAGTGCATTTAGCTTCATCAGACACTTGAATTTGTCCTGAATCAAATTCTTACATACCACATGCTCAATGCTTTCTCACAGTCAATATAATATTGCTGAATATTGGGACACTTGATTTAGTAAAACTGGCATAGCCTACATATTCTATAGGAGAAAGTGAGGACTGCAGATGCGAGAGAGTCTGTCGAAAAGTATGGGTTAGAAAAAGCACAGCACGTCGGGCAGCATCAGAGGAGCAGGAGGGTTGGCATTTTGGGTATAACTACAAATTATAGTTGTACTAACTCAGGAAGCCCAAAAGGAAAGGAAAGGACCTCCCTTCCAAGTTGCATCCCATTGCAATTTCTTTTAATCCTTCTATATGACAAGGCCAGCATTTATTCACTATCCGTAACTGCATCTGAACTGAGCGTCATAATGTCATACAGATGTACAGCATGGAAACAGACCCTTCGGTCCAACCCGTCCATGCCAACAAGATATTCCAACCCAATTTAGTCTCACCTGCCAGCACCCGGCCCATATCCCTCCAAACCCTTCCTATTCATATACCCATCCAAATGCCTCTTAAATGTTGCAATTATACCAGCCTCCACCACTTCCTCTGCCAGCTCATTTCATACACGTACCACCCTCTGAGTGAAAACATTGCCCCTTAGGTCTCTTTTATATCTTTCGCCTCTCACCTAAACCTATGCCTTCGAGGTCTGGACTCCCCAATGCCAGGGATATGACTTTTCCTATGTGCCCTATCCATGACCCTCATAATTTAACCCTGGCAATATCCTTGTAAATCTTTTCTGAACCCTTTCAAGTTTCACAACATCTTTCCGATAGGAAGGAGACCAGAATTGCACGTAATATTCCAACAGTGGCCTAACCAATGTCCTGTACAGCCGTAACATGACCTCCCAACTCCTATACTCAATACTCAGACCAATAAAGGAAAGCATACCAAACGCCTTCTTCACTATCCTATCTACCAGAGACACCACTTTCAAGGAACTATGAACCTGCCCTCCAACGTCTCTTTGTTCAGCAACACTCCCTAGGACCTTACCATTAAGTGTATAAGTCCTGCTAAGATTTGCCCTCCCAAAATGCAGCACCTCGCATTTATCTAAATTAAACTCCATCTACCACTTCTCAGCCCATTGGCCCAGCTGATCAAGATCCTGTTATAATCTGAGGTAACCCTCTTCGCTGTCCACTACACCTCCAATTTTGGTGTAATCTGCAAACTTACTAACTATACCTCTTATGCTCGCATCCAAATCATTTATGTAAATGACAAAAAGTAGAGGGCCCAGCACCGATCCTTGTGGCACTACACTGGTCACAGGCCTCCAATCTGAAAAACAACCCTCCACCACCACACTCCTGTCTTCTACCTTTGAGCCAATTCTGTATCCAAATGGCTAATTCTCCCTGTATTCCGTGAGATCTAACCTTGCTAATCAGTCTCCCATGGGGAACCTTGTCAAATCTCTTACTGAAGTCCAGAGAGATCACATCTACCACTCTGCCCTCATCAATTCTCTTTGTTACTTCCTCAAAAAACTCAATCAAGTTTGTGAGACATGATTTCCCACGCACAAAGCCATGTTGACTATCCCTAATCAGTCCTTGCATTTCCAAATACATGTACATCCTGTCCCTCAGGATTCCCTCCAACAATTTGCCCACCACCGACGTAAGGCTCATTGGTCTATAGTTCCCTGGCTTGTCCTAACCACCCTTCTTAAACAGTGGTACCACGTTAGCCAACCTCCAGTCTTCCGGCACCTCACCTGTGACTGTCGATGATACAAATATCTCAGCAAGAAGCCCAGCAATCACTTCTCTAGCTTCCAACAGAGTTCTCGGGTACACCTGATCAGGTCCTGGGGATTTATCCACCTTTACCCATTTCAAGATATCCTGTACTTCCTCCTCTGTAATATGGACATTCTGCAAGATGTCATCATCTATTTCCCTACAGTCTATATCTCCCATATCCTTTTCCACAGTAAATACTAATGCAAAATACTCATTTAGTATCTTCCCCCATTTTCTGCCATTCCACACAAAGGCTACCTTGCTGATCTTTGAGGGGCCCTATTCTCTCCCTAGTTACCCTTTTGCCCTTTATGTATTTGTAAAAACTCTTTGGATTCTCCTTAACTCTATTTGCCAAAGCTATCTCATATCCTCTTTTTGCCCTCCTGATTTCCCTCTTAAGTATACTCCTACTGCCTTTATACTCTTCTAAGGATTCACTCAATCTATCCTGTCTATACCTTACATATGCTTCCTTCTTTTTCTTATCCAAACCCTCAATTTCTTTAGTCATCCAGCATTCCCTATACCTACCAGACTTTCCTTTCACCCTAACAGAAATATACTTTCTCTGGATTCTCGTTATCTCATTTCCAAAGGCTTCTCAATTTCCAACCGTCCCTTTACCTGTGAACATCTGCCCCAATCAGCTTTCGAAAGTTCTTGCCGAATACTATCAAAATTGATCTTTCTCCAATTTAGTACTTCAACTTTTAGATTTGGTCTATCTTTTTCCTTCATTATTTTAAATCTAATAGAATTATGGTCACTGGCCCCAAAGTGCTCCTCCACTGACACCTCAGTCACCTGCCCTGCCTTATTTCCCAAGGGTAGGTCAAGATTTGCACCTTCGCTAGTAGGTACATCCACATACTGAATCAGAAAATTGTCTTGTCCTCACTTAATAAATTCCTCTCCATTTAAACCCTTAACAGTATGGCAGATCCAGTCTATGTTTGGAAAGTTAAAATCCCTTACCATAACCACCCTATTATTCTTACAGATAGTAGAGATGTCCTTACAAGTTTATTTCTCAATTTCCCTCTGACTATGAGGGGGTCTATAATGCGATCCTAAGACTTGCTGGGACCATTTCAGAGGGCAATTAGGAGTCTTTCACATTAACAGCATGGTGTACCACAAGATGCATTGCAGTAACCCCTTCAACTCTACCTGCCAGACTCAGAACCTCTATTACCCAGACGGGCAAGAATAACAGATGCATAGAACACGGTAAATAGAATCCAAGCCAGATTGTGATACAGCAACCAAAGCACAGTTCTCTTCATTGCAGAGAGGGTTTATTGACATGCTGAGCTTTAGCCCTCTCTCATCCCACCCTCAGTATCCCAGTGCTCCCTGGTTATAGATATTTTCTATTCAGTGATGTTATTACATACCTCTGGAGCAGGTGGGCTTTGAAATCAGGCCTCCTTGCTCAGAAGTAGGGTCATACCACTTCATAAGAACCCCAGCCTGCTTGAGAAACCATCACCGGTTTCTCTTAACCCAACAATATCATTAACAAACCTCAACAGTGTGATTGACCAGACATAAACAAACACTACCACCGGCAAGTTTGTTGCCAAGCCCTACAATACCCTGATTTAGAACTATATCCCCATTCCTTCATTGCTTCTGGGTCAGAATCCTGAAACCTCCTCCTAGGAGTTTTGTGGCTGTCCCTAAATCCCAAGGCCAATCGCGGTTCCAGAAAGTGGCTCACCCTCCACCCTCTTCAGGGGCATCAGGAATAGATAAATAGAAACTAAAGTGGACATATTTTCTTTGTGGAGAGAGGTTATTCACTTTCTAGGGGATTGGTTAACTCAGTTGGCTGCTTTGCAATGCAATGACACCAACAGTGTAAGTTCATTTCCCAAACCTGCTGAGGTTACCAAGAAGGACTATCTTTCTGAAAGTCTCCCCTCGTGTTAGGCATGATGACTCTCAGGTTAGACTAGTCATCTCTCTCTAATGAGATAGCAAGATAAAGGTAAAAGACCAAAAGATGTAGGAGTGCATTAGGCCATTCACTAATCAAGTCTGCTCTGCCATTTGATCATGGCTGATATGTTTCATAGCCCCATTCTCCCGCCTTCTGGATGAAATACACTCAATGGCTTGCCTTCCACAGCCCTCTGCAGCAATGAGTTACATAGTTTCTCCACTCTCTGGTTGAAGAAATTCATCCTCACCTCAGTTCTAAAGGGTTGTCCCTTCACTTGGAGGCTGTGCCCTCTGGTCCTAGTCTCTGCTATTTCTCCAAGTCCACTCTATACAAGCCTCTCCGATTTCTGTAAATTTCAATAAGATCCCCACCCCTCATCCTTTTAAACCCAATTGAGTACAGATTCAGAGTCGTTAGCCATTCCTGATATGCCAAGCCCTTCAACCCTCGGGTTCATTCTTGTAAACCTCTTCTGGACCAGCACATCCTTCCTTAGATGTGGAATGCTTACTGACTTGTTGAATTTTACTCCTCTGCTCACACACTTTCATGGCGAATAGTCGTTATTGACCCATAAAGGGATAGTCTCCATGGAGTCATAGGGAATGAAAGTCTTTATAAAAAAAACTGTTGGATCAGGGAGGTTTTTACTCTAAATGAAATAATTTGTTATTAACCCTATTCAGTGTTTTTCTCTTCTTTTTCCATTTGGTTTATGACAGATTATTTCCAGGAGGTTCCCTATCCTAAGGGAAGAGGTTTCCACCAGATCGTCTTCAACTTGACTACCATCCCTGACCGAGAACATGTCACCTCGGCTGAGCTCCGTTTATTCCGGGAGGCTGAGATTGGGGCCAGTCCCGGTCTGGATGTGGTGGCTGTTTACGAGCTCTCTGGGCCCCTGGGCAGAGGAAAGATGGGGCGCAGGCTACTGGAGAGGCGCCTGCTACCCGGTAACCGGAGCCAGTGGGAGAGCTTCGAGGTGGGCCCGGCGGTGATGAACTTGAAAGCAGGGCATCAGCAAAGGCGGGGACTGGTGGCTTTCCTGGTCGAGATGAGGTCGGGCCTGTCACCACGTGGGCGGCTGAGGGTCGGCAGGTCACCACGGGAGGCTGAGGAACCCCGCTGGCCACTCCTGGTCACCTATGGCCGGGACAGTGGCGGTGGGAGGGCTTTGGGATCCAGGCCCAAGCGGCATGGCCTGAAGAAAGGGGCTCGGGCCAGAGTCCGGTTGCGTAATCGGTGCCGCCGGAGGCCGCTGTACGTAGACTTCAAGAGGGTGGGCTGGACTGAGTGGATCATTGCTCCCCGTGGCTACAATGCCTTTTACTGCCAGGGTGAGTGCCGGTTCCCGCTTGCCGATCACATGAACTCCTCCAGCCATGCCATCGTGCAGACACTGGTCAATTCAGTGAACACTGACATCCCCAAGGCCTGCTGTGTACCCACCGAGCTCAGCCCAGTCGCCATGCTCTACCTAGATGATGATGAGAGAGTGGTCCTCAAGAATTATCAGGAGATGGCCGTTGAAGGTTGTGGATGCCGCTGAGAAAACAAACCTTGCCTCCACCAGATGCGCGACCATTATGTCATGGGGGTAATCTTCATTGAGTAACTGAATCATTGCAGATTTTCATTGAGTCATTGGGAAGTCTTCATTAAGTCACTGGGAGTCTTCATTGAATCATCAAAGATCTTCATTACATCATGGGGAGCCTTAATTGAGTCATTGAAGGTGGTCTTCATTGAGTAACTGGGGTGATTTTTATTGAATCATAGGGGATATTCTTTAAGTCATTGGGAGTCTTCATTGAGTCATAGTGATGATCTTCATTGAATCATTGGGGATCTTCATTGATTAATCGTGCAGTCTTGATACAGTCATTGGAGGTGGTCTTCACTAAGTCTTTGTGGTCTTCATTGAGTCATAGTGGTGGTCTTCACTATGTCATCACTAAGTCTTTCAGGGGTTTTCATTGAGACATTGAGGATCTTCATTAAGTCATTGGTAATCTTCACTGAATTATGACATGTTTTCGTTAAGTCATACAACACAAAAGATGTCCTTCAGTTTATCAAGTCTGTGTCCACCTGGCCTACTTTCATCCCACTTTCCTGTACCTAGTCCACAGCCTCCGAAGTCATGACATTTTGAGTGTGAGATTTCTATTACCCTCCCAGGATTTTTTTGTTAATATAAGTTATGCTGAGATTTGATAAGCCTGCATGAAGGTTATATTCCAGGGTCTTCACTCAAAAGGATACCCTCATCAGTCCAGGCTTGTGCTGGGTACGGGATTCATCACTATATCCTTTCCAGCACAGTGCAGTCAAATTGGACTCAACATTAACTGTTTCTATGTCCAAATATTCTACTAGTCACATTAGGGTGGCACGGTGGCGCAGTGGTTAGCACTGCTGCCTCACAGCGCCTGAGACCCGGGTTCAATTCCTGACTCAGGCGACTGACTGTGTGGAGTTTGCACGTTCTCCCCGTGTCTGCGTGGGTTTCCTCCGGGTGCTCCGGTTTCCTCCCACAGTCCAAAGATGTGCGGGTCAGGTGAATTGGCCATGCTAAATTGCCCGTAGCGTTAGGTAAGGGGTAATGTAGAGGTATGGGTGGATGGCGGGTTGGTGTGGACTTGTTGGGCCGAAGGGCCTGTTTCCACACTGTAAGTAATCTAATCTAGACCTCCTGAGTTTCTCCAATATTGTTGTCAAGAAGAGTCATGTTGGACTCAAAGAAGCATAGAAAAAAGGCGCAGGTATAGTCCATTTTGCCCTTTGAGTCTGTTCCGAAACTCAGTATGATCAAGACTGACCATCCAACTCAGCTCCCTCTTTCCGCTCTCTCCTCATATCCTGTAATCCCTTAAATTCTAAGAACTATATACCCAACATTTATGAAAGTCTTCAATGTTTTGGCCTCAAAGTTTCCTGTGGCAGAGAATTCCATAAGTTCAGCATCCCTAAGTAAAGAAATTTCTCCTCATCTCTGTCCTAAAAGGTCTATCCCATTTATTTAGACTGTGACTCCTGGTTTAGGACTTCCTAGTCATTCTCAATATCCATCCTCAACACATTAACTATATTTGTCTCTCCCACAGATGCTGCCAAACCTGCTGAGTTTCTCAAGCATGTTTTGTGTTGTTTCAGATTTCCAGCGTCTGCAGCAAAGTGTGTTGGGGAGGTTCTAACATAGTTGCCCCTATCAGAAGCTATTGACAGAAAGACTTGTGTTTGTGTGACACCTTTTCATGGCCTCAGGACATCCTTTGGCAGCTGACAAATAATCTTTTTTCCTATGAATGCAGTCGGTCTCTGTAGCACTGCAAAGAAACATGACTGTCTAATTGGTGCTTGTAGGATATTGCTGTGCACAAGTTCATACTCAGACCAAGATAATCTGTCTTTTAGCAATGTCGATTGAGTGATAAATATTGGTCCACGACACCAGGAAGAAAATAAACCGTTGCCCCCATTCTCCATAGCCCAGCTCCCATTGGAAACAGGATATTGTACACCCACCTGTGGGAGCAGGAAGTTTGAAGGTTCAACTGAAAGATGATGTGGAGATGCTGCTGTCGGACTGGGTTAGATAAAGTCAGAAGTCACATGATATCAAGTTATAGTCCAATACGTTTAATTGAAATCACAAGCTTTCGGAGCATTGCACCTTCGTCAGGTGAAGTCATTGTGATTTCAAATAAACCTGTTGGACTATAACCTGGTGTCATGTGACTTTTGACTTCATCTGAAAGGTGGTAATGCAGCACTCCCTCAGTTCGATACAGGGAGCGTTAGCCTGGATTTGTGCTCAAGTCTCTGGAATCAACTGACACCAATAATTACCAATGTTTTTGTCGCTGTGAAAATAAAGAATGAATTGACTGTACATTCAGATGTGGTGAAAAATAATTTAACTTTTTTCCCTAATCTTGTGTTAAATAGTTTCCTTATTCATCATATGTCTATGGGTCCTCTTTGCCCTGAAAGCACTGGCTAATAGCCTAGCCATTTGGTATTCACCTCAAACAGTATGTGCAAACCAAGAATGTGAATAGTTGCAAGTTATTTGATTATGGTAACATCACAGTTAGCAATGAAATCCCGCCTTGGCAACGACCTTTAAACTTGCCAGCAAGGGGTTAGAGAGGGAAGTGGTTGGGTCACTGGGCAGATACTTTGTGACAGGAATCCAGGCTGACATTTTTTTCCTTTTTTCATCTTTCCCCTAGAGATTCAGAATCCCAGTTACAGCAAAATCACCCTCACTTACTGTGCACAGTTCAGAAGGCAGCTGACTAGAGTCATAGAGATGTACGGCAAGGAAACAGACCCTTCTAGTCCCACCTGCCAGCACCCGGTCCATATCCCTCCAAACCCTTCCTATTCATAAACCCATCCAAATGCCTTTTAAATGTTGCAATTGGACTCGCCTCCATCACTTCCTCTAGCAGCTTATTCCATACACTCATCACCCTCTGTGTGAAAAAGTTGCCCCTTAGATCTCTTTTATATTTTTCCTCTCTCACCCTAAATCTATGCCCTCTAGTTCTGGAATCCCCGACACCAGGGAAAAGACTTTGTCTATTTATCCTATCCATGCCCCTCATAATTTTGTGAACCTCTATAAGGTCACCCCTCAGCCTCCGACACTCCAGGGAAAACAGCCCCAGCCTGTTCAGCCTCTCCCCACAGCTCAAATCCTCTAACCCTGGCAACATTCTTGTAAATCTTTTCTGAACCCTTTCAAGTTTCACAACATCTTTCCGATAGGAAGGAGACTAGAATTGCACGCAATATTCCAAAAGTGGCCTAACCATTGTCCTGTACAGCCGCAGCATGACCTCCCAACTCCTGTACTCAATACTCTGACCAATAAAAGAAAGCATACCAAATACCTTCTTCACTATCCTATCTACCAGAGACTCCACTTTCAAGGAGCTATTAACCTGCATTCCAAGGTCTCTTTGTTCAGCAACACTCTTTAGGACCTTTCCATTAAGTATATAAGTCCTGCTAAGATTTGTTTTCCCAAAACGCAGCACCTCACATTTATCTCCAATTAAACTCCATCTGCCACTTCCCGGCCCATCTGATCAAGATCCTGTTGTAATCCTCTTCGCTGTCCGCTACACCTCCAAGTTTGGTATCATCTGCAAACTTACTAACTGTACCTCTTATGCCCGCTTCCAAATCATTTATGTAAATGACAAAAAGTAGAGAACCCAGCACCGATCCTAGTGTCACTCCACTAGTCACAGGCCTCCAGTCTGATAAACAACCCTCCACCACCACACCCTGTCTTCTACCTTTGAGCCAATTCTGTATCCAAGTGGCAAGTTCTCCCAGTATTCCGTGAGATCTAATCTTGCTAATCATTCTCCCATGGGGAACCTTGTCAAATGCCTCACTGAAGTCCATATAGATCACATCGACCGCTCTGCCCTCATCAATTCTCTTTGTTACTTCTTCAAAAAACTCAATCTTTTAAGTTTGTGAGACATGATTTCCCACGCACAAAGCCATGTTAACTATCCCCAATCAGTCCTTGCCTTTCCAAATACATGCACATCCTGTCCTTCAGGATTCCCTCCAACAACTTGCCCACTACTGACGTCAGACTCACTAGTCTATAGTTCCCTGGCTTGTCCTTACCACCCTTCGAAAGCAATGGCATCACGTTAGCCAACCTCCAGTCTTCTGGCACCTCACCTGTGACTGTCAATGATACAAATATCTCAGCAAGAGGCCCAGGAATCACTTCTCTAGCTTCCCACAGAGTTCTAGGGTACACCTGATCAGGTCCTGGGGACTTATTCATGTTTATGCGTTTCAAGACATCTAGCACTTCCTCGTCTGTAATATGGTCGCTTGCAAGATGTCACCATCTATTTTGCTACTTTCTATATCTTCCATATCCTTTTCCACAGTAAATACTGATGCAAAATACTTGTTTAGTATCTCCCCCATTTTCTGCAGCTCCACACAAAGGCTGCCTTGCTCATCTTTGAGGGGCCCTATCCTCTCCCTAGTTACCCTTTTCTCCTTAATGTATTTTAAAAAACCCTTTGGATTCTCCTTAACTCTATTTGCCAAAGCTATCTCATGTCCCCTTTTTGCTCTCCTGATTTCCCTCTTAAGTATAGTCCTACTGCCTTTATACTCTTCTAAGGATTCACTCAATCTATCCTGTCTATACCTTACATATGCTTCCTTCTTTTTCTTATCCAAACCCTCAATTTCTTTAGTCATCCAGCATTCCCTATACCTATCAGACTTTCCTTTCACCCTGACAGGAGTATACTTTCTCTGGATTCTCGTTATCTCATTTCTGAAGGCTTCCCATTTTCCAGCCGTCCCTTTACCTTCGAACATCTGCTTCCAATTAGCTTTTGAAAATTCTTGACTAATACTGTCAAAATTGGCCTTTCTCCAATTTAGAACTTCAACTTTTAGATCTGGTCTATCCTTTTCCATCACTATTTTAAACCTAATAGAATTTTGGTCACTGGCCCCAAAGTGCTCCCCCACTTACACCTCAGTTTGCCCTGCCTTATTTCCCAAGAGTAGGTCAAGTTTTGCACCTTCTCTAGTAGGTACATCCACATACTTAATCAGAAAATTTTCTTGCACACACTTAACAAATTTCTCTCCATCTAAACCCTTAACACTATGGGAGTCTCAATCTATGTTCAGAAGGTTAAAATCCCCTACCATAACCACCATATTATTTTTATAGATAACTGAGATCTCCTCACAAATTTGTTTCTCAATTTCCCTCCGACTATTAGGGGATCTATAATACATTCCCGATAAGGTGTGCATCCCTTTCTTATTTCTCAGTTCCACCCAAATAACTTCCCTGGATGTATTTCTGGGAATATCCTCCCTCAGCACAGCTGTAATACTATCCCTTACCTAAAACGTCACTCCCCCTCCTCTCTTGCCTCCTTTTCTATCCTTCCTGTAGCATTTGTATCCTAGAACATTAAGCTGCCAGTCCTGTCCATTCCTGAGCCATGTGTCTGCTATGATATCCCAGTCCTATGTTCCTAACCATGCCCTGAGTTCATCTGCCTTCCCTGTTAGGCCCCTTGCATTGAAATAAATGCAGTTTAATTCATTAGTCCTTACCTTATCCCTACCTGCCCTGACTGTTTGACTCGCTTATTAGTTTAAATCCTCCCAAGCAGCTCTAGCAAATCTCCCTGCCAGTATATTAGTCCCCTTCCAATTTAGGTTCAACCAGTCCTTCTTGTAAGGTCACTTCTACCCCAAAAGAAATTCCAATGGTCCAAAAATGTGAATCCTTATCCCATATACCAACTCCTCAGCCATGCATTCATCTGCTCTATCCTCCTATTCCTGCCCTCACTAGCTCGTAGCACTGGGAGTAATCCAGATATTACTATACTCAAGGACCTCCTTTTTAAATTCCTGCCTAACTCTCTGTAATCTCCCTTCAGCATTTCAACCTTTTCCCTTCCTATGTCGTTGGTTCCAATGTGGACAATGACCTCTTGCTGGCCCCTCTCCCCCTTGAGAACATTCTGCACCCTCTCAGAGACATCCTTGATTCTGGCCCCAGGGAAGCAACACGCCATTCTGATTTTTCGCTGCTAGCCACAGAAACGTCTATCTGTATCTCAGATTAGAGAATCCCGTAACACAATTGATCTCTTGGAACCGACGTACCCCTCATTGCATTAGAGCCTGTCTCAATACCAGAAACTTGTCTGTTCATGCTACGCTCCCCTGAGAATCCATCACCTCCTACATTTTCCAAAACAGCATACTTGTTTCAAATGGGTATAGCCACTGAAGGCTCCTGCCCTAGCTGCCTACCTCTCTTACCTTTCCTGGAGTTAACCCATCTATGTCACTGTATCTGAGACTCCCCCCCCCCCCCGCCCGCCCGCACTTCCTATAACATCCATCACATACTGTTGCTGTTGCAAATTCCTCATTGCTTCTAACTGTCTCTCCAACTGATCCATTTGATTTGATAAGATTTGCAACCAACAGCATTTATTATAGATTTAATCCGCAGTAACGCTCTTTAAACTCCCACATCTGACAAGAAACGCATATGACTCTACTAAAGGTCAGACCCAGAAAATAACACTGTCTTCTTCCTCTACAAAACACTGCCCCAGGATAAATTAATAGTTATGGTTTACATTTTATGTTTAATCAAGAGACATATCTCAAAAAACATATCATCAAGAAAGAACCTACTCTACTAACTACTGCAGACTTTCTGTAGGTCCCACTTAAAAACAATACACTTATCTGCTTCTATGCTGTGAACTTCACCCAAACAGTTCCTCCAAGATCAGTTGTGAATTTCACTGTTTGTCAATTTTCCCAGACGCACTCCAATGTCCAGCGATACGTGAGTTCAAACAGCAAAGGCAGTAACTGTGCAGGTTCACTGATGTGTCAGTTTATTTCTCTATCTCTCCTGCACTGACTTCGCCATGTGCTTCCTTTGTCTGTTCCTCTCCCTTTTAAACTGCTGTTGTTTTGACTTTTTTTCCCCCAAAGTTCCAAAACAATGCAACAGCATAAAAACAGTAATTGTTGTTTCTGGAATTCGAGGAAATCACCTCCAACACCTAAAATACCTCAATAAAGGAGCAGCTGTTACAGCCAGAATTTTTTCCCATCCTCCATCTTGGATAGACTTGGAACCATAGTTCAATAGTTACAGCCAATGCTTCTATTTTTGTTTATTTATCTTAGCCATTTGAGCTATATCATGTGCTTTCATGTGATGTGGGCATTGCTTGCTGGGCCAGCATGAACTACCCCATCCATAATTATCCTTGAGACTGTGGTGGTGAACTGTGTTCTTGAATGGCTGTTTGGCCTTCCAAACCCGGAACCACTATCATCTAGAAGGACAAAGGCAACAGGTGTGGGAATACGACCACTTGAAATTTCCTCTCCAGTCACAAACCACCTTGACTTGTAGTTTAATAATATCCTTTTGATAATAGGGCCACCAGAACTGTATGCAGTATTTCAAATGTGGTATTACTAACATCTTGTACAGCTGCATCAAGACATCATAACTCCTAAACACAATGCTTAGACCGATGAAAGAAAACATGCCAAAATCCTTCTTCACTGCCTTGTCTCCCTGTGACGCCATTTCAAGGAGCTATGAATCTGTACTCTGAGATCTCTTTGTTCCCCAGGGCCCTACCATTGACTAGAATTCCAGGATTTTGACCTCATGACACTTGAAGAATGGCAACATATTTTCAAGTCAGGATGGTTAGTGGTTTGGAGGGGAACTTCCAGGTGGTGTTATTTCCATGCATCTGCTAGTCTTGTTTTTCCAAAAGGTAGCAGACGTTTTTGGAAGGAAGCATAGGTGAATTTCTGCAGTACATCTTGTAGATATCACACATTGCTGCCACCACACCTCTGGTATGGAAGAAGTGAATTTAAGCTAATGATGGAGTCCTGATTCTATTTTTGCTTTTGCCAGGGAATCTGATTACAATATCTGCTCACTTAACGATAAATAAATCTTGTGCACTAAACAGATTTTCACAACAGGCTTTGAAACAGTCTTTTCACTTCTGCATGTTCCCTAACCTACACCTCTATCTCAGGCCTGCTGACATGCCAGTTTGGAAAGGTCACGGATTTGAAGCAGAACATCCATGGCTGATTAGTGATTCTATTTTTGCTTTTGCCAGGGAGTCTGGTAACAATATCTGCTCATTTAACAATAAATAAATCATGTGCACTAAATAGATTTTACCTCGGGCTTTGAAGCAGTCTTTCAACTTCTGCTGTTGACAGCTTACTGACATATGCCACTTTTGAGAGGTCACAAATTTGAAGCAGAACACCCATGCATTTGTCCCAATCAAAGTAAGTGCTTTTGGACACTGGTGAAAGGGATGAACATTGCCAAGCAGGCTGGCATACATTCTAGTGCACTCAGCAACAAATGGACGTGCCTTAACACTTAATTTACCCACTGTCCCCAAATTCTGAAGTCCTTCAAAAGGTAAGAAACCGCTTGAAGCCCCAGTCAGATCAGCATGTGTTCATGCATGAAGTAGATAGTTTCACATTTTAACAGTTATATTTCTGAAGAATGGGAATTAATTGCAAGTGTGTTTTAATTTTAAGATGAATGACAATTACAAAAGAAATTGATGGAAAATCTCAACAGGTCTGGCAGCATCCGTGGAGAGAAATCAGAGTTAACACTTCAGGTCCAGTGAGCTTCCTCAGAACTGATGGTAGCTAGGGAAAGGATGTTTTTCATGCAGAAGATAGGGTGGGGGAGGAGTAAACCATAGGTGGAAATACAGCCCAAAGAGAGAGAGAGAACATGGCAGCTCACAATGTGGTCTCCTCTACATTGGGTGAATAAAGTGCAGACTGGGTGTTCACTTCACCAAGCACCTACGTTCTGTTCGCAAAAAGACCCCAAACTTCCAGTTGCCTGCCACTCCAACACACCACCTGTGTTCTCTGGCCTACATCTCTGTCTCAGGTTTGCTGCTATGTTCCAGAGAAGGTCATCGCCAGCCAGAAGAGCAGCACCTCATTTCCTGCTTGGGAACTCTACAGCCTTCTGGACTCAATATCGAGTTCAACAATTTTCGGGCTTGAGGCACCTTCTCCCATACCCTTATCCTAAACCCTATACCCCCCCGGCCTTGTCATCACGTGATTAGAGACAAAAACAACTGCAGGTACTGGAATCCAAAATAGACAGGCAGGGGGCTGGAAGAACACAGCAAGCCAGGGCAGCAACAGGAGGTGGAGAAGTCGACCTTTCAGGTGTAACCCTTCTTCAGGACTGGGAGGTGGGTGTAGAGGGAGTTGCAAATAAAGAGGGTGACAAGGTCCGGGTGGTGAAGTGGGGTAAGTGAAGACAGAGGGTATGACCTGGTTGGTAAATGGGAGGAATGAATCTGGTTGGTGGCATTGAAATGGGCAGTGACTAGGAGGTCCAGTTGGCCCTGTCGGCCCAGCTGCCAATACACCACACCCCTCACCTCCATCCAGGGTCCCAAACAGTCCTTCCAGGTGACACAGAGGTTCACCTGCCTCTCTTCCAACCTAGTTTACTGTATCAGGTGCTCCCAGTGTGGTCTTCTCTACATCAGGGGGAATGTAAACTTAAGGAATGGTTTGCCGAGCATTGCAGCCAGACTCACAGGGGCTGACCGGACCTTCCAGTCACCACCCTTTTCAATTCCCCTAACCACTCCTTTTCCAACATGACCATCCTTGGCCTCCTCCATTGCTACAAAAGCTACAGTTCAAACAACACCTCATCCTCTGCCTGGGCAGCCTACAGTCTGTAGGACTCAACATTGAGTTCTCCAATTTCAAATAGCTTCCCTTCCATCCCCCGACTCCCTTCCCTGCCCTTCCCATCTCCTCCACTCCTCCCTGCCACCAACCAGATTCATTCCTCCCATTGACTGACATGTCGCACCCTCAATCTGTTTTCACCTATCCCCACTTCACCACCCTGCTCCCATCACCACCCCCTTTATCTGCAGCTACCCCTACACCCAGCCCCAGTCCTGAAGAAGGGTTACACCTGAAATGTCAACTTCTCCACCCACTGAGGCTTCCTGTGTTCTGCCAGCCTCCTGTCTGTCTATCTTGTCATCATGTTGGCTACTATCACACTATCCATTGTCAGTTACTAATAGTCCCCATTAGCAGCTTTTCATTCTCCCAGGCTGGTCTCTAACCACTCTTTTGTACAAATTTTTCTCTCATTTACTTTTCTGTATAAAATCCAGAATTCTTAGCTACTATCAGTTTTGAAGAAAGATCACTGGACCCGAAACATTAACTCTGATTTCTCCCCACAGATGGTGTCAGACCTGTTGAGGTTTTGCAGCAATTTCTCTTTTTGTTTCAGATTTCCAACATCTTTAGTTTATTCAATTTTTTTTGTTTAGAAGAATTTTAGTGTTAATTTCAGCTAGCAATAGGTGCAATGGCCTGAATGATCTGCCTGTGCTGTAAATGTCACCATATTTTTGACTCTGATTGAGCCAGTCATTTTGATGAATGATTGTGACACTGTCTATCCTCTCAAACAGCAGCATACAATCTAACAACTGCATATCACAACATGCAAGCTGAAATAATTCACATTTATATAGCACCTTTCATCTCATGTTGGATGAAGAGACAGAGACGAAATCATGGAGCCTGGCCTTCTGGCTTGAAATAAGGATAAGTTTCACAATGCAAAGGGTAGTAGAGATTTGGAACTCTCTCCTGTCAACAGGATAAATGAACAATTGTTCTTTTTAACCAACCAAAGGTTGAGTGATGGACCTGCCATGATTGCAATGAATTGTAATAGATGGGTTTGAGGGGCTGAATGGCCTCCTCCTGTTCCTCTAGTGCTGCACTTTCAGAATGCCCCAAGACACTTTACAAAGTGCGGTCACTGCTATAATGTAGGCAACAGTGAGACTGATGGCTTCATGGGCATCGATGTACAATCTTTGCAGAACAAACACGCTCACATAAGCGAACAGCTCAGCAAACACACCTCCTATACATAAAAGGTTGTTTTTTTTAAAGAATTCCCGGGATGTTGCTGGTAAGGCTGACATTTCCTACACCTACCGAGTTGACTCTGAGAAGGTGGTGGCACTCTGGACTGAGCTACACGGTAGGTAAGAGTCATAGAATCCCCACAATGCGGAAACAGGCCATTCAGCCACAACGAACATCTGAAGAGTATCCCACCCAGACCATCCCTTGTCCTATCCCTGTAACCCTGCATTTCCCATGGCCAATCCACCTAACCTGCACATCTGAAGGATGTGAAACTGGAGGAAATCCGTGCAGACACAGGGAGGATGTGCAAATTACACACTGAGAGCCACCCAAGGGTGGAATCAAATTCAGATCCCTGACACTATGAGGCAGCAATGCTAACCAATGAACCACCATGCCACCAACAGTTTTGTTTCTGTGGGACTCATTTCAGCACTTCTGAGAGGCAGTTGTGAATTGACTAGGTTGATGTGGGATAGAGTCGCTGTCCCTTGCTGGACTGGCTTGGGGTCTCCAGGATATTGCTATGTCCAACAGTGCTAAAAAATTACAAAGACTTTAGATTAGATTACCTACAGTATGGAAACAGGCTCTTCGGCCCAGCAAGGCCTCACCGACCCTCCGAAGAGTAACCAGATTACCTACAGTATGGAAACAGGCCCTTCGGCCCAGCAAGTCCACACCGACCCTCTGAAGAGTAATCCACCCAGACCCATTCCCCCACCCTATATTCACCCCTGACTAACACACTTAACACAATGGGCAATTTAGCATGGCCAATTCACCTGGCCTGCACATCTTTGGACTGTGGGAGAAAACCGGAGCACCCGGAGGAAACCCACACAGACACGGGGAGAATGTACAAACTCCACACAATCACCCGAGGCTGGAATCGAACCTGGGATCTTGGTGCTGTGCGGCAGCAGTGTCAACTACTGAGCCAAAAAGATGCTTTTTGTTTTGTCGTGTGCTTCAAGCTTCTCTCTCTACCAGATATAAAAATAGTCAAAATGGAGGGAATTTAAAAGCTGTTTGGCTGATAGTCATCCATCATACAATTGGGTAGCGAGTCTTTTTCTTTCCAATTTGAGTAGGAAGGCCATAGGTCACAAGGATGTAACTGTTGGCAGGCCAATGGCTGAGTAATGTGGGGAGTAAAGACATTGATTAAACCTTCAGAGATATATGTAATCCCAGTTGGCAATCCGAGCGTGGGTCTGGAGTTACATGTAGTCTCAGACTAGGTAAGGATGGCAGATTTATCCCTCCCCTCAAGGATATCAGTGAACCAGGTGGGCCTTCACAACAAAGAAGGTGGTGATGATTTAATCACTGGACTAGGTAATCCAGAGGCTCCAGGCTAATGTGCTGGGAACATGGTTTCAACTCCCGCCATGAAAGATGGTAGCATTTGAATTCAATTTTAAAAATCTGGAATTAAAAGCAAGCCTATGGCAACCACATAACCACTGTCAATTGTAAAAGCCTGGCTGCTCACTTATGCCTTTTAGGGATGGTCTGCCATTCTTACCTGGTATATCCTACATGTGACTCCAGACCCACAGCAATATGATTGACCCTCTGACATGGCTTGGCAAGCCACTCAGTTCAAAGGCCAGTTAAGGCTAGATAATAAATGCTGGACTTGTCAGAGACTCCCACATGCCATGGGTTAATTTTTATAAAGCTCCATCATCACTTTGACTGAGACACATTCCCTGGATTAATCATTCAGGCTGCTGACTTCTGGTCCAAAGCAAACACTCTTTAAGATAAGTGGAGAGTTCAGATTCCAGATACAATATTACATTCAGACAAAAAAAAACC
The DNA here is from genome assembly GCF_020745735.1 of Hemiscyllium ocellatum. Lineage (NCBI taxonomy): Eukaryota > Metazoa > Chordata > Chondrichthyes > Orectolobiformes > Hemiscylliidae > Hemiscyllium > Hemiscyllium ocellatum. Next base: position 7,095,006 of record NC_083447.1, on the reverse strand, counting down.
CTGATGCTGAGAAAGAGCACTTTGGAGAGGTACCATGCTGCCATTCCCATCAGCTAATATAGATCAAGCAAGTTTCATCGAGTAGCGTTCTGTGACTGTAGATATAAAGCTGCAGCATAACTTGCCTATCCTTATATTCAATACCCCTTCCAATGAAGGCAAGCGTGCCATAGACTTTGCCCAACAATAACATAATTTAAATAGCTAATGATGGCAAACAAGTGATCTTTGAATTTCACTTTTCTGACAAGGAGAAGGAAAGAGATCCTGGTCATCAATTGGGTACATACAGTAGCTACTGCTGGAATGCTTTCATTGCAACTCCCCATGGTCAGCAATGACAACACAGGAACGTGTAGTCCAGCTTCTTAATCTCACTGCTTCCTGTGCCTTGACAACATTCATAACTTTTCCAAACACAACATGTTTTCCATTTGACCAATCAGCTTTTGTAGTACAGATGAAGAACGGACATTTGTACTGCAACCAGCAATTGCCATTGACAATATACGAGAGTTACTAACCAATGTGAAGGTAGACTTCAAATCTTTTTCCCTGTCATATTATGAGCCATTCCTGCTGGAGTCTGAGTTTTAGATTATTAAAGACTAACCTGATTGGAGCTGATTCTGTGTATATGCCATTTCATATCTCCCTTCCCCGGAAAAACACTGAAAAGGCAATCTCAGTGCTTCTCCATGTGCGTATTCCTGGTTTCCTGTTTAAATGTTTCTTTTATTGGTTCTCTCATTTGTCTTTCCCCGCTCTTTCTCTGCCTCCCTTTTGTTTCCTTTTACATCTTTCATTTTTTTCCTCTTTTCTCACTTTCTTTTAACTTCCTCATTCTCTTTCCCCCAAACTTCTCTGCCAATCTCTCTCCCTTCCTTCTCCTTGCTCTGTTTCCTTTTGTGCCTCTCACTCTGTGCCTTTTGCATGCTCTCTCTCACCCCTCTCTCCATCCCGTTGACTCGCTCTTTCCCTCTTTCTAATCCTTTCATTCTTCTGCATCTTCATTCTTATCATCCTTTTTCGCTGAATCCTCTTAATATGTGATGTATGTCGATGGGCCAGGGTCCCATTCTAACGAAAGGTGAGTATTCTCTTACGAGTGAGTCAGGGTAATTTTTGGACGAAAGATTAAAAATCTCACTCCAACAGTGCACACAAGACTCAAAATCATAAACTCTCTAAAGAATGGTAAGTCCCTCTGGAATCCAGATACAAATGTGTGCAAATTACTCCCAGAACAGTGAGTGAGAGTTCAATTCGGTCAGAGAGGGCAATTCACTTGCTGGTTTATCAAGGCGTTCACTGAGGTTATCTGACTGTTCTCTATGCATTTTCTCCTACCAGGGTATCTGTTGTCACAATATATCATGCTGTACCATCCTCACACATACACTGTAACACATCTGCAACCCACCCTCTGACATGTATCATCCAAGTATGCCTCATCAACCCTCCTTTTGCTGACCTTCACTTTACTCTAGATGAGGTATCTAGTTTGGGATGACAACGTGGCTCAGTGGTTAGCACTGATGCCTTAAAGTGCCAGGGATATGGCTTTAGTTCCAGCCTTGAGAGACTGTGTGAGTTTGCATGGGTTTCCTCCCACAGTCCAAAATCATGCAGGTTAGGTGGATTGGCCATGTTAAATTGCCCATAGTGTCCAGGGATGTGCAGGCTAGGTGAGTTAGCCATGGGAAATGCAAGGTGATAGGGATGGGGTGGATGTGGGTGGGATGCTCTTCAGAGAGTCAGTGTGGACTTGATGGGCTGAATGGCCTGCCTCACATTAGAGATTTTATGATCTGACAGATGAAGGAGTAAAACATCATTTCACCTACACTACACCCCACTCTCTCATGAAAATCAAGGAGGCTGCAGAGGTCAGATTTAGAGGAGTGGAAATATCTCAGGGAGTGTGGGGAATAGATTGTTAGGACTGGAAGAAGTTACAGACATAGGGAGGCTAGGGAGAGATTTGAAGACAAGCCTGAGAATTTTACTATCCGTTGCTGAGAGGTAGAGGGAAATAAAGAAATCTGCAAACCTGGGTTTCTGGAAAAGGAGACAATTTGTGACTTGAACTCCCTGAGGACATTAATGAGTGGGGATACTCCATTTATAAACTGTGGGCTGGAGACAAAATCGCAGTGACCCGTTGGACTAAATACTGAGATTTGTTTTTCTGTCTTTCTTGATGATTCTGCGACCCTCCCCCATATGAGTGCTGTTTAAACGATTGATGCTGATTTATGTTTTGAAATCTTGCTATTTGTACATGATTTAAAACATACTTCAGCGGGAGGGAAAATGCAATGGTTTTACAGAAGCCTCCTTGGGGCAGCCTCTGAACAAGACCCAAGATGGAAACCAGATGGAAACCCAGTCGCAAACGAGGGAAAAATCTTACACGAGAATTGATTCTTGCATGTTGCTCCACTGTCGTTCAACTACATTCACAAATCCAGTCATTGCAACATTTTCCCACACAGGTGAGGCTATCAGTCCACTCCAATGCTCTGGCTATCAATGGGTCATCTGTGCCATAGGTTAGCCAATACTCACTTGGAGCATATCATAGCTCCACTTCCTTAACAGTTCAGGTTAAGCCTATGTGGATTGTCGTTTCCACCTCTTGATGGCAAGGAATGTGGAGTAGGTTATTAAACCAGTGATAGTATTCCTGTGTCAAAAGTTTGAGTGAGGGGCTTGGAGATATAAATACATATTGCTATCTAGTGGGGTGCTCGCATCAGGCTTGTGCATTTGGACCACACCTTATGATGTTAGGAATCTATAAAACCACATCAGGTCCAGCATCTCACACGCAGGGGTAAAGATTACAGTCATTGTTGGGGTACAACTTTAAATGGTTATGGTAACATTTTTCTGTATGTATCACTAGAAGTGGAATAATGAAATATACTGTGATTCATGTTTTAGTATGGGGTTTTCTAACCTCCAGATAACCTCAACTCTGACCTCAAGGTTTCTTTAGACTGTCTTTATTAACAATGTATATATGATGATATAGTCACAGTCATCTTCCAAAGACTTGCATTAATTTAAACCTTCTGGCAGAGTCTCTTCCACGACCTTATTGAGGTCACAGATACAGCACAGCTCAGAGGCACTTATGCATATTTATTAAGCCCTACCACTACAATTCAAACCAATTTTGTTCTGAAGAAGCTACCAATTCTGACAAGTGTACAAGTTCTCCAACTGGGTAATACTGCCATCAGCTTCTCCAAAATGTAATAAATGCATCCATGTATTTTTGTGTTAACCAATACGTTATGCATGGTTCAGGCCATGATGTTTATCTAAGTTTACAACAGGCAGAGATAACACAAAATGGCACTAGCACCACAGAATTTTTCATTCTCAAGCATACCATACAAAAGTCATAAAAGGATATTACACCATGTTAGACCAGACTTGGTGTGGTTTGTGCTTTTGCATATGTTAGTCGGTATGTGGGGCAAAGTCCTTGTTTTTATATAAGACTGAGATAGACAGGTTCTTAATCAGTAGGGAAATCAACAGGGAAAATTCAGGAAGGTGGACATTAAGAATGTTGGATCAGCCATGACCTTTTGAATGGCAGAGAAGGCTCAAGAGGCCAAACGGCCTTTACCTGTTTCTTTTTCTTATCATCTTAAAATATACACCAGAGACTCAAGTCATTTTAGGGACAGATATCTTGAAATTGATTTGCAACATTGACTATTTACATGGTTACAATAGTCTGGTTTATATGCTTACTGATGTTACTTTACAATACATGTTCATAGCTATCTGACTGAACACAATACCCTGACTCTGTTATGCAGAGAACGTGGTTGAAGGTCAGGCGAATATCTTTATATTGTAATGTCATATATTGTGATATCATTAAATTGTCTCAACAGACCTATCTGATGTGGAGTCTATGCCATAATACATTATTTCTTTCTACTTTTCCTTTTTAATATTGGTATTCCTTTTCACAATAAACATTTACAAGATGCACATTGAGATATTGTCTTTATACTTTCAGATAATCTTCGAGGAGAAAGTGAGGTCTGCAGATGCTGGAGATCAGAGCTGAAAATGTGTTGCTGGAAAAGCGCAGCAGGTCAGGCAGCATCCAAGGAACAGGAGATTCAACGTTTCGGGCATAAGCCCTTCTTCAGGAATGAGGAAAGTATGTCCCTCCGTAGGCAGGTGCGGAGGAAGGAGATGTGGCTGTGGTAATGAGACTGTTTGAGAACATGGCTGAAGAGCTTCTGTGCAGAGGAGATGACCTGGGGTGTGCAGTAAGAGAGGGACTCATTGAAATCCTTGTAGAGGGAGGAAGAGAGCTTCTTCAAGGAAGGCATCCTTGCAAGAGGATTCGCAGTAGGTTAAAATCTTCGAGGAGAAAGTGAGGTCTGCGGTTGCTGGAGATCAGAGCTGAAAATGGGTTGCTGGAAAAGCGTAGCAGGTCAGGCAGCATCCAAGGAACAGGAGATTCGACATTTCGGGCATAAGCCCTTCTTCAGGAATGAGGAAAGTGTGTCCCACTTTCCTCATTCCTGAAGAAGGGCTTATGCCCGAAATGTCGAATCTCCTGTTCCTTGGATGCTGCCTGACCTGCTGCGCTTTTCCAGCAACACATTTTCAGCTACTTTCAGATAATGCCTTACAGGATGTTCAACATTACCAGATCTAATTTGTACATGTTTTCATGACTTGTTGCTTCACTCTGTGGTGTGCTATCTTGTAGATTTGAATAATACATAGATCTAAGAATACTGGTAGACCATCTTTTTCAACAATGTAAAAGACTGAGGATGCATATTTGTATCTAGGATAGATAATGTGAATCAAGGAATGTCAGATCCATTGTAAGTGGTCAGTGTATCTTACGCAGACTTCACCACATTGCGCCCAATTCCTGAGCACATCCTCTATAAGATGCATTAAGCAATTATATTTGCACATGCACAAATGCCAATTTTGACATTTAGCACGTATTTCTTTGACAGTCTGTCACTGGAATGCAGGTAAAGATTACAGCTTTGCTCACAGGATCCAGTGGTCTGCCAAATTGACCACACATACTGCCTGCCTGAGGTCTGTATGCTGTAATGTTGCAGTTATGATTTGTTGATAAGTTTGTGTGTCATGGATGGAACATTGAAAATGTCCTTGGCATTATTCCTTGAGTGACTCTTTCTCAAAATACTGCTGTGCAGCTTGGCATTTGGGTGTTCCTGGGCAATTGGGCTTTTTATACATTTTACCCCAATGTCCTCTTTTAGAACAATGCTTGCATATATCACAAATTGCTGGATATTTGGTGATTGAGATAAGCCACATCTCATGCAAGATTGGAAGTTCCACTGAGCCAGCTGACAGCTGCAATGACTCCTCCAGAATCAAACACTTGGAGGTGCTTCTGATCTGCCACAATTTCTTCAAACTTGCATTCTTCTTCTCAAAAAACATCAATGGTCTTTTCTTTAGAAAATCACTCTGGACATATTCAAAGAATCTGATGGGCATAGAGGCAATGACCAGTTCATAAACCTTTCAACAAAGTTAGCTTTGATGAAATCACATTCTGTACTTTTGCCTACAAATTGGTCATTTCATCTGGCTGTTTGGTGTCATGACATGAATTCAATCTTGTGAATCCTGAAATTGACTCAAAATTTAAATTGATCTTTTAAAATCTAAAAATATTGCCAAGATTTCTGTACTTGTCCTCAAAAATACCAGAGAACTGTATTATTCTTAACTGTTCAATGCCCACATTAAGGAGATTCACAGCCTAGCATCCTCTGTCACTCATTTGCTGATCCATGAAAAATATTTCTTTCTTTAAACAATTAAAATTTTGACAGCATGTCAATGGATTGTCAGTCCATTATGAGATGTTTTCCAACTTTATTTTGTGTAGCTCTAAAAATTGCAAACAAAATCTATATTGTACTGTTGTGCTTTTCCCATTTTCTTGTTGATTTCTTTCTTTACTCTATTATTCTCTGTTGTTGTTATTTTGTACATTGCTGCTCCTTTAAATATTGCAGAATTATGCCTGAAGGTGATGCTTGTATTTAAAGAGACTGAGTTATGATGCCATGCATGGTTTTTTTCTTTGTCTTTGTGTCTTTTCTGAGGGGCAAGATGGCATAACAATGACTATGTATATAAAACATTTCATTTTGTATTTTTTTAAATACCCAGAATCCATTTAATAACTTGGAGCTGTCCTTTCAGCACCATTTAAAAGCTTTTTTAAAAAAAAGTGTTGTTCTGGGTTTCTTATAAACTGCAGTTTTTTGTTTTGAAAGAGAGTGAGATAGAGTACTCATGCTTTGATACAGGTGTACAGCCTTTTGTTTTGGACTTTATACATTAATTAGATTGTAGCTGGACAGATTGATTGGTGGCTATTAGGAAAAAGACTTCTCATGACTGTCATTCTGCTATCATCTAGCAAATTTTTACAATCTATTTACTGCCACTAACTAGCTGTCATGATTTGCTTTTAGGAACCTATTAACTGCCACCATGATGTGGTTTGTAGTTTTCTGTACCTTAGTCTCTCAGAGAGTTGGGTTCTTGTTGAGACAGATGTCATGAAGTTTATTTACAATACTAACTGCTCACATGACTCCAATATCACAGACCTACACCATGGACTGAGTTCTGTGCTTCCTGATACTACTGTATATTAAATAAATATAACTGACTGCCTGCACTGATTGGATTACACAGAAAGTGACTGAAGGCAAGGGAGATTTCTTTATGCTTAAATGTCACATATCATGATATCATCGGTCTTAAAGGTACAGGTCTGTCTACTTTGTAATCTATACTATAATAACATAAGATTGATCATCAACCTCTCAACCTTTACATTATGCTGGAAATATAACAGCTCATCCCTATATAGCACATATCATCCCAATAAAGTCTCCAGGCACTTCACAATAGTGTTATAAAGCAAAATTCAACATTAATTCTCATGTGGTGATACGAAGTGAATAAAAGCTTGATCAATGATGGAGGTTTTAAGTAGTAAAGGAAAGACAGAGTCAGAAGTTTGAGGGAGTGAATCCCAGAGCTTGGAGCCCAGGCAAATCAAAACACAACCACCAGAGGTTAGATGGAGAGATTAAAATCAGTGATGCTCAAATGGAGAGATTCATAGGGACGCAGAGTTTTTAAAAGGTGTAGGGCTGTGAGATTATGGGGGCAGGGTGGGTAGGACAACAGACGGATGGAAAACAAAATTGGGAATTTTAAAATGGAGCATTGCTTAACTAATAGCCAATGAAATACAGTGAGTACAAGAGCTGAATGGGTGCGAAAGAGTATTAATTTGCATCTAACCCTGTGCTGCTTCTCCTTGAGGGTGTTTGATGAGGACAGTATAGAGGGAGCTTTATGTCTAATGCTGTGCTACATCTGCCTTGAGAGTGTGTGTTGGTGACAGTACAGAAAGAGCTTTGTGTTTGATGGAGACAATGTAGAGATTGCATTACATCCAATTGAGAAGAGGAAGTTTTACTCTCTATCTAACCCCATGTGGTACCTGCTCTGGAAATATTTGAGGGGACAATTAGAGGGAGCTGTACTCTGTATCTAACTCCGTGCTGTCCCCGTCCTGGGAATATTTGATGGGGAAAGTGTAGGGAGAGCTTTATTTTCAGTACAAAAAAAGTGTTCTGTATCTAATGGTTAATACTGGCACTGGAGGACAAATGCTTAAATGCTTTTGCTCAATCCCTGGTCCCAGGTCTGTCAGTGCCAAATAAATCTAGACATTGGGTTTACAGAGACTGGTTAAGTAGTTACTGTACTCTGGTAACCTTATAAAAAGTGATGACGCCGTGATGGATACCTTCATAGGTTGTACAACACCCAGGAGCAGATCTGAAGGTCCACGATGACAAGGCAACAGATCTCTCACAGGATGTGAAGGAGTAGCTTTACTTCATGGGATTTCTCCTGAGACCTGAAACAGTAGAGGTCTCCCCCATACTGTAAGGCTCTGACAATGCTGGAAACAATTCCCCTGAGATTCAGCAGCCTTGACAACCCAGAGACAGAATTTAAAGGAATGTCTGATCTACAGAAACATCTAAAAATAATTTTGCTTCTTAAAAAGTTGTAAGTGTTACGGCTAAGGGATTCAATTTGGATAAATCCATGAGTAAAAGAAAAGACTTGCATTTACATAGCACCTTTCACACCTTCAAGACATTTCAAAGTGCTTTCAAACAAATGAAGTAATTTTAAAATTGCAATAGCTAGTGTAATGTAGTAAACACAAATCAATGTACAGCAAGCCTCTATGAACAGCAATGGAGTAATGAGCATATAAGCAATTCCACAACCAATGGATCAGATCTAAACTGTGCAGTTATGCCACATCCAGTCATAAATAGAGCTGGACAATTATAACAACTCACTGGAGGAGGCAAATAAACAGATCCTCAATGGTGCACATCAGTAGAAAATTTAAGACTGCAGCACTTGGAATAATTTTGGGTCAGAATTGTAAAATCAATAAATCATCTTAGCCACCTCCTGAGGTTCCCAGCATCACGGATGCCAATCTTCAACCAATTCAATTCACTTCATAGGGTATCAAGAAACAGCTGAAGCCAGGTAATGACCATGTCCAGAAGAGACAATTTAACCATGACACCTTGACATCCAATGGCATTACCATCACTGAATTCTTCCACTATCAACATCTTAATTGATTAGGAACTGGGCTGGCCACATAAATACTGAGACTGCAAGAGCAAGTCAGAGGCTAGGAACACTGCAGCTAGTAACTCACCTCCTGACTCCCCAAAGCCCATTCATCATCGACAAGATGCAGTCAGGAGTGTGATGAAAAAGTCCCCTTTTGCTTGGATAGGTGCAGATTCAACAATGGTCAAGAAGTTTGACACCATCTAGGAGAGAGCAGTCTGTTTGATTGGCATTACATCAATAAACATTCACTCTCGCCACCACTGATGCTCAGTAGCATCAGTGTGTACCATAAGCAAAATGTACTACAGGGTAGCAGATACATGGGAAGAGAGAATATGGAAAGGATCAGGAATCTAACTTCAGGCACAGCAGATAAGGTGACAATTATAAGAAGGGGGTAGTCAATGTAGGACTGAGGGTACTTAAATACACAGTATATAAAACAAGGTAAATGAGCTTGTAGCACAGATTGAAATTGACAGGTTCCATATTGTGGGCATCACAGAGACGTGCCTGCAAGATCAGGGCTGGGATCTAAATATCCATATACACATGTATTATTGAAAGGTTGGAAGATGGGCAGAAAGGGCAAGGTTAACTTGTTAGTAAGAAAAGAAATTAAGTCAATAGCAAAAAGCAGTATGGGGTCAGAAAGTGTTGAATCTGGGCAGAGTTGAGGAACTGCAAAGGGCAAAAGACCTTAATGGGAGTTATGTACAGGCCTCCTAGCAATAGTCAGGTCAAAGGCAGAAAATAAATAAGGATAGAAAAGGTAGGAAAGAAAGGCACTATTACAATGATCATGGTGTACTTCAATATGCAAACAGACTAGGAAAATCAGGTTGATAACAGATCCCAAGAAAAGAAAATTGTGGAATATCTGCAAGATAGTTTTGTGGAGCAGTTTCTTCTAAAGCTCATTAGGTTACAGACAATTCTGGGTTTGGTGATGTAATGAGGCAGACTTGACTAGAGAGCTTAAGGTGAAGGAACCCTGGGCAGCAGTGACCACAATATGATAGAATTCACCCTGCAGTTTGAGAGGGAAAAACTTGAAACAAATGTAATGGTATTATAATTGAGGAAAGGTAACTAAAGAGAGGAGCTGGCTAGAGTTGATTGGAAGGGGAACTTAGCAGGAAAGATGGTGGAATAGCAATGGCAGGAGTTTCTGGGGGTAATTTGGGAGTCACAATAGAATATCATTCCGAAGAATAAACATACTAAGGGGAGGACAAGGCAACTACGGTTGACAAGGGAAGTAAGGGGTAGCATAAAAAAACATACAATATGGTGAAGATTAATGGGAAGGCAGAGAATTGTGAAGCCAGAGAAGGCAATAAGAAATGAATAAGTGTGAAAAGGATGAAACATGAGGGTAAGCTAGCTAGTAATATAAAAGAAAATTACAAGTGTTTTAGATATATTAGAAGAAAGCGAGAGGCAAGAGTGGACGTTGTGTTGCTGGAAAATGAGGTTGAGAAGTAGCAATGGGAACAAATAAATGGTGGTGGAACTGAATAGGTGCTTTAAATCAGATTTCACAATGGAAGACACCAGCAGCATACAAGAAATTCAAGAGAGTCAGGAGTGAGTGTCGTGGTCATCACTAAAGAGAAGGTACTGAAAGCTGAAATGTCAGAAGGTGGATAATCACCCACGACCAGATGGACTATACCCCAGAGTTCTGAAGGAAATAGCGGAGGTGATTTTAGAGGCATTCGTGGCAATTTTTCAGGAGTCACTGGAGTAGAGAAGACTAGAAAATGGCAAAAGTAACAGCCCTGGTTATGAAGAGAGGGAGGCAGAGGATGAGAAAGTATAGGCTGGTTAGCCTGACATCAGTCATGGTGAGATTTTACAGTCCATTATTAAAAATGAAATTGTGGAGTATTGGAAGTGAGCTGAAAATGTGTTGCTGGAAAAGCGTAGCAGGTCAGGCAGCATCCAAGGAGCAGGAGAATCGATGTTTCAGGCACGAGTCCTTCTTCAGGAATCCGAAACGTCGAATTTCCTGTTCCTTGGATGCTGCGTGACCTGCTGCACTTTTCCAGCAACACATTTTCAGCTCTGATCTCTAGCATCTGCAGTCCTCACTTTCTCCTAGAGTATTTGGAATTGCATAGTAAAATAGGGCAGAGTCGGCACAGCTTTATCAAGGGGAGGTCATGCCTGACAAATCTGTTAGAATTCTTTGAGAAGCTAATGGGCAACCTAGACAAGGAGAGCCAGTGGACATGGTCTACTTGGATTTCCAGCACACTTTTGACAAGATGGTGCACAGGAGACTGCTAAATAAAATACGAGTTCTTGGTATTAGGGGCAAGGTACTGAAATGCACAGAGGATTGGCTGATGACAGATGGCAGACAGACAGGATGCCAGCCAATGAATAGTGGAGTTCCACAGGTTTCTGTGTTGGCAGCACAAATATTCACCTTATATATTAATGGTCTGCGCCAGAGATCTGGGTTCAATTCCCGCCTCAGGCAACTGTCTGTGTGGAGTTTGCACATTCTCCCCGTTTCTGCGTGGGTTTCCTCCGGGTGCTCCAGTTTCCTCCCACAGTGCAAAAAAATGATCAGGTTGGGTGAATTGGCCATGCTAAATTGCTCGTAGTGTTAGGTGAAGGGGTAAATGTAGGGGCAAGGGTCTGGGTGGGTTGCTCTTCGGAGGGTTGGTGTGGATTTGTTGGGCCGAAGGGCCTGTTTCCACACTGTAAGTAATCTAAATCTAAAAATCTAAATCTGGACGTTGTTGCTAAGTTTGCAGATGACACACAGGTAGGTGGAGAGACAGGCAATATTGAAGGCAAGGCAGATTCTTTTATGCTTGAATGTCACATATGGTGAATTCATCTGCCTTAAAGGTAAGATCTGTCTACTTTGGAATCTAGACCATGCTACTGTACCATAAGACTAATCATCAACCTTTCAATCTTTACACTATTCTAAATGTCCAACAGCTAATCTCTGGAGAGCACAATCAGCTCAATATTGTCTCCAGGTGCTTCACAGCAGTGCTATAAAGCAAAACATGACACAAATTCACATATGGTGATATGAAATGAATAAAAGCTTGATCAATGATAAAGGTTTTAAGAATTAAAACAGAAGTGACGGAGTCAGAGGTTTGAGAGAGAGAATCCCAGAGCCTGGGCCCAGGCAGATGTAGGCAAAGCTACCAATACATTGCTGTTGTTCCTTCAGTGTCACTGGGACAAAATCCAGGAACTCCCTCCCTAACAACATCATTGGTGTGCCTACAACAAATGGACTACAGTGATTCAAGTAGGTAGATTTAAATAACTCCATACAGACCGGTATTCTGTCACCAGGCCACCCTTTATTGATATGAGGGATATCCTTGACACTGATCAAACTCCCTCAGAGCCAGCTCTCAGAGTGATAGGGTGCCTGACACTCCCGTTTTCTTTTTTTAAAATTTTATTAAACATTCCAGCTTACAAACAATTAACCTTAACAGCTGTATACAGAGGAACAGCAATTTACAAGGGAGAGGAGACGCAAAGCCAGGCCCCAAACCCCACTATTCAACCAGTTTTCAGGGAAATGAGGACAAATTCCACTTTCAGTCACATCAAAAGAAGCAGTAACAAATACATACAAGACAGTCCAATTACATAAGAAACAGTGTATAGAATACAGACCATCCCAGCAACCCACCCGTCCCTCCCACCTTCTGGCACTCTAAGGCACCCCTCCCATACACCCCTTCCGGCTCTTGATCCGCCCCATACCCTTTCTGGCTCTCAGTCCACCTAGTCAACTTCTGGCCACCTCTAGGACAGCCCGTCTTGTTTCCCCAAACGCCCCAAACCCCTTGTACGTCTGCGATCAGGACATCCTACCCACCTTCCAGCTTCCCTAAGTGCCCTTCACACCTTCTTGCCACGTGTAGAACAGCCCACTCCGGTACTTCCCTGGGGGGACAGCACCAAAGATGGCCTACCCACTTTCTGGCTCTCAGTCTGCCTCTGCTTACCATCTGGTTCTCCTTCACCCCAATGCACCATCTGGCTCATGGACTGCCCCAACACACCTTTCGGCCACCTCTCGGACAGCCTGTACCCTTCCTTGGGACGACGGCGCGCAGGGCAGCCCACAAACCTTCTGGCCCTCGGCTGGTCTGACACCTTCTGGCCACCTATGGGACAGCCCATTCCGATTACCCTTTCTCAGGACAGCACTCATAATGACCTATCCACCTTTGGCTCCCAGGGTGATCGGCATCAGGGTGGCCAACCATCCTCCGGCTTTCGGGCCAGCCTACCCAACTTCAGGTTTACAGGATGGTCTACCCACCGTCCAGCTCTCAACATGACAGCTTTCAGGATGACTTTTGAGCCTCCCAGCTCACAGTAAGGCCTGCCAGACCCAGGGACACACAAGAGAGTGAAGGTGAGAAACCCAACAAGCAACAAGACAGTCAATTAACAAGAGTACCAGAGTTCCTTCTGGTACAGAGTTCATTACCATAAACAGTTCTCTTCAAAATGTAGAGTCCATTCTCAGGAACAAAGTCCACTCCAGTATACAAAGTGTACTGTCAGAAACAGAGTTCACTCCAAACTGCAGAGTCCACAACACACACACAGGCATTCAGTCTCCATAGAGGCTTGGCCCATCCATAGAGGACCAGGCCCACCCACACAAACACAGTCCATTGTAATGATGCAGTTACCTCACAGGGGTTTGGTCCCCTGTCAAAGGTAGAGTCCACTCCCAAGCTCCAGGACACAAGGAATGCTCACCTCCTAGCACACACAGGTGTTCAGTCTTGTGAGGCTAGAGCACCGACAAGGACCAGGCCTACCCACAGGAACAGCTCATTTGGAAAGATGTATGTTCTCACAAGGGCTCAGTCCAAACACCAAAAAAAGTGAAAACACATACAAAGATGAAAGAAAGCCAGAGTGCAATGGCAAAGTAAAAGAGAAAAGAGTAACACAGCCAGTGAAACAACTGTTCCCTAGAGAGAACTGAATTACACCTCTAACACATTGATTGTGAAGATTAGCCAGTTTAGAAATCCTCATTACAAAAGGAATACCAGTTCACAAATTGGCTATATGGTTCAGCCGGTTCAGGAATCAGATTCCCCAAAAACACAAACCAACTGCATCAGTACAGACTAGATGTGGGCAGCCAGGTCAGAGTCAGTTCCCTCCCTGACAGAAATGCAGAGTCCTTGACAGTGATCCAGCTCCCTCAGAGCCAGCTCTCAGAGTGATAGAGTGTCTGACACTCCTGTTTTTTAAATATTTTATTAACCAGTACAAATTACTAACAAAGTTAATGTTAACAGTTGTATAAAAGAAACAGCAATTTACAGAGGAAAAGGGGCAGCAAAGCCAGACCCCAAACCTCACTGTACAACCAATTCACAGGGAAATGAGGATGAAACTTGAATCCCACCTTACATCAATCAAGAAGGAAACAGCAAACGCAATCACATACAGACAGTCCGATAAACCGAACAATAAAACAGTACCTATATCATAGGCACCCCTGGCAACCCAGCAAACCACACTCCCTCCCACCCTCTAGCCACTCAAAGCAGCCCGCCCCTATGCCCCTTCCGGTTCTCAGTCTGCCCCATGTCCCTTCTGGCTGTCAGTACGCCCTGACACATGTTCCTGCCACCTCAAGGACAGCCTGTCCTGTTGACTGGCATCGGGGTAGCCTACCCACTTTCTGGTTCATAGAATAGCCTACCCACTCTCTGGGCCTCAGGGTGACAGCTTTCAGGACAACCCATGAGCCTCCCAGTTCAGTGAGGCCTGCCAGACCCAGGGACACACAAGACAACACAAGTGATAAACACAATAAGCAAGACAGAATCAATTACCAACAAACAGAGTCTCTTCTGGTACACAGAGTTCATTACCATAAACAGTTCTCTTCAAAATGCAGAGTCCATTCTCAGGAACAGAGCCCACTCCAGAATGCAGAATGTACTGTCAAAGATAGAGATAACACAACCAAAGGCAGAGTCCACTCCTGAAGGCAGCAAATACACACACACCACACACAGGTGTTCAGTCTATATAGAGGCCTGATTTATCCACAGTGAACCAGGCCCACTCACAGGAACACAGTACATTTTGAAGGTGCAGTTAACTCACAGGGGTTTGGTCCACTCCCAAAGGCAGAGTCCACTCCCAAAGGCCAGGACACAAGGCGACTGACTGTGTGGAGTTTGCACGTTCTCCCCGTGTCTGCGTGGGTTTCCTCCGGGTGCTCCGGTTTCCTCCCACAGTCACAAAGATGTGCGGGTCAGGTGAATTGGCCAAGCTAAATTGCCCGTAGTGTTAGGAAGGGGGTAAGTGTAGGGGTATGGGTGGGTTGCGCTTCGGCGGGTCGGTGTGGACTTGTTGGGCCGAAGGGCCTGTTTCCACACTGTAAGTCTAATCTAATCTAATCTAAAGAATGCTCATCTCCCAGGATACACAGGTGTTCAGTCTTTATAGAGGTCTAGTCCACCGACAAAGAGCCAGGCCTCCCCACAGGAACAGCTCATCTGGAAAGATCATTTTCTCACAGGGTCTTAGTCCAAACAAGAAAAAAGTGAAAACACATGCAAAAAGGTAAGAAAACCAAAGTGCAAGAGCTAAGCCCTGCCACAGAATCAACATAGTCCTTTTCTCAAAGTAAAAGAGAAAACAGTAACACACAGGCTGTAACCAGCCAGTGAAACAACAGTTCCCTAATGAGAACTGAATTATACCTGTAACACATTGACTGTGAAGATCAGCCAGTTTAGAAATCAGTCCTCAATACAAAAGGAATACCAGTTAACAAACTGGCTATATATATATATATATATATAAAAATAAATATTATAATTCAGCCAGTTCAGGAATCAGGTTCAACAAAAACACAAAAACCAACATCAGTACACACTGGATTTGGGCAGCCAGGTCAGTTAGTCCCCTCCCTGACACAAATGGAGAGTCCTTGACACTGATCCAGCTCCCTCAGAGCAAGCTCTTAGAGTGTTAGGTGTCTGACACTCCTGTTTTTTTTCTTTTTTTGGTGTGTGTGTGCAGGTGTGAGACACAGTGGAGACACAAAGTGCACAAATCTTTATTTAATTTCCACCACCAGGAAGAAAGGAAACACCCGAGTGGCCTGTGACAAGCAGTGCCCTTCACATCAAAGGGCAATGCTGTGTGATCAAAACAGTGAAGGGGAGGGCAAGGACTAAATCAAAATAGCGTTGGAGGGGGAAATGATGCACTCCACTCCCTGCGGCACCCACCTCTCCCTAAACAACTCCAGGGTGTTGGTGGACACCGCGTGCTCCTTCTCCAAGGACACCCGGGCCCTAACGTAACCGCGGAACTCCTGTTTTTTTATCTGTCAGCCAGGGCTCCCTGATTGGACCAGATCAATAGCCCCAATCAGGGAACTCATATTCTATGAGCTCCATATGGCTGACCTCATTACAATCACTACATTCTTCCTCTTCTGAGTCCAAGGAAATAGGCTGGTTCGTTTTTTATGTCGCTTCTCCTGGGGTGTTTTAGCACAGGATCAGGTTTCTCCAACTCTCGCCTCGGATACCGGCAGCACGTAACGTAGAGTTGCTTGCCTCTTGAGCCTAGAGTATCTAACTCATTCCTTTGTTCAGGGGCAAAGGTGTTGAGGTGGCAACATCTGCTGTGTCCATCTTGGGTTCTGAGGTATTTTCCATGCTTGATGGAGAGGAAGAAACCACAGGTTCAGGCAATCTTTCCAACTATTCCAAGGAGCTGGACAGGTTTTGCTCCTGATGAAGGGATTATGCCTGAAATGTCGATTCCCCTGCTCCTCCGATGTTACCTGATCTGCTGTGCTTTTCCACCACCACACTCATGACTCTGATCTCCTGCATCTGCAGTCCTCACTTTCTCCTAGGTTTTGCTCTTGCCCATTTGCGAGTTTGCAGCTTTCATATGGTCTACTTGCCATATTTTCCAATAATAAATCCAGTTGGGCTTCAGCCAGTAGGCACTTTTGCATGTTTACATCATTAATCCCACATACCAAACGGCTTCTCAGTAACTTATTAGGGTGAAACCAAAGTCACATGCCTCTGTCAACTACCTTAACCTAGTCAAAAATCCTGATACAAATTCCCCTAGTTCTCAAATTGCTGAGTAAAATGGATAACTTCTCAGAATTAGAGAAGGCTTGGGGTCATAATATTTCTCGACTAAATTTGTCAACCTTTGTAAGATTTTAGTACCTGGTGCTTCAGTAAAAGTTAGGCTCCTAATAACTGTTCTCAAGCTATCATGGGAGTTACTTGTTGCTTTTCACCTGCCCCAATGTCATTTGCCCAGAGAAAAAAATGCATTCTTTCCACATACTGGGCTTCATCTTCGATGGCAGGATTGAATGAACCAAGCTTCCCAAATAACGACAAGATGCCAGAAATGCTTATCCCAAATAAAAGATAACTGTTGCGAGTGAATTTCTTCAGAAGAATGCTTTACTTTCATTACCACAGAAATAATTCTGTAGAGGCTGGTATCCCATCACCAACTCACCCTTTATTTACACATGGAAAGTCCTTGACACTGATCAAGCTCCCTCAGAGCTAGCTCTCAGTGTGAACAGAATCTCCAACACTTTTTTCAAATTTTATTAAACAATACAGTTTACAAAACAATTAACATTAACAGCTGTACACAGAGAAACAGCAATTTACAAGGGAGAGGAGCAGCAAAGCCAGGCCCCAACCCCATCACTCAACCAGTTTTCAGGGAAACCTCAAATCCCACTTTCAGTCATCCCAAAAGAGTAACAAGTACATACAAGACAGTCCAATTAGATTTTAAAAAAGTGAATAGAATACAGACCCACCCCAGCAATTACCCATCACTCCCAACTTCCGGCCACTCTAAGGCAGCCCACCCCTACGCCCCTTCTGGCTCTCAGTCTGCATCAGTCCCCTTTGGCTTCTCAGTCCGTTCTGACACACCTTCCGACCACCTCTAGGACAGCCCGTCCTGGTATCTGCCCAGGCTGACAGCTCTGAGGATGGCCTATCCGCCTTCTGGCTCTCGGTCTGCACCTACGTGCCATCTGGGTGTTGCCCACCCTGATGCGCCATCCGGCTTGTGGACTGCCGACACACCTTCCGGCCACCTCTAGTTAAGCCCGTACCGTTCCCTGGGATGATGGCACACAGGGCAACCCACAAGCCTTCCGGATCTCAGCCTGTCCCTCTGCTCTTTCTGGCTCTCGGCCGTTCAGACCACGTCTAGGACAGCCTGTCCCAATGACCCCTTTTTGGGACAACAGTGCTCAGAACGGTCTCCCTACCTTCCAGCTCTCAGGGTAACTGGCATCAGGACAGCCTACCCACCTTCCAGTGCACAGGATGGCCTACCCACCCTCCGGCTCTCGGGGTGACAGCTTTCAGGACATCCCATGAGCCTCCCAGCTCACAGATAAGGCCTGCCTGACCCAGGGACACACAAGACAGTGCAGGTGATAAACCCAACCAACAGCAAGACACAGTCGAATACCAACACCAGTCCTTTCTGGTACACAGAGTCCATTACCATAAACAGTCTATTCTCAGGAACAGAGTCCACTCCAGTATGCAGAATACATTGTCAGAGATAGAGTCCACTCATGAAGGAAGCAAATACACACCCCACAGCACACACACAAGTGTTCAGTCTCTATGGAGGCCTGGTTTATCCACAGAGAGCCAGGCCCATCACAGGAACACAGTACATTATGAAGGTGCAGTTAGGTCACAGGGGGTTGGTTCAGGCCCGAAGGCAGAGTCCACTCCCGATCTCCAGGACACAGCAAGTGCTCACCTCCCAGCACACACACAGGTGTTGTCTTTACAGAGGCCTAGTCCACCGCCAAGGGTCAAGCCTACCCACAGGAACAGCGCATCTGGAAAGTGGTATTTTCTCACAAGGGCTCAGTCCAAACCAAAAAACAATGGACACATACAAAAAAAAGAAAACTAGAGTCCAAGGGCTAAGTTCAGGAATCAGGGTTCCGCCCACAAAAAGCAGAAATCAACATACAAACTGTGGCCCAACCAGCACAGAGTCAGACTCCTTCCTGGCACAAAATGGAGAGTCCTTGACACTCAGGGCCAGCTTTCAGAGTGAACAGAACCTCCAACACTCTTTTTCACAACTCATTTTTTTTTATCAGGCAGGGCTTCCAGATTGGAGCAGATTAATAGCCCCAATCAGGGAACTCGTATTCTATGAGGTCCACCTGGCTGACCTCATTAAATCATGACAGAACTCACCACTACCATTTCAAAGGCAATAAGGAATGGGTATTTCTTCCCATGAGGGACATTTTGCGAGATCTTCTTTTAACAATGTTGGTTTAAGAATAAATACAGTCAGGGCACCAGGGAGAATTCACCTTGCTCTTTTTATATCCACTGGTAAGAGGTGACAGGATTTAATGTGTCACCTGAAAATCACTCATACAGTGCTACACGGGGAATATCAGCCTGGATTAAGTGCTCAAATTTCTGGAAAGGGACTCCAACTCACAACCTTTTGGCTCATTAACAAGATATATACCTAGGATGCAGTTGACTGCAAGAAAATGGGAACAAAAGACATTCCTGGCAGTGGGAATGTAACTGGGAGTTTAGAGCCCTCTTGTGGCTTTAAAAGGAATAACGTATATTGCCAAGTCTGGCCAATATAATTGTCCTATCCTTGAGAGTGTAACAATGTGGGTAGCATTCCCTACCTCTGAAGCACTGGATTCAAATCCCACACCAGGACTTGACTTTCAAGGAAGGTGCATTCACAACGTGGCCAAGCAGGGAAAGCATCAATGTGCAAACCTTTCCAACAAATGTCAGGGATGGGAGAAATTCCTGCTCAGCCATGTCATGGAAGGACAGTTTAGGTCTCCGCTATCTTTCTCTCTCTCTCTCCAGGTCAAGACTGCAACATGCCTGTTAAAAAGTCTATGCGGCCACAGTAACCCTGACTTCCTGCTCACATCACCAATACAAGACAGAAACCCAATATGCAGGTCCAACTGAATGATGTTAAATCACTACATGCTTCCCAAATGCACCACTCGGTTCATTCTGGGGTTACATAGGATTGAAGGTTCTTGGATTGATCTCTGAAAAATATTGAGCACACAGAACTACGATACAGGTAGTCACATGTCTGGCTATTGCAATACAAGGCCCTGGTTAGACAACTCCTAGAGTCACTGTGTATAGTGAAAGGGTTTAATGAATGTTTAAATGAGCCTCTGAAGTGAGTTATGGTGTCACTGTGATCTCAGTAGCTATACACGTCAGTATTCTACTAAAGATTTGGACCCTTGGAGTACATGCCTTTGTAGCCTTACCATCGTGAACAATGCAAAGTTTAACTATTACTAAGAATTCTGATCTGAGTTTTTTTTATAGAGTCATAGAGATGTACAGCATGGAAACAGACCCTTCGGTCCAACTCGTCCTGTTAAGACCTAAAGAGTCCACACTATAACACATTCTAACACTCTGCTTCTGAGTATCACAGAGAGTAGGGAGTGCAGTACAGATTTACCAGAATGAGACCTAGACTGCAACAGTTCAGCTACAAGGAAATAAGACACAAACTAAGGCAAATTCTCTGGAACTTGGATGATTAAGAGGTGATTTGATGGAAGTGCTCAAGATATTAAGGAAATCTGATAAGACAGAGCGAAACCATTTCCACTGGTTGGAGAGTTAAGGACTAGATAACAGAGTGTAGACTTTGGAGCCAGACATTCACAGAGTCAGTACAGAGTCAGTAAGCCAAATAGCTTGCCTCCATATGGTGGGGATTCTATAATGATTCTTTCAGGACTGAAATTGGGAAATACTTTAACACAGAAGTTATACATTTGAAAAAGCCAATGATTGCTAGTGGCCACCACTGTCAGGACACGGGTGTGGAGGAGGAGACATTCCCTGGATATCATGCAGCCGCATTAACACCATTGATTTAGGGGTCCTTGTGATGCAGTGATAGTGTCCCTACCTCTACGTCAGGCGGGCCGGAGTTCAAGTCCTACCTACTCCAAACACATGTAATAAATCTCTGAACAGATTGATTAAAAAGTAAGTATAAATGAGTAAGAAGTAATGGCTGTCATGGAAGGTGAATTGGAATAAATTCTGATTGGAAAAGACATGTCTGGATACCAATATTTTTAACCTCTGGTTTTGGCAGTATGGACATAACAGCTCATTTCACTGTATGTAAGTAAAAAATGAGGTCTGCAGATGCTGGAGATCACAGCTGCAAATGTGTTGCTGGTCAAAGCACAGCAGGTCAGGCAGCATCTCAGGAATAGAGAATTGGACGTATGCTCGAAACGTCGAATTCTCTATTCCTGAGATGCTGCCTGACCTGCTATGCTTTGACCAGCAACACATTTGCAGCATTTCACTGTATGAGCTGCTTCTCATGAAAGTAGCTGCACCATCCTCTTTAAGTGCAGCAAGCTATAGGACCTGCTTGGTTAATGTGGTGGAGGAAAACCCACTTCCTGGTCTAAATAGAAATGTCTGATGTAATTAGCAATATGTATTTCATTGCATGTCAGCAACTAGTTACAGGCTACATTGATATGATAAACATTGTCACAGAGACTTTGAGCCATTCCAGATGAGGATTGCCCCTGCAAGAACCTAATCTATTCTCCCCACAAGTCTATAAAAATGTCTTCACAGCTCTGATGAAGAAGCATCCAGACTCAAAATGTTAGCTTGCTCTCTCCACTGTCGCTGCCTGACCCACTGTGGTCTCCAGCAGTTTTTGTTTTCAGTACAGATTCCAGCATTTGCAGTAACTTGCTCCTCTCTTCATAGTGGCCAGTGCTTACAATGCGAAGGGCTTGGTTAGCTCAGTTGGCTGTCTAGCTGACAATTTAGTAAGGGCAGAATAATATCAACAGTGTGGGTTCAATTTCCAACTCCTGATGAAGGGCTTATGCCCGAAACATCGAATTTCCTGTTCCTTGGATGCTGCCTGACCTGCTGCGCTTTAACCAGCAACACATTTTCAGCTCAATTTCCAACTGAGATTACCATGAAGGGCTCTCCTTCTCAACCTCTCCCCTTGTCTGAGGCATGGTGACCCTCTGGGGGCTCTGACAGCACCAGTCGTCTCTTTCTCTAATGGGAGAGCAGCTCCATGGTCTAGAAATACTATGGCAACCTAACCTTAGGGCACTCCCCAGTATTAACCTTTCCAACCACTTATATCCCACAGATTCAAGAAAGTGACAAACTTTGGTAGACCCTTGGAAAGCAGAAGCCCCATAGAATGGCACAGAAAGATGAGGGAAACAGAGAAAAAAAGCACCTGTAAGGCATAGGTCAGTGAACTCAGCGAAAGAAAAGGGAAGTGGAAAAGGCAAAGTAAAGACTAAGAGTGTAACAGAATTAAAATCTACACTGGCAGTCAATTTTCGTTCATTAGATGTGGACTTTGTTGGTGAGGATAGCATATATTTCTCACCCCTAATTGCTAGAGGGCAGTAACAGTCACACATTGCTAAGGGCTCAGAGTCCCACGTAGACCAGACCAGATAAGGACAGCAGATTTCCTTCTTTGAAGGGCATTAGTGAACCAAATGGGTTTTTAATGACAATTGATGGTCATTATGTGGTCTCTATTAGAGTAGTTTTTTAATTCCATTTATCAGGTTGGGATTGGAAACAATGTCCTCAGATCACTAACCTGGGGTTCTGGGTTACCAGTGCAATGATATTACCACAACAGTGTCATTGGTTAGTCCATAGTTGAAGTTCCTTTTATTTCATTTATGGGATGAGGGCATCACTGGCTAGGTCTGCATTTAATGCCCAGAAGGTAGTTAAGAGTCAGTCATATTGTTGCAGTTTTGGAGTCAAATGTAGGTCAGATCAGGTAAGGATGTCAGTTTCCTTCCCTAAAGGACATTAGTGAACCAGATGGGTTTTTTTCTGATAACCAACAATGGATTCATCGCAATCATAGAGCCATCGAGTCATTGAGATGTACAGCATGGAAACAGACGCTTCGGTCCAACCCGTCCATGCCAACGAGATATCCCAACTCAACTTAGTCCCACCTGCCAGCACCTGGCCCATATTCCTCCAAACCCTTCCTAATCATATACCCATCCAAATGCCTTTTAAATGTTGCAATCGTACCAGCCTCCACCACATCCCCTGGCAGCTCACTCCATTGACGCACCACCCTCTGTGTGAAAAAGTAGCTCTCCTTTATATCTTCTACCTCTCATCCTAAACCTATGCCCTCTAGTTCTGGACTCCCCGACACCAGGGAAAAAAGCTTTGTCTCTTTATCCTATCCATGCCCCTCATAATTTTGTAAACCTCTATAAGGTCACCCCTCAGCCTCCAACGCTCCAGGGTAAACAGCCCCAGCCTGTTCAGCCTCTCCTTATAGCTCAGATCCTTCAACCCTGGCAACATCCTTGTAAATCTTTTCTGAACCCTTTCAAGTTTCACAACATCTTTCCGATAGGAAGGATACCAGAATTGCATGCAATATTCCAACAGTAGCCTTACCAATGTTCTGTACAGCCGCAACATGACCTCCCAACTCCTGTACTCAATACTCTGACCAATAAAGCATACCAAACACCTTCTTCACTATCCTATCTACCTGTGACTCCACTTTCAAGGAGCTATGAACCTGCACTCCAAGGTCTCTTTGTTCATCAACACTCCCTAGGACCTTACCTGTATAAGTCCTGCTAAGATTTGCTTTCCCAGCAGATCTTAGCACCTTGCATTTATCTGAATTAAACTCCATCTGCCACTACTCAGCCCATTTGCCCATCTGGTCAAGATCCATTTGTAATCTGAGGTAACTCTCTTTGCTGTCCACTACACCTCCAATTTTAGTGTCATCTGCAAACTTACTAACTGTACCTCTTATGCTCGCATCCAAATCATTTATGTAAATGACACGGGCGGCACAGTGGCATAATGATTAGCACGGCTGCTTCACAGCGCCAGAGACCTGGGTTCAATTCCCGCCTCAGGCGACTGCGTGGAATTTGCACATTCTCTCCATGTCTGCATGGGTTTCCTCCGGGTGCTCCTGTTTCCTCTCTCAATCCAAAGATGTGCAGGTCAGGTGAATTGCCCATAGTGTTAGGTAAAGGGGTAAAAAGTGAGGTCTGCAGATGCTGGAGATCAGAGCTGAAAATGTGTTGCTGGTTAAAGCACAGCAGGTCAGGCAGCATCCAAGGAAAGGGAAATTCGACGTTTCGGGCCGGAGCCCTTCATCAGGAACCGGGGTAAATGTAGGGGTATGGGTGGGTTGCGCTTTGGTGGGTCGGTGTGGACTTGTTGGGCTGAAGAGCCTGTTTCCACACTGTAAGTAATCTAATCTTTAAAAAAAAAGTAGAGGACCTAGCACCGATCCTTGTGGCACTCCACTGGTCACAGGCCTCCAGTCTGAAAAGTAATCCTCCACCACCATATTCTGCCTTCTACATTTGAACCAGTTCTGTATCCAAATGGCTAGTTCTCCATGTGTTCCGTGAGATCTAAACTTGCTAACCAGTCTCCCATGGGGAACCTTGTTGAATGCCTTACTGAAGTCCATATAGATCACATCTACCGCTCTGCCCTCATCAATCCTCTTTGTTACTTCTTCAAAAAACTCAATCAAGTTTGTGAGCCATGATTTCCCACGCACAAAGCCATGTTGACTATCTCTAATCAGTCCTTCACTTTCCAAATACATGTACATCCTGTCCCTCAGGATTCCTTCCAACAACCTGCCCACCACCGAGGTCAGGCTCATTGGTCTATAGTTCTCTGGCTTGTCCTTACTTCACTTCTTAAACAGGGGCACCACGTTAGCCAACCTCCAGTCTTCCAGCACCTCACCTGTGCTTATCAATGATACAAATATCTCAGCAAGAGGACCAACAATCAATTCTCTAGCTTCCCACAGAGTGCTAGGGTACACCTGATCAGGTCCTGGGAATTTATCCAATTTTATGCATTTCAAGACATCCAGCACTTCCTCTTCTGCAATATGGACATTTTGCAAAATATCACCATCTATTTCCCCCACAGTCTATATCTTCCATAATCTTTTCCACAGTTAATACTGATGCAAAGTACTCATTTAGCATCTCCCCCATTTTCTGCCACTCCACACAAAGGCCGCCTTGCTGATCTTTGAGGGGCCCTATTCTCTCCCTAGTTACCCTTTTCTCCTTAATGTATTTGTAAAAACTCTTTGGATTCTCCTTAATTCTATTTGCCAAAGCTATCTCATGTTCCCTTTTTGCCCTCCTGATTTCCCTCTTAAGTATACTCCTACTGCCTTTATACTCTTCTAAGGATTCACTCGATCTATCCTGTCTATACCTCACATATGCTTCCTTCTTTTTCTTATCCAAACCCTCAATTTCTTTAGTCATCCAGCATTCCCTATACCTACCAGACTTTCCTTTCACCCTGACAGGAATATACTTTCTCTGGATTCTTGTTAACTCATTTCTGAAGGCTTCCCATTTTTCAGCCGTCCCTTTACCTGCGAACATCTGCCCCCAATCAGGTTTAGAAAGTTCTTGTCTAATACCGTCAAAATTGGCCTTTCTCCAAATTAGAACTTCAACTTTTAGATCTGGTCTATCCATTTCCATCACTATTTTAAACCTAATAGAATTATGGTCGCTGGCCCCAAAGTGCTTCCCCACTGACACCTCAGTCACCTGCCCTGCCTAATTTCCCAAGAGTAGGTCAAGTTTTGCACCTTCGCTAGTAGGTACATCAATCATTGGACTCTTAATCACAGAATTTTTTGAATTCAAATTCTACCATCTGATGTGGTGTGACTTGAACCTGGATCGCCAGAATGTTACATGATTCTGTAGATTAATACTCCACTGATAATACCACTTGGCCATCGCCTATCCTAGGCTACCTGCCTTCTGGAGCTTTATTCTTACTCTTTTGTCTTCAGCCCTTGTTATCTGTTTCAAAGCCAGCTACATGGAATGAAGCAAGACTCACTATTATGGAGGGTTCACCATGCTCTCTTCCTAGCTATTACTGTCAAAGACTATCTTCTTCAAGTGGGCTTTCAGGACTTCTCTGAAACCTTTGCTGACAGCCCTTTCACTGGAAATAGAGAGCACATTTGGAAGACAGGTCTTTAGCATTCATTATCTGTCCAGTGTGGTTACTAGATGAGAATGGTCATTCTCTGCCCAGGATGCCTGCTTCCTACAGGATAATCACGTCAATGCTACTCATTGGTCCATACCTGATAGGTATTTAAACCCTTTCTGAGTGAGGAGGATACTCAATTCTTGACACTGAATAAAACATTAACACAGCTTTGATGGTCATTATGATGTCACCACCAAACATGACTGGGAGGAAGGGGGTAATAATGGCAAACGTGACAACGCAGGGCCTAGGGCATTTAGGCAACAAAACATACAGGAAACAAATCAGACAGCTCCTGCCTTATAACTGTGAGTGAACAAAATACTACATCTTTCGCAAGAGGCTTCCAAAAGTATAAATGATTTTCAGAAATTGGTAAAGCATATGATTTTTTTAACCTTTTTTTGTGGGATATTGGTATCACTGGCAAAGCCAGAATTTGTTATTCATCCCTAACAGCCCTTGAACTGACTGACTTGCTAGGCCATTTCTGAGGGCAGTTAAGAATAAAGCACCTTACAATGGGTGTGGAGTCACATATATATCAGACCAGCAAATTTTTTTCTCAAGAGGGTATGAGTGAATCAGATGAGTTTTTATAGCAATCAATGATAATTTAATTGGTACCATTACCTAGACTAGCTTAATTTTCCATATTAATTAATTAACTTGTTAAAATACTACCAGCTGCCCCGGGTGGGACTAGAACCCATGTCTTTAGTACTGTAATCATTAGTGAGGGCCCCTATATGACGGGTCTAACAATATTAATGTACCACTACACCACCATCTCCCCACCAGCCTCCTAAGGCCAAAAGTTAAAACAAGCTAGCTGTAAAATCCTCATCCATGTTTTTGTTGCCTTTAGATTCAAATATTCCAATGCACTCACAACTGTCAGCCTCCATAAACGTTAGATCATCTCAAACCCTGCTGCACATAACTGAACTGTGCTCATTGACCTACACTGGACTCTCCTCCTGCAATACCTTAGTTTAAAAATTCTCTTCTTAGCTTTCAAATCGTTCCGTGGCCTTGCATCCATAGACATGCCCCATCTCTGTAACAAAAACAGAAATTGCTGGAAATGCTCAGCAGACCTGACAGCATCTGCAGAGAGAAATCAGAGTTAACATTTCAGGTAGAACGATCCTTCCTGAGAACTGGTGATAGCTAGGAATATTTTGGTTTATGTATAGAAAATACGGTGGGGGAAGGGGGTAAAGAGTAAAAAATAGGTGGGGATGAAGCCAATGAGAGAAAAGGACAAAGAAGTGGTTAATAATTTGTCTAGGAGGGTGAATGGCTGTTAATGGGGATTGTTAGTGGCTAACAATGGGTTGTGTGTAATAGCACATTATGTGATAACAATGGGCCTGGTGTATGGGAGTTAGGGTAAGGACATGGGAGAGCTCAAGCCCTAAAGTTACTGAACTTGATTTTGAGTGCAGAAGGCTGCAGGATTCCCAAGCGGAAAATGAGGTGTTCTTCCAGCTTAGTTGGGCTTCGCTGGAGAACTGCAGCAAGCCTGAGTCAAAGACATTGGCCAGGGAACAGGGTGATGTTTCAAGGTGGCAGGCAATCGGGTTACAGTTAGGGCCTGTTTTGCGGACAGAACATAGGTGTTCTGCGAAGCGGTCACCCAGTCTAAGCTTTGGTTCCCCAATGTAGAGGAGACTACATTGTGAGCAGCAAATGCAATAGTCTAGATTCTGTGAAGTGCAGGTAAAGTGCTGATTCATCTGGAAGATGTGTTTGGGCCTTTGTATACTGAAGAGGGAGGAAGTAAATGGACAGGGGTTACACCTTTTGCAGTTCCGGGGAAGGTGCTGCAAGGGTGTGTGATGACATTGGGAGCAGAGGAAGAGGGGACTAGGGTGTCCTGGAAGGTATGGTCCCTGTGGAAGGCTGACAAGGGAGATGGGGAATATGTGTCTGGTGGTGGCATCTCGCTGGAGGTGGTGGAAATGGCAGCTAAGAAACCTCTGAATGTGGATACTGGTAGGATGTAGATGAGGACAAGGGGAACACAATCGTTGTTGTGGGAGGGAAGAGAGGGGTGAGTTCCGAAGTGTGGGAAATGGGTTGGATCTGGCTGAGGGCTCTGTCAACTACGGTGCTGGGGAATCCTTAGTTGAGGAAGAAGATGAACATTTCACAGGCTCCCTTGTTGAAGTTGGCATCATCAGAACAGACGTGATGGAGACAGAGGAACTTGGAGATTGGAATAGAGTCTTCACAGAAAATGGGATGTGAGGAAATATAGTCAAGTAATTGTGGGAGTCGGTGGATTAAGACTGGATATTAATGGCCAGCCTATCCCCAGAAGTGGAAACAGAGATATAGAGGAAGGGAAGGGAGGAGTCAGACATGGACCAGGTGAAGATGACTGCGGGGTGGAAATTGGAAGCTAAATCGCTAAACCTTTCCAATTCCGATGTGACAAGGAAGCAGCACTGATGATATCATTGATATACTGGATAAACAGTTGTGGGTAGGGGCTGGAATAGGACTGGAACAAAGAATGTTCCACATATTTCACAAAGAGACAGGAATAACTGGGGCCCATGACCACCCCTCTGACCTGAAGAAAATTAGATGAGTTTAAAGAAAAGCAATTCAGGACACGGACGTGCTCAGCCGGTAGGGGAGGCTGGTGGGGATCGTTCAGGCCTTTGTTCCAGGAAGAAGCAGAGAGCCTTGTGACCATCTCTGTAATCTCCCCCAGCTCTCCAAGGTCTCTGCATTTCTCTCATTTTGGCCACTTGAGCATCCCCTGATTTTTACTGGCTCACCATTGAATTGAATGATTTATTACCACTTGCATTTAACAAATAAATTGTGAGAAGTGTATGTTGTCATGCTCCTGTACCACTTTTTACTTAGAGGATATGAAGATATGAGTGAAATTAAGATATAAGACTTAAACCAAAGTTAATCTTCCTCCGTTCTTGTGCTTCGCTTGACATCAGGGGGGTTTCCACCAAGGACTCTGGGCCCACCAATATCCCCATATCACAGTCCATTGCAGGAAAACCAGTTTGGACCTACCACATCACTGCAGTTAAAGCCCAACATCTCTGATTTCAAATGTAGGCCACAGATGTTGCTTTCTCTGTCGATGTGATACCCATTCTGCCACCGCTAGTGGGGATCCAACCAGTGTTGAAGTTGTCAATTGTCAGACGCCATCTTTTGCTGCTGGCCTCCATCACTGACATTGCCTCCACTGATGTAGCAACTAATGTCAATACCGGATCCTGTGCTGCCCCCCCCCCCCCCCCAACTCAACTGCTTTCATCTTGCTGAAATCTTCCGCCACAAGTCTGCACTGGGCCCACTTGAGTCCGTGATGGGCTCAGTTGAGCCCTCGCTGGGCCCACTTGAATCTGTGCTGGGCTCAGTTGCCACTGTTGATGTTGCCACCACGACTGAGCTCCTCACTTAAGGCAAGTACAAAAAGAAAAGAAAAGAGAAAAGAAACTAAAAGAAATGTTGACTGAGAGAGTTAGCCCCGGGCTCAGGAGCCCTACTCTGCTGCATCTAGGAATGGGAATGACATTGATGGCTGTGCCTTCAGCTTCTAGGGCTCCAAGTTCTAGAATTACCTCCTAAAAGCTCTTTGTCTCGCCATCTCACTTTCCTTCTTTAAAATGATTGACGTTTATATCCCTAATTCGTTGATGAAGCTTCTGTTCACCTGTCCAAATATTTCCTTAGATAGCTCAGTGTCAGACTTTGTTTAGAGAAGCTGAGGGTGTTCTCAGTGAAGAAAGTGAAGAAGTTTCTTAGAGGATATCAAAATTCACGAGGAATTTCTGTACAGAGTAGACCAGGGAGAATGTGTTTTGAAGGATCGAAAAGCAGAGGATATCAATATAAGGTGCTTGGCAATAGAAGTGATGACAGTGTTTTTTGTCACACAGCTTGGTAGGGTCTGGATTGTGATGCCAAAACTTGTGGTGGAGACCGATTTGAATGAGGCTTTCTTACGGAATCGGCTAATAATGTATAGTATGTACTAGTCATGTAATCTGCTGGAAATGTAATTCATGATTGCTATTCAAGAACAACTTGCATTCATAGTACATCTTAAACAGAGAGCAGCATAATCTCTATAGTACAAATCACCTCTATTCATTAAATAAAATGCTAATTTCTCTACTAATTTCCCAACATTGTAGGGAGAGGGACTTTCCTGTATCCCTGAACTTTTTGACCACATGCTGCAAAACAGCTATCCTGTGACACTCTCACCACTGTCGCCCTCATAGACGAACAAACTGACCGAAATGGCTCACCGGTGGCTGAATCAAGAACAGCTGCCTACTCTAAAGAAGCAGTTGGAGCTCCTGCAGCCTAACCAGCGGTAAGATCCCTTAATGCTCCGCTGGTTAGGGAAAAAGAAGAGGCAATTCAACCCCTTGAGCCGGTTACCACTTTATATTCAATCATTTGGGCAAGATTTTCTGAGGAGAGAAAATCGCATTCAGATTGCCACTCTACTTTGTCATTACTTTAAGAGAGCTCTGCATTTCTGACACGCAATTTCCATCAGGATAACTTCAGAAATGCAGAACAGTTACTTGAATTTGACTTACTGCAAAATAGTTCAGGAAAAGCAAACCACTCCCTTTTTCATATTATGTAATTCAAAGGTCCAGCATCACAGCCACTACTTTGACAGCTCCTGTGAAAAGGTAAATATTTCAGTATGAAGTTAAGGAGTGGGAACAGTAGAATTGGAGATTGCCAGGTAAATAGGGTTCGAGGTAGATAGGATGCTAGAGGGATAGACTGAGTATGGCAGGAAGGTAGAGTGCAGAGTAAATAGGGTGTCAGGTTGTTAGTATGCCAGAAAGCAAGGTGGCATACAGGATCAAGTAAATCATGGGAAGTTCAGTGTAGGTCATGTGTACTGGCAATATTGTGCTCAGGAGAGGGGGGAATGGGCCAAGTCTGCTAGTGATGGAGATGGTGTCACATTCTGAAGAGAGAGGATGTCAGTTCCCAGGGATTAGAGGAACGTTGGGTTCGGTTTTGAGAGATGTCAGGTCCCAGAGGTAGGGGTGTGGCAGGAACTGGAGGGTAGATATTTCAGGGGTAGAGTAGCTGTCGTGTCCTGGAGGGGGGAGATGGGGAGTATTGGGTCAGGGTCTTGCGAATGTGAAGATGCGGGGGAAATGTGGTTGAGATGTGTGTAGTAAGTTGATAACACTATCAACCTGGGTGGTCAGTATAATAGTTACTCAGAAATTAGACTTTCTTTAAAAGTCTAACTTTTCCTGACTAACTGTACTTAACTGCAGCAGAATCCTGTGAATTTTGATTTAAATGGACAGCCAGAGGGTTCCAAATGTGGTGGAATTTTGCAGCAGAATCTTCAATTTCCTAGGCACTTCCCAGAAAGTCTGGACGTTGGGCCCTCATGTGTAACTCACATTTACACAGAAATATGGAAGAATGTTTCAAGTTGCAGGGGTACTTGGATAAACTGCAGAATTGGGCTGAGAGGTGGCAAATGTGTTCAATGCAGATAAATGTGAGGTGATGCACTTTGGGGAAAAATAACAGGAAGGCAGAATACTGGGTCAATGGAAAGATTCTTGGTAATGTGGATGTGCAGAGGGACCTTGGAGTCCATGTACATAGATCCCTGAAAGTTGCCACGCAGGTTGATAGTGCTGTTAAGAAGGCATACAGCGAGTTAGGTTTTATTGGTAGAGGGATTGAGTTCCGGAACCGTAATGTCATGCTGCAACTATACAAAATGCTAGTGTGGCCGCACTTGGAATATTGTGTACAATTCTGGTTGCCCCATTACAGAGAGGATGTGGGAGCATTGGAAAAGGTGCAGAGGAGATTTACCAGGATGTTGCCTGGTCTGGAGGGAAGGTCTTAAGAGGAATGGCTGAGAGACTTGGGTCTGTTCTCATTAGAAAGAAGAAAGGCTAAGAGGGGACTTGATAGAGACATACAAAATGATCAGAGGATTAGACGTGAAAGTCTTTTTCCACGGATGATGATCTCAACTTGTACGAGAGGGCATAGCTACAAAATGAGGGGTGATAGATTTAAGATAGATGTCAGAGGCAAGTTCATTACTCAGCAAGTGGTAAGGGCATGGAATCCCCTGCCTGTCAATGTAGTTAACTCAGTCACATTAGGGAGATTTACACAATCCTTGGATATGCACATGGATGATGATGGGATAGTGTTGGGGGGAGTGGGGTGGGCTTAGATTATTTCACAGCTCAGCGCAACAGCAAGGGCCAAAGGGCTTGTTCTGTGCTGTATTGTTCTATGTTCTATAATTACCTGACCATAGCAAAACTGAAAATGTTTTGCTAGGAAAGTGCAGCAGGTCAGGCAGCATCCAAGGAGCAGGAGAATCGACATTTTGGGCATGAGCCCTTCTTCAGGAATGGCAAAATCCAGCCTTTTGTTGCCCATCCATAATGCCCTCAGACCGAATGGCTTACTTGGCCAGGTTAAAGGACAATTAAGAGTCAGCCACAATGCTGTGGGTTTGGAGTCACGTATGTGCCAGACCAGGTAAAGACAGCAGATTACCTTTTTTAGACAGCACTGGTGAACCAGTTAGACTTTTACAACAATCGATTACAATTTTGTGGTCCCCATCATTGAAACTAGCTTTTAATTTAAATTTGTTATTAATTGAATTTCGATTCTACTAGCTGCAATGGTGGAATTTAAACTAATTAACCTGGGCTTCTGAATTATTTATCTAATGACATTACTGTCATAATTCCTTAACATTAATCTTAAACTCTTAGGATCTTCCTTTCCATCTACCCACCCTGCTTTCATAACCCTTATTCCATGAAAATCGATTGATATCAATTCAAAATTTTCAATTGATCCCAACTGTCCCACCATTTTTCTGAGGGACAATTTTCTGCTACCCTATGAAGATCTCACAACTGAACTGTCCAGCTCTATCTTTAGGGTTATGTCTCCTTACTCTGGACTCTTGCCTGAGCTTGAGGCAGGGCTGGGACTATACGTAACACTGCAAGAAAGATTTTCAATTCATCGCTGTCTGGTTCATCAGTAAAAGCCCTACACATGAAGACTACAAGACTATAGACCATAAGATATAAGAGCAGAAAGAGGCCATTTGACCCATTGAGTATGCTTTGCCATTCCATCATGGCTAATATGTTTCTCAACCCACACTCCCGATTTTCTCCCATAACTACTGATCCTCTTATTAATCAAGAATCTATCTTTGTTCTAAAGGCACACAACGATTTGGCCTCCACAGCCCTCTGCAGTAATCAGTTCCACAGATTCATCACTCTCTGGCTGAAGAAATCCTGCTCATTTCAGTTCTCAAGGGTCGATCCCCTCACTCTTAGGCTGTGCCCTCGGATCCTAGTCTCTCCTACTTAGTGGAAACATCTTCACCATGTCCATTCTATCCAGGCCTCTCAGTATTCTGTAAATTTCAATGAAATTCCTGCTCATCCTTCTGAACTCCAACAAGTACAGACCCAGAATCCTCAACTGTTCCTCAAATGACAAGCCCTTCATTCCCAGGATTGTTCTTGTGAATCTCCAAAATATGGGGCTCAAAACTGCTCATAGTATTTCAAATGCGGTCTGACTACAGCCTCCGCAGCACATCCCTGCTCTTGTGTTCTAGCCCTCTTGAAACATTACACTTCCCTTCCCATCTGCTGACCGCATTTAACCATAAGAAAATCCTGAACCAGGACTCCTAAGTCCCCTTGTTTCCAGATTTCTGAAGCCTTTCCCTATTATTCCCACCACATGCATAACCTCACTCTTTCCAACATTGTACTCCATATATGACATAATTGCCCACACTCCTCGCTTGTCCAAGTCCTCTTGCAGCCTCTCCCCACTTTCTCAACACTACTTGTCCTTCTATCTATCTTTGTGTCATCTGCAAAATTAGCAATAATGCCCTCAGTTCTTTCGTCTATTTCATTAATTTATAATGTAAATACTTGTGATCCCAACTCTGACTTTGGCAGAACTCCTCTAGTCACTGACTGCCATTCTGAAAAATACCCCTTGAAAAGATTCACTGAGTTCAGTACATCAAGGCTGTTTGGAAATTTTCAATCCAATTCGGGATTCTCACGTGGCAGGGGCAAGCTGAAGCACTTGTGGGCTGACAGACAGCTGGAGAAACTCAAAACGTTAGGCAGCATCTGTGGAGCAAGAAACAGAGTTAATATTTTGAGTCCAGTATGACTCTACTGTGGAACTAATGGCCTAGAGTCAGAGAGATGTACAGCACAGAAACAGATCGTGCTGACCAGATATCCCAATCCAATCTAGTCCCACTTGCCAGCAGCCATCTCATATCCCTCCAAACCCTTCCTATTTATATATCCATCCACATGCCTTTTAAATGTTGCAATTGTACTCGCCTCCACCACATCCTCTGGCAGCTCATTCCATACACGTACCACCCTCTGCATGAAAAGGTTGCCCCTTAGGTGTCTTTTATATTTTCCTCCTCTCACCCTAAATATATGCCCTCTAGTTCTGGACTCCCACATCCCAGGGAAGAGACGTTGTTTATTTATCCTATCCATGCCCCTCATGATTTTATAAACCTCTATAAGGTCACTCCTCAGCCTCCGACGCTCCAGGGAAAACAGCCCCAATCTATTCAACCTCTCCCTACAGCTCAAATTCTCCAACCCTGGCAACATCCTTGTGAATCTTTTCTGAGCCCGTTCAAGTTTCACAACAGCCTTCCAATAGGAAGGAGAACAGAACTGCACACAGTACTCCAAAAGTGGCCTAACCAACGTCCTGTACAGCCACAACATGACCTCCAAACTCCTGTACTCAATACTCTGACCAATAAGGGACTAAACTGGACTCCTTTCTCCCATCCAATCTCACTCATTCTGCTTGCAACATGGTAGTTTGACAATTGAATTTTTTTTATAATTAATGATTTAAAAGAGTTGCAGAGTGGCCAGCTCCATTTTGAAGCAACTGCTGTCTGAATTACCTTCTACAGCAGCCTGTTGCACCTCTTAAGCTAGAAAATCTCTGATTGGGCGGCTAGCTTCAAGTGCCTGCCTGCTATCCTTAATTGGATGGTGAGCCAGTCTTCATTACAACCAGAGGGCATCTTTTGAAAATATTTGTTGGTGACCCTCCCAAGGATTCAAGACTCAGATAGGGTCAGAAGAACCATCAAGCTCCTGACCTCAGCAACACAGGTAGCAGGTGGGTGCTTGCTTGTGATCAGTACCCAAGATTCTTACTGGAGACTATTAATACATTTGGATATTAAGTGAAACCAGCCATGGATTGGATCCGTCCTTTCCTAACAATTATGTAATTAATCCATAAATACTGAATGTAAAACTTGTAATGATTTTGAGACTTTCACAAGCTTGGATCATCACAACTTGCTTTATACCAATTAAGTACTTCTGCAATGTTACATAGGAAATAAGAGCAGGGGTTGGCCACCAATCTCAATCATGAATGATCTTCCACCTGAACACTATTTTCTCATATTATCGGTATATTCAAAAATCCATTGATCTGTCTTGAACATACTCAATCACTAAACTTCCCATAGTCTTCTGAGGTGGAAAATTTCAAAGATGATTGGACCATGGGATCTTATACATCCACCTAAGCTGGCAGACAGGTCTTGGCTTAACACCTCATCTGACAGAACGACATATCCAACAGTGCAGTCCTCCCTCAATACCAGCTTTTTTTGTGCTCAAGACCTGAAGGGATTTGAACCAAAAATCTCAGAGGCAAGGGCAACCCATTTGGCTTCAGTTGACCTTGGTATAGCGTAAATATCAATTTTGTCACAGCAAGCTCTCACAGAAAGCAATGTTATAACTGTAGATCAGATTCAGTAGCCAGCCAACTATTGTTGCAGAGGTGCTGGGGTGTGGTATTGGAGAAGGGAATATCGAAAGTGTGAGAAATTGTAGCTGCAGTTGTTCCTTCAACCAGGCTGACATGACAACCTCTAGGCCTGTATGGAACACAGCCCCTTGTTGCTCGCTCACCAGCTCAGCTAGTGTAGGAATCCCACACCAGATTGAAACATTTCAATCAGCTGGACTCAGTAGACCTTTTCACACTCTTCATTGGTGAGGTATTGTCCAAGACACCTGCTTTGCTTCAAAATAGTGACTGCAAGGTGTTTTATTTCCATTGGCAAAGGGGCAGAAGCGATCTTGATTGAAGATCTTCAAGATTAGATGAAAAGTGTAGCACAATGTCTCATACACCATTTGCAAACCTCTTCATTGATGCCCGTTATTTATTGCATTTAGATTTTATAAAAAACAAGCGAGACAAAGAGTAAGCCTGCCAACGATTAGGAAGGTCCCTCAGGCAACAATGATCAGTTTTCCAAGGCTTAGGAAGAGCAGAAGTGGAACCGTCCCTTATACTCAAGGTGAAGACAAGCCCAAGTTTTACTTTGGCGGCACTGAGAAGAACCAAGCAAAGTTGGAGCTCACCAACTGGAAGGGCGGAGCATACAAGAATGTGCCAAGCTATCAGATGCTCAGTGTCGTTTCTCCTGATGAGTTGGCTAATGGCTTTTCAGTTGGCCAAATGAACTTAGAGAAGAGGGAACCAGGGGCCTACCCCATAAGCTGCATTGACAGCAGAAGGAGGCTACAGAAAGGAGAGGCATTGGACAAGAATAAAAAATGCATGTTGAGTTCCACACAAGGTGAGTGTCAAAAGGACCCAGACATGGTTTGACGTTTGTTTTAATATGGGTTCATCTTTCAGATACCCTTGGCTAAACCTCAAAGTGTTTCTTTAGACTATATTTATTAGCAATACTTACACAATTATCACGTAGCAGACTTCCTTGGTCTAACCTTCCCTGGTTCCAATATTTCAACAGAGGACTACTAAAGTCAGTTATATCACAGCATTTGCATATATTATTAAACCATATCGCTATGAAGTTAATTATGGTTAGTAAATTTGCAAACAACACCAAAATTGGTGGTGTAGTGGACAGCAAAGCAGATTGCCTCAGAATACAATAGAACCATGATCAGATGGGCCAAGAAGTGGCAAATGGAGTTTAATCTAGATAAATGTGAGGTACTACAGGTTGGTCGGACAAAACACTCAATGGTAAGGTCCTGGGGAATATTGCTGAACAAAGGAACCTTGGAGTGCAGGTTCATAGTTCCTCAAAAGTGGAGTCCCAGGTAGACAGGGTAGTGAAGAAGGTGCTTGGTATGCTTGCTTTTATTGATCAATGCATTGAGTATAGGAGTTGGCTATACAGGACATTGGTTAGGCCACTTTTTGCAATACTGCGTTCAATTCTGGTCTCCTTGTTATAGGAAGGATGTTGTTAAACTTGGAAAGGGTTCAGAAAAGATGTACAAGGATGTTGCCAGGGTTGGAGAGTTTGAGCTTGTCAGGAAAGGCTGAATGGGCTGGGCTAATTTCTCTGGTATGTTGAAGACTGAAATGTGACCTTGTAGAGGTTTATAAAATCATGAGAGGCATGAATAGGGTGAATAGTCAAAGTCTTTACCCCAGGGTGGGAAGTCCCAAAACTAGAGGGCATAGGTTTAAGGTGACAGTGGAAAGATTTAAAAGGGACCTTAGGGGCAACATTTTCATGCAGAAGGTTGTGCATGTCTGGAATGGACTGCCAGAGGAAGTGGTGGAGTCTGGTACAACATTTAAAATGAAATTGGATGGATATATGAATAGGAAGGGGCCTATGGGATATGGGCCAAATGTTGGCATCATAGCAGCTGTGGGCAGTACAGTGGCTCAGTGGTTAGCACTGTTGCCTCAGAGTGCCAGGGACCCGGGTTCGATTCCAGCCTCAGGCCACTGACTATGTTGAATTTGCATATTCTCCCTGTGTCTATGCAGGTTTCCTCCCACAGTCCAAAGAGGTATAGGTTAGGTGGATTTGCCATGCTAAATTGCTCCTAGTGTTCAGGGATATGTAGATTAGGTGCATTAGTCAGGGGATACTCTGCTCCTGCTGCAGACGATGGGGGTCGATGTCACGGAGGATCTCAAGGAGGTGAAGGGCCAGCAAGCCTCGCTCTTTGCCTCGGAGGCCTCCAAGATAATCTTCCGGTCCAGGGTCCGCTCGGTGGAGCAGGACGAGACGTACTCACGTTTCTTCTTTCAGAAGGTGCACAAAGAGAGCTCTGTGCTCAGCAGCCTGAAGGAAGAAGATGGCTCAATAACACCATCTCAGACTTATATCATGAAAATCAGTAAATCCTTCTATGCCAGTCTGAATGACGCGAAGCCGACAGCGTGGCCTCCCAGTCGTTCCTGTCCTCTATCAGGAGGTCTTAGACGACAGAACACGCGAGAGGCTGGACCAGCCGCTGACTCTGGACGAGCTGACCAAGGCCCTCGAGTCCTTCGAAAAGAATAAAACTCCCGGAAGCGACGACTTACTGGTCGAGCTCTATTCCGCTCTGTGGGACTTGATTGTCCAGGACCTGCTGGAGGTGTATGTCAGTATGCTTCGGGCAGATACCATGAGTGAATCCATGAGGAAAGGCATCATCACCCTCATCTACAAGCAGAAGGGGGAGAGGGAGAGGGAGGAACTCAAAAATTGGAGACCAATTTCACTGTTGAATGCAGATTACAAAATTCTGTCAAAGGTAATCGCCAACCGGATCAGGTCTGCTCTGGGGTCGGTGATTCACCCTGACTAAACCTGTGCTGTGCCGGGCAGGAAGATCGCTGAGAGTCTCGCACTCCTCAGGATACGATCGCCTACATGCAGGACAGAGGGTTGGACACCTGCCTGATCAGCCTGGACCAGGAGAAAGCCTTTGACAGGATATCACACAGGTATATGAGAGATGTTCTCTCCAAAATGGGCTTTGGGGAGGGAATCTGCAATTGGATCAGACTGCACTACACCAACATTGTCAGTGCAGTCTCAATCAATGGGTGGGAATCAGATAGCTTCCCAGTCAGATCTGGAGTCAGGCAGGGCTGCCCTCTCTCTCCTGCCTTGTTTGTGTGCTGCATAGAGCCATTTGCCGAGTCCATCAGGAAGGATGCGAGCCTGAGAGGGGTGACTATTCCTGGCAGCGGGGGCCTGCAGGTTAAGGCCTCCCTGTACATGGATGACGTTGCCGTTTTCTGCTAGGATCCGCTGTCCATGCGCAGACCCATGTGCATATGTGACCAGTTCGAACGGGCCTCGGGGGCCAAGGTAAACCGAGGCAAGAGCGAGGCCATGCTCTTCGGGAACTGGTCCGACCAATCCTCGATCCCCTTCACCGTCAGGACCGACCACCTGAAGGTGCTGGGTATTTGGTTCAGGGGGGGCTGGGCCGTGCGCCAAGTCTTGGGAGGAGCGGATCAGCAAAGTGAGGCAGAATCTGGGCAGATGGAAACTACGGTTGCTCTCCATCGCGGGAAAAAAAACCTGGTCATCAGGTGTGAGGCACTGTCATTGCTATTATACGTGGCACAGGTCTGGCCTATTACCAGAATCTGTGCCGCTGCAGTTTATATGGAGGTCAAAGATGGACTGGGTCCGAAGGGACTCGCTGTACAAAGATCTGGGCAACGGAGGAAAAAATACACCCAATGCCACCCTCAACCTGATGGCCACCTTTGTGTGTGCCTGCATCAAGCTGTGCGTGGATCCCCGGTACGCAAACACCAAGTGTATCTACGTACTGAGGTTCTACCTCTCCCCGGTGTTGCAAAGATGGGCCTGGCCTCGCTGCTGCGGAACGCTCCGAGTAGTTGGACTGTTCTGTATCACCTGTCCTTCGTGGAGAGGTTTATGAAGAAAAACACCTTTGACCATAAGTCCATCAGGAAGTGGTCAGCACGTGGTGTCCTTGAGACCCTTCGGGAAAAGGAGAGGGCAGATCCTATCGCACGCTTCCCTGAGCAGACTGTCAAAGCCATTTGGCAGAATGCCTCATCGCCAGAACTTTCCAACAAGCACCAAGACATGGCTTGGCTGGTGGTGGGAAGGGCTCTGCCTGTGAGATCCTTTATGCACGGCCGGACTCTCAGCCGCACTGCACACTGCCCTCGAAGCGGCTGCGGGGGGGACGAGACTGTCACACACCTCCTTCTGGAATGTGCCTATGCAGAGGAAGTCTGGAGAGGAATGCAGTGGTGTTTGTCGAGGTTCGTCCTGAGCAGCGCCGTGACGCGGGACTGCGTGCTCTATGGCCTGCTCCCCGGGACGCACACCGTGACAAACATCAACTGTGCCTGGAGGATCATCAACTCGGTGAAGGACGCTCTCTGGGCAGTCTGAAACCTGTTGATCTTCCAGCTGAAGGAGTTGACCCCGACTGAGTGTTGCAGACTGGCACATTCCAAGGTCCAGGACTACGTGTTGAGGGACGTGCTGAAGGTTGGGGCAGCTGCCGCCAAGGCGCGGTGGGGAAAGACCACCGTGTAACATCTGCCTGCCTAAGAAGAACAGGGGGCCCACGTAGTCATTTGGGCTCTGCTGGCACCTCAGCTCAAAATATAATCATACCAACCTGTAAATAGGAATGACTAGTCTGTTTTGGTATGCAAAGAAATTGAATGTTTACTTATGTACGGTATATCCAGTTGTATAGATCAAAGTATTTATGAATAAAGTACATTTTTGAAATAAAAAAAAGTAGACGTGTACTGCCTGCCTGTGAGATTGTTTATGCACGCCTGGACTCTCAGCCACACTGCATGCTGCCCTCGAAGCGGCTGCAGGGGGGATGAGACTGTCACACACTTCCTTCTAGAATGTGCCTACGCAGAAGAAGTCTGGAGAGGAATGCAGTGATGTTTGTCGAGGTTTGTCCCGAGCAGCGCCGTGAACCAGGACTCTGTGCTCTATGGCCTGTTCCCCGGGACGCAAACCCGTCAACTGTGCCTGGAGGATCATCAACTTGGTGAAGGATGCTCTCTGGGCAGTCCGAAACCTGTTGATCTTCCAGCTGAAGGAGTTGACCCTGACTGAGTGCTGCAGACTGGCACATTCCAAGGTCCAGGACTACATGTTGAGGGATGCGCTGAAGCTTGGGGAAACTGCCACCAAGGCGTGGTGGGGAAAGACCACCATATAACGTCTGCCTGCCTAAAGAATGACAGGGGGCCTATACAGTCATTTGGGCTCTGCTGACGCCTCAGCTAAAAAATGTAATTGTACAGACCTGTAAATAGGAACGATTAATCTGATTCGGTATGCAAAGAAATGGAATGTTTACATATGCTTGGTATGACCACTTGTATAGATCATCAAAGTATTTTGTGAATAAAGTATATTTTTGAAATAAAAAAAAGATACTCTTCAGAGTGTCGGTGCTGACTTGTTGGACTAAATGGCCTGTTCCCACACTGCTGGGATTCTATGAAAAAACAGGACTAGATTTATTTAGTCTAGTTGGCATGGATGAGTTGGACCAAAGGGTCTGTTTCCATGCTTTACATCTCTAGGAATTTAAAAAGACTGGGGGAAACATGTTTGCAAGGAGGATTGTTATGTAGGAAATACAAACAGGTGTAGGTTGTTTGGCCACCAAGCATGCCCTAATCATGAGCTAGATCATGGTTGATTTCCCATCTGAATGCTATTTTCCTCTCTCCTTACAAGTATGGTTGCCAAATTTATTGACACAAAGATAGATAGGTAAGTACATTGTGAAAAAGATAACAGAGGGATGTAGATAGATTACGTTTGTAGGCAAAGATCTGGCAAATGGAACATAATGTGGGAAAACATTCAATTGTCCATTTTGACAGGAATAATAGAAAATCATATTGCATGTATGGTCAGAGATTGCAGGGCTCTGTGATGCAGGGAGATCTGAGTGTCCTAGTGAATGAAGTACAAAAGATGAGTATGTAGATGCAGCAAGTAATTACGAAAACTAATAGAATATTATCATCTATCACAAGGGAAAATGAATTCAAAAGTAGGAAGGTTATGACTTGGTTCTACCGGGCTCCAGTGAGACCATGTCTGGAGTAGTGTGTATAATATTGGTCACATCATTTAAGGAAGAATGTAAATATATTGGAAGCAGTTCAGAGCAAGTTTACTAGTGTAATACCTGGAATTAAAGGGTTGTGTTATGGGTAAAAGATGGACACATAAGACTTGTATCCACTGGAGTCTCGAAAAGCAAGTGACTTGATTAAAAAATCTAAGATCTTGAGAGGTCTATACAGGATAGATGTGGGGAGGAGGTTTCCTTTTTGGGGGGAATGTAGAACTAAGGCAACTTTAAAAAAAAGGCATGCATTGCCCATTCAAAACAGCAAAGAGATTTTGGAATTCTTTTCCTGAATATGTGGTAGAAGGAGAATTCTTGCTTCTTTTAAAGGCAGAGTTGGTAGACTGTTGATAAGTAAGAGGGTGAAAGGTTATCAGGGATAGATTGGAACACAGATTTGAAATCACAATCAGATTTCATGATCTTATTAAAACATGGAGCAGGTTCGAGCATCTGAATGGCCCATTTCTGCTCTGTGTTCATATGCTGCTGCAAGATCTCCGTTTCCTGCATAGTTCTGATGTCTAGAAATTCATCAATATTTGTCTTGATTATATTCAAATGCCTGAGCTTCTACAGCCTTTTAATTCCAAAGATTCTCTATTCTCTGGGTGAAGAAATTCTTCCTAATCTCAGTCCTAAGTGGCCTATCCCTTACTGAGAATATGCCCCTTGTTTTAAACCCATCATCCATCCTAGCTAGAGAAAACATCCTCTCTGCATTGACCCCGTAATGGCTGTGGCAAGGTGGCTCCGTGGTTAGCACTGCTGCTTTACAGTGCCAGGGATCAGGGTTTGATTCACCCTTGGGTGACTGTCTGTGTGGAGTTTGCATGTTCTCTCATGTCTATGTGGGTTTCCTCCAGGTGCTCCAGTTTCCTCCTACAGTTCAAAGCTGTGCAGGTTAAGTGGATTGGCTGTGCCCATACTGTCCAGGGATATGCAGGCATTAGACCTAGGAAATGCAGGGTAACAGGAATAGCGGGGATGTGTTCAGAGGGTCAATGTGGCCTTAATGGGCTGAATAGCCTGCTTCCATACTGAAGGGATCCAATTAAAAAGTCATCTTTCATTTTTCCAAAATGTAGAGGATACAGGCCCAGCTGAGAACTAACCTGCACTGTCTACAAAGAAGGTGGAGACAGATTTGATCAAGTTATCAAAAGGAGATTAATTTAATACATTAAAGGAAAGTACTGCAAACTATTCATTTTAATATATGCCCGATTGCTATTCATTTCCCTTGTCTTTGTTGAAGCTTTGAAGAGAGATGTGGATGAAATTCAAAGGCTGCTAAAGTTCCCCATGTTGGAAGGCTTGTCTGCCTGGAAGGTACCAGAATCAGCAGAGAATGAGTATGTATCTGAATTGTTACAATCTTCCCAAATCTTCCCTTCAACAAATGACAAGAGAGAAATTGTAACTGATGGAAAAGAGAAAATGTGGGAACTTGCCTCCTTTGTTCTTTCATGGGATGCATTTATTACTGGCAAGGCCAACATTTTTGCCCATCCCTATAAGCCTATGAACTGAGTTGTTTGCTAGGCTATTTCAGAGGGCAGTTCAGAGTCAACTACATCTCTGTGGGTCTGAAGTCATATGTAGGCCAGCGTGTCGGTGCTGACTTGTTAGACTAAATGGCCTGTTCCCACACTCCTGGGATTCTATGAAAAAACAGGACTAGATTTATTTAGTCTCGTACATAAACTTCCACCATGCCATCATCTTCCCTCTGGAGTAGGATCTTTTTTTTGAAAAGAAGGATCAATGTTATTGGAGCGAAAACTGAACCTGCTGGAAAACGTCAGCAGGTCTGGAAGCATCTGTGGACAAAAATCAAGTTAACATTTCAGGTCCAGTGACCCTTCTTCAGAAATGATAGAAGCTCGGAAAAAAATGGGCTTTTGTGCAGAAAATGGATTGGGGAGGAAGTAAGGAGTAAACCACTAATATCCACTACAAACCCACCAACTCCCACACTTATTTTGACTGTATATCCTCACACTCCGTTTCCAGTAAAGACTCTACTATTCTCTGTTGCATCCATTCTAAAGATGCCAGCTTCAACAAGGAGGCCTCTAAACGTCCACCTTCTTCCTCAACTGAGGATTCCCCTGCACCATAGTCGACAAGACCCTCAGCTGGGTCTGATCCGTCTCTCACACTTCAGCCCTTACCCCTCTCTTCCATCCCACAACAGCAATAGGGGCCCCCTTGTCTTCACCTACCATCCCACCAGCATCCATAGCCAAGGGATCATAAGCTG
The DNA here is from genome assembly GCF_020745735.1 of Hemiscyllium ocellatum. Lineage (NCBI taxonomy): Eukaryota > Metazoa > Chordata > Chondrichthyes > Orectolobiformes > Hemiscylliidae > Hemiscyllium > Hemiscyllium ocellatum. The sequence goes on along the minus strand of NC_083447.1, from coordinate 7,050,745 downwards.
CCATTTCCACCACATCCAATGGGATGCCACCATCAGACCATTATTTCCCTCCCTTGTCAGCTTTATACAAGGGCCATTCCCACTGGGAAATCCTGGCCGACTCTTCCCAACATCCCTCCACAGCTGCATAACACCTTCCCCTGCTATGAAAAGTGTAATACCTACCTGCTTACTTCCTGTCTCCTCAAGTATTTAAGGGCACAAACAACATTTTCCAGGTGAAACAGCACTTCACCTGCTCCTCACTCAATCAAGTCTACTAGGTTTACTGCTCACAATGGGGTCTCCTCTACAATGGGGAAACAAAGTATCAACTATGTGATCGTTTTGCAGAACACCTAGGTTTTGTCCACAAAAAAGACTCTGAGCTTCCAGTTGCCTGCCAATTCAACACACTACTGTGTTCCCTGGCCAACATCTCTGACTCAGGCTTGCTATAGTGCTCCAGCAAAGATCAGTGCAAGCTGGAAAAACAACACCTCATTTTCAGCTTGGGAGCTCTACACCCTTCTGGACTCAATATTGAGTTCAACAACTTTAGGGCATGATGCACTTTCTCCCATAGCCTTACTCCAACCTGCACATATCAGGCCTTATTATCACATAGTCCACTATTACACATAATCCATTGTTAACGACAAACAGTCTGCATTAGCATTCATTTTTGTATTCATTCCCTAGGCTAACCACTATCCATTCCTTTGTCTGTCCAACTGACCTTCTCTATCTTTGGGCTCTATCTCCACCTATCGTTTACTCCTTACCCCCTTTCCCCACCATATCTTCACTATAAATACAAACTCTTTCCTAGTTATCAGTTCTAAAGGATCACTGGATCTGAATCATTAACTCTGGTTCTCTCCACAGATGCTGTTGGATCTGCTGACATTTTCCAGCAATTTCTGGTTTTGTTCCTGATTTCCAGCATCCAGTTATTTTGTTTTTTTTAAAAATCATTTTATTAGATGTGACTCTTCTTGCAGTAACTGGACTGACTGGATTTACAGAGAACCAGCATGGACCCAGTGAGCCAAACAGCCTCTAATTGCACCAATTGCCATTTTGTCTAAAAGACAAATTCCAAAACTGCATCAAAACTTGAATGAAAGGCAAGCTCCTCTTTTGCTAGACTGGCATGTGTTTGTTAGAAAACATTTGAGTCCTCACCTTTAAGAAACAGGGCCGACAGATCGAAGAAGAGAATTCCAGAGCTTGGGACAAAGAAGAAATTGACAACTGACTTGGAAAATGGCCTAATCTTTATGAGGGGATGGTGGTAGATTGTTTACTGGATTAATGATTCAGAGGTGTAGGCTAATATTCTGGTTTGGGTGGAGTTTAAAATTCCACAATGGAAGCTGTGGAATTTAAATTGCATGTTGAAAAATGTAGAATTGAAAGCTGGTTTCAGCTATAGTGACCATGAAATTATCTTTGCATTGTTGTAACAAACTCATCCGGTTCACTAAACCCTGCAGAGAAGGAAGTCTGACATCTTTATCCAGTCTGGCCAAAAGAGGAGTCCAGACACACAGCAATATTCTTCCTTCCAGAATGACTCTGGGAAGCCGTTTGGTTCAAGGACATTTAGGGTTGCACCAACAACTGTTGATCTTCACACCCGTACAAGAATTGTGAAGTAGGAAATAGCTTCCATTTGTGGGCAAGACCAGAACCAGGCGCTGTGAATACAAGATGTTCAAAATAAATTCAGTAAGAGACACTGTTTACCCAGAGATTAATAAGAATATGAAAGTTGCTACCAAAAATAGTGTCTGAGAGCCATACCAAGTGACATAAGCTATTAGGTCTTAGTCTTCCAAACTTTCTTATCAGTAGGTGACCTAGTTTCTGGAATTCTGGCTAAGCCAATTTTTGCCAGCTTTCATTGTTGGCCTCTAGTTCTTCTTCCTCTAATCCTTCTGCCAATGATTCAGCTTCCAACACTTCTGCAAAGATAATAAGACCAAGGAATCCAAAGTTAAAAATCACACAACGCCAGGTTATAGTCTGACGGGTTTAATTGGAAGCACTAGCTTTCGGAGCGGTGCTCCTTCATCAGGTGGTTGTGGAGGACACAACAACCCGATGAAGGAGTGGTGCCCTGAAAACTAGTGATTCCAATTAAACCTGTTGGACTATAAGCTGGTGTTGTGTGATTTTTAACTTTGTACACCCCGGTCCAACACCGGCATCTCCAAATCAAGGAATCCATATGTCTTATTTGATATTATTTAAGAGTTCGCTCCTTTTCAAGCCTCATTCAGTATTTATTCATCAGTTCTTTTCCCCTTCTGGCTCAACTTATACATACAAGGGAGAGAGGAACCTAAGGATGTATTATTGCTTGATTATACTCACCATAGAGGGAGTACAAAGAATTTACAAACTGAAGTGCTCCAAATTATTTCAACTTTGATGAACACCTAGTGCATGTATGAGCCATACCATGCAGGAGCTTCCTAGCTTTGACCGTGAATTACTTTGCTGTTTTCTGCCTGAGCAGCAGACAAGGCAACAGACTCAACACAACATATTCTTCCAAGTGACACAGTGGTTAGCACTGCTGCCTCACAGCACAAGGACCTGGGTTCAATTCCAATTGGGCAACTGTCTGTATGGAATTTGCATGTTCTCACTGTGTTTATGCAGGTTAGGTGGATTGGCATATCAAATTGTCCATACTGTCCAAGAATGTGTAGGTTAGTAGGATTAGCCGTGGGAAATGCAGGGTTATAGAGTAGGCAGGGGCTCATTTAGGGCAGGATGCTCTTTGGACAGTCAGTGTTAACTGAATAGGTAAAATGACCTGCTTCCATGCTGTAGGGATTCTAAATAAAACCTCCAGCTGTTCACAGCATCCCAGTCATTTAGCAAATCCCTCAAAAAAAATTTTATTCACACCAAAAGAATATTTGCTTTTATTTTTTCCTACTTGGAAATGTCTTTGGGAATAAGCTTGTTGGGAGAAATCCCATTGAACATGTTTATCTGCATTATGAAGTGAGTTTTTCGCTGACAATCAAAGTTGGAAGCTGTGATAGCATGTAAATAGCATTAAATTAAGCAGCCAAGCCAACACCAGTATATTTCAGATGGGGTATTATTTAATTCAGAAACCTCTTAAAGTGTTATATTTCACTGTATATATGATTTAAAATTTTAACTTAGATTGCGCTATCGTTTGTGTTAGGCTAACTACTATTTTTGTTTCAATTTTTACTGATATTTTTGGTGGTTCACTCCTAACCATGTTTTTCCCATAGGGCCCATTAATTCTATTGTGTGATTTTCTACAACACAGACTCACACAGAATACCACAGTTTCACCACAGTCTGGATGAAGAAACCACCGCATTATAGAACTACCTGTGCAGGGCTTTGATGAGATTACACCGGAGGTATTGGGTGTCGCTTTGATCTCCTTGTCTGGCTATGGAGGTTGACCAGAATGATTCCTGAAATGACAGGACTGATGTATGAAGGGAGGCTGGATTTGTTAGGACCAAGTTCACCAATGTTGAGAAAAATGAGTGGTGATCTCATAGAAATCTTCATAAATCTAACAGGACTAGACAGGGTAAAAGCAGGAAGGATATTCCAAATGTCTTTACAGTCCAGAACCAGAGGATCACAGTCCAACAGTAGGCCATTTAAGAGTTAGATGAGGAGAAATTTCTTCATCCAGACTGTGGTGAACCTGCGTTATTCTCTGCCACAAAAAGCAGTTGAGGTCAAAATATTGAATGTTGTCAAAGAGATAGATGTACTTTTCAGAGCTAAATGGATTAAAAGGTATAGGACGTAAATGGGATCAGAGTATTGAACTGGATGATCAACCATGATAATATTGAACACCTGGACAGGTCTGAAGAGCCAAATGGCTTACTCTTGTTCCTATTTTCTTTGTTGAGGAGAACTTGCAGGTAGTGATGCTCCTGTTGCATATGCTGCACTTGTCTTTCCAAGTATGTGTTTGGCCAGGTTGTTGAAGCAGTCTTGTTAACCTACAGCAGTGCATCTTGTAAATGGTATACACTGTGCGATTTATGTCAATGGTAAAGTGAATGTTTAAGGTGGTGGGTGAGTGCCAGTCAAGTGGATTACTTTGTTTTCAAGCTTCTTGATTTTTTTTGGAGCTGAACTCATCCACCAATTGCAGAGTATTCTATCAGACTCTTGACTCATCCATTGTAGATGGTGATAAGGACTTGGGAAGTTAGCAAGTGAGTTGTGGCCAAATTCTCAGTCTCTGACTTGTTTTGTAGCCGTGGAATTTATGTGGCCAGTTCTGTTCATTTTACAGCCAACCGATACCCCGAAAATGTAGATAGCTGCAAAATTCAGTGACAGCAATATCATTAATAGAGCCTTTTGTGCTTTCTGATACTCTTCTGTTTTGCTGTTTCTAGGCAACCAATCCGGCTATTAGTAAACCCATGTCGATGGGCACCAAGTTGTCCACACATAAATAGCATTTCGCTAAGATACGACCACTGAACAATCTCATCTAAGAACCTTGTATCCTTTCTCCATTTTACCTACTTTCTGATACCAACAGAATAGTATGAAAATACTATATATCATAATAAAAGATAACTGTAATTATCACAACTCACTTTAAATATTATATGTCACAACGCGTTCTTATGGTTTCTGTTTCTTCATTGTGGTGGAGTCAGGTTCCGAAACTGGCTTGCCAGTGGGATACAACAATGAGTCAAAATGTGTGGCACTGGAAAAACACAGCGGGTCAGGCAGCATCCGATGAGTAGGAGAGTCAATATTTTGGGAATAAGCCTTTCATGAGGATGCAACACGGACCAATATATGGCGCCCAGACCCCAGTAGCAGCAGCTGGGTCCACACTTCCTGCCCCTGACATAGAAATGATAACTTTACCATTAGCCTACTGCTTCAGTCCCAGTGGGCGCCTTAACCCCACCAATGGAGAAGAAAGAAGTCCAATTTCGCTAACCTTCCAGGATTGCACTGGGACCTCCAGGAATTAAAAGATCGATCCCCTCTTTCCCTTCCTCCACTCTTATTCTTCCCTTCACGTCCTCACCATTCGGGCTTTCCCTACCCGGATTCTCCCCTTTCTTTCTTTCACGCCGCTTCCCTAGCAACGAGCAGCCGGGATAAAGGCAAGAAAGACAGCACCCGGCCAGGTCACCGAGACTCCTCCGGAGAGCGGGGACAAGCGCGACGGGCCGAACGGCCTCCTTTGCAACGATTCTGTCCCCTTTACCTTAGTTTTGCTTTGTTCTTGCTCAGGAAAGGGGAACGAAAGGCTAGATTGAGTGTGTGTCGGAGGGGGGAGTTGACATTTAAACACTGGAGGGGGAGGGTTTGCAAACGCCCGCTGTGTTTACCTGACTCTCCAAGATGGCGGCCGCCGGTGGAGAGGCGGACGATAATTGGGGTAAATCTAGTCGGCAGATTCGGACTGGAATCCCCTTTCCCGCCGGAAGCAAACCAGCGGCAGACCTCTTCATTACTTTGATTTAAAAAACAAGCGGATTAAAAGCCGTCATTCGGAAGCGGGGCGGAATCTGGAAGACGATTAACGTTTTCTCTCGTCCCCTTACGTTTGCGCGGGCGGTGGCGAATGTGCGGACGGGAGGCGAGGTGCGCGATTGGTTTTCTCCTCACCCCCCCCCTCCCCTAAAGACAACAATCGATTCGATTAGTCAGAGAAGCGGCGGAGACAACGTCGGGATCGTGGGGGGTGGTTTTGAGGATAAGAAAAGCCGGGGGTATGGAGTCAGTCAGTGGAAAGCAGCAGCAGCCGCCCGGGAGACGCTAACTCGAAGTCTTCTTTCCCCTGCCCCCTCCCTCTAATATTTGGGGAGGGGGGATTCGAGTGGTCTTTAAATAGGCCCCAAGTGCGACCAGGACCTCAGTTAGTGAAAGGTGCCCCGGGGCTGGGGGAGGGACGTGGGGGTGCAGAGAGAATCGTCAGGGTGGATGGAAGGAGGCACTTCCTGAGACACGTCGGGTGCTGGGAGAAAGGAGTAAAGACGAGCTTTAATCACCACCACCACCACCCCCCTTTCCAGACACTGGGGGGTGGGGGTGGGGAGGAAGACCTGTCTCTAAGCCCTCCCCTCAAGCCCCAGGAAGGGCTGTAGGTGAGGGAGAGCCCAAACTCGCCAGTCGGAGAACAATACTGTCTTTGCGAGTGAGCTGCTGCCCCCAGCTTTTAACCACAGTCAGGGTCATAATACCGACCCGCCAAAGCTGCACGAGAATAATACTGACCTAGGAGAGAATTACTGCCTTAATCTGTGTAATAATTCTCTAGAGCTGCAAGGAAGCTTTAACTGCAGTTACAATAATGGTACTGACCTAGGAAAACAGCAAAAAAAAACCCTGTCGTGAGAATTATTGCTATAGTTCGGGGACCATTACTCTTGAGCAGGCTAATTTCCAACTCTATACTTTAATCATTGAGATAATATTGCAGGAAAGAATTGCTGCAACAATTGGGGTCATAATTCTGTGGAACAGGCTGATTTCCAGCTCCAGTGAAACAACTGAGAGCAAATAATCCTGACCTCTGACAGGACAGTTGCCATATTAGGGGTAGTAATACACTGGAACAGGTTGATCACCAGTTCCAGAAAGGCTTAACAATTATCAGCCTTATAATTTTGATCTAATAGAGCAGGGAGAGTACCATACTGACCTGATTTACTGGTATATTGAGGATCGTAATAATCTGGAAGAGATGGAGGTTAGTAATACCCCTCACAGGGAAGACCAAACCCACCAGCTAGAGAATAATATAAGAGGAGACTGTTGTCTCAATCAAAGTGGTAATACTCCAGGTCTGGCTGATTCCCTGCTTCAGGGAGGTTTTAACCACAATAAGTGTAATAGTATTGACCTATTAGAGCAGCAAGTGAATAATACTGACCTTCAAGATAATTATTGCGATAATAAGACTAATAACTCCCTGCCGCAGGCTGATTCCCAGCTTCGGGGGGGCTTTGACCATAGTCAAAATAATAATACTGATCCAGAAGAGCAGCATGAGAATAATACCGAACTTGGAGGGGGCTACTTTCACAGTCAGTGTGGTAACGCCCTGGGAGATGATAATCAGAGAAGGAGAGAGGTTAGTACCCCTGCATGGGGTGACCAAGCTCATCAACTGGAAAATAAAACTGAACCGGGAGTGGACAACTGCTACAGTCGGGCTGATAGACTGGAAATCCACCAAGTGATTAATATTAATCAAAGCGTAGACTGCAGCTGTGGTCAGGATTCTAATATTCTAGGGGACATGGATGTTGATGATACTTCCGTCAGGAGGCAGCGCTGTCATCAGGAAAATAGTGCTAATCTGGGCGAGGTTAGCTGCAGCAATCAAGGTAATGATGTCCGAGAACAGGATACTTATGACCCAGGAAGCGGAGATCATCAATGCCAGAGCAAAATCGAGATAAATGGTAATCAGACTGAGATAATGGTTAACAGTGGGTCGAAAGTCTCCTCAACTGAGGAAGAGATTGTCTGTGCTGATGACGGGAAAGGTGTGAGAGGAGCTACTGGTGACTGCCTGTTAGAAAATGAGATGAAGAGGGATCCCAAGGAAGAGAGGAGGCAAGAGGGAGCACTTGTCTTGGAGGCTGAGAAGGGAAGCTGTTCAGAGATCGGAAGAAACAGACTAGGGTCAGAGGATGGGTTGTGTGAAGCAGGAAACAGTGAATCCACACAGAAACTCGATGGAGAATCAAAGGGGCGATTATACCAGGAACGAGTGAGCAATGATATCAGAGGCAAAGATCTGTCGTCAGGGAAGTCTGCACGAAGGGGTAAAGAAGAGGGGATAGACCAGGTATTCTGCATTCATGAGGTCAATTGTGTGGTGAAGGAAAACATGGTGGAGGAAAACTGCTTTGAGACAGGAGCAGTGGAAGAAAAGGAGAGGGGACAGAACATGTCTGCTGTACAAACGACAGATAAATTCACACAGTGTGTATCAACAGAGACTAGACTGCAGGAAGTGAAAATTGAAGCACTGCAGAAATGGGAGCCAAATACCAGCAGCAGTGAAAACAGCAAAGAAATGGACAGCGAAAGGAGCTGCCGAAATCTGGAACTGACTGCCATACAGGAGGCGACTACAAACTTGATACAACTGGCCAGCAAGGAGCGGGATATAAACCAGGAGAAGGTAAACTGCACATTGATTTTGGAAGCAGAGAACTGTGCAGACCAGCAGTTGGAGGAGTGTAGGGAAACTGAATCAGACAGTGAGGTGCCATTACCCCTGGCAGCAGGCACTGCCAGGTTACAGATGAACACTTCAGCATGTGACACTTACACTAAATATTCTGCTTCGCCCCAGATCCGTTTGGATTTAATCTCCCCAGTGGGGGACATCTCCCATCCTCTTTCATTGACCTCCTCCTCACGGGATCAGGCTGGAGATGCCACTTTGCTCTTGCCCTCAGTGGACAGCCGGGCAAAACAAAGCGTGAAGCGGGTAACCTTTCCCTCTGATGAGGCCATCGTTTCTGGAGCTGTGGAGCCAAAAGACCCCTGGAGACATGGTAAAGCCTAGAGATATGTTCTTTTATTCTTATGTTTGTTTATCTCTTGATTCTCTTTTTACATGTCTCGTGAGCTAAATAGACAAAAGTGTCAGAATGGGTTTACGTAAATTGTACTGTACTGAATTGCATGCTCTAAGATGGAGTGGCAGCAGGGTCTGCTTTAATTTCCTTCAAGGCCTGAGGTCTCTGAGAGGGAGCCTGAAATCAGCCTGAATTCACACTCCAACGACCGCTATCCATGCTAGAAAGTATGTAGATGTTATAGGCCAGAAGCAGACAGTGTTTGTGTTTAATTTTCCCCATGAGCAGTTGGTCCCAATCCCTCATGCCTACAGCAACCAAATAAAGGCAGGATTGAAGTGATGCTTGCCATGGTTGAGCAGTGTTTTCACTTTCTGTTGAGGATTGAAAGTGAACACTTGGCTGAAATGCCAGGAGCTGGCTTGAGCATACATTTGCATTCATTAGTGTCTGTGGGATGTTGAGGAAGGGTGTGGTGTTGGCTGCCCTGACCAATGTCTAAATTTTCAATTATCATTTAATTCCTGTCTGCATCTGTTGGATAGCAATTTACCTAAGATTTTGCTGACATGTCAAATTACTGGTTGACCCCATCTTCTCTTCCTTACTTCAAGAGTGGTGTGCATGGCAGAGTCATTGATGTTTTAATTGGTCCTAACTAGTTTTAATGTTAACTTTGTTTGTTTTGTTGGGCTGAGTCAAGTCACCTTGATGTCAGTGCTCACTGTTTAAACAGTGAGGAACTGGTCTGTGTGTGTGAGTGAGTGTGTGAGAGAGGGAGAGAGAGAGAGAGAAAGAAAGTGGACTCGACAGAATGTCATGAAACAGAAACCTGATTCCATTCACTCCCACCATCCCTGATCCCACTTGCTGTTAGGGCAGGATGTCTAAAGGTTTAGGAAATTCGACATTTCGGGCCAGAGCCCTTCATCAGGGCTCTGGCCCGAAACGTCGAATTTCCTGTTCCTTGGATGCTGCCTGACCTGCTGTGCTTTAACCAGCAACACATTTTCAGCTCTGATCTCCAGCATCTACAGACCTCACTTTTTACTTTTTGTCTAAAGGTTTAGGCTGCATTTCTGGGGTTCCTAGTTGGAGATGCAGTGTGGTGTTTTGGAAACTTTGAGATAGATCCTATGAATGAATTTTGAGGAACTAGGTGGTAATATTTATTGCCTAGCGTTTATTGCCCCATTCCTAGTTGCTTTTGAGAAGCTTCCCTCTTGCAGTCCTTGTGGTATAGTGAATCTACAAACCTGTTGGGAAATTTCAGGATTTTCACCTAGCAACATAGTGAAGGAATTGTAATGTAATTTCAGTCTTTGCATGCTTTCCCATGCATCTCTTACCCCTGTTCTTCGAGGTGGAAATATCCAACCTGCATTTCCAGGTTTAGAATTTCTACTTTCTTGAAAACTGCAAGGTTCTGATAGGGTTGATGTTGGGTGGCTGAGGGGTGCTTGCTGTTGATGTATGGGGCCAGTCTGTGTTACTGTAATTAATACTGTGGATGTGGAGCATCACATTTGAACACACATCCATCCTTGGAAATTCCAAAGTTAAATATTACAGCACGGATTACTGGATTAAAAACAGAAAATGCGAACAATAAATTAGTGTCTGAAAAGGGAAGTAATGCTTTTGGTCTGAACTTAAACTTGACTTTTCACAACCTAGTGTGTAATGTGGCCCTGAGTTGAGCTTTTGACACTTATCCTCTATTGCTAGGATGCAGATTCCATCTCAATAGCTCTGCGGTCTCCACAGGACCTCAGCTCATCTCCTGTCGTTACCCTCCTCCATGCCTTTGGTCGACTGTTCCATTATGCTTATCGACTTCCATTTTCCATACTTAGAAAACTAGAGGTTAGCTAAATCCTTGTTGCCCCTATCAAGTTCCTTCACCTATCAGCTTGTGCTCATTGATCTGCATTGGCCTCTGGTTAAGTAATGCCCTCCATTTTTTTATTCAAGCTTTTCTATGGCCTGAACTCCCCGCTCTTTCTCTGAAGCCTCCCCAGCCACCATCCTATGCAATAGTTATAGAGATGTACAGCACTGAATCAGACCCTTTGGTCCAAATCATCCATGCTGACGAGATATCCTAACCAAATCTAGTCCCATATCCCTCTAAACCTTCCTATTCATAAACTCACTCTGCTGCCTTTTAAATGTTGTAATTGTACTAGGCTTCATCCCTTCCTCTGGCAGTTCATTCCATTCACACACCACCCTCTGCATGCAAAGGTTGCACCTTAGGTCCCTTTTATATCTTTCCCCTGTCAAACTCAACCTATGCCGTCTAGTTCTGGACAACCCCCCCCAAACCCAGGGAAAAGATCTTGTCCATTTACCTATCTGTGCCCCTCATGATTTTATAAACCTCTGTGAGGTCATCTCTCAGATCTCTGTGATTCTCTGACTCTGGCCACTTGAGCATCCAGATTTTAATTAATCCCCATTGGCGACCGTGCCTTCAGCTGCGATGGGCCCAGGAGATATACAATTCCCTCCCTAAACTTTTCTACCACTCTGGCTTCCTTTTAAGTTTCTCTTTTGCTCACCTGCCATAATATCTCCTGAAATGATTCACGTCACGCTGTTCAGTAACATACTTGTAAAATGCTTTGGAACGCTTACGTTAAAAGAAAAGGAAAAGCTTGGATTTATATGCAGCTTTTAAGATCTCTGAATGTCCCAAAGTTCTTTTTATCGAGCAAAATACTTTTGGAGTGCAGTCATGATGTAAGGTAGGAACTTAGCTAATTTATATACAGCAAACTCTGACATGTAGTAATGCCAAGTTTGTTTGTTTTTTGTGATGTTCAAAGGGTAAATTTAACGTCACGACACCAAGGAGAACTCTCCTGCTCATCTCCAAAATAATGTGTAGGATCTTTGGCATCCACGCAAGCATCAGATGAGGACCCAGTTTAATTTCTGAGTGGCAACGCCTCCAGCAGTGCTGAACTCCCTCAGCACTGCACTGGAGTGTCAGTCTTGATTTTTGTGTTGAAATCCTGGTGTGGGACTTGGACTCAGAGGTGGGAATGCTGCTAACTAAGTCACATTGACATCTGTTTAAAGGTGCATACCCAATTTTGTCCCAGGAACTCGATTATTTCTATGAGAGCCAACAACCTTCTGACTCCCCGTTGCACGTTTGAGTATAGACAGGGAGTGTTGACATGCTGTTAGAGGGCATTTTCATAATCTAGTCCAATTGTGATACACATACAGAGGAACCTCAATTATCCAGCATTCGATTAACCGAATTTCAGATTATCTGAACAAGATCACACGGTCCCGATGCTTGGCTAACTATGTTATCTGACATTCGATTAACCAAACAAAATTCTCCCTGCCCATGTCATTTAGATAATTGAGGTTCCTCTGTATAAACATAGAATTTGGGATTAGGAGATGCCAAATAGCTCTTTGTGCCTGTTCTGTCATTTTAACTGAATATGGTCTCAATTCTACTGTCTGCATATCAAATAAGACCAGATTCTTCAGTACTCCAGATGTGGTCTCACCAATGTCCTATGCAACTGAAGCAAAATATTCCTACTTTTATATTCCATTCCTTTTGCAATCGATTCCATTTGTTGAAAATGAACAAATGGAACATTTGTCCTCACTAGATCTTTACTATCTGTAATGCACTATTTCCTGCAGGACCACTGTGTTGTGAAGAGGTGTGTCAATTATTTTTCATGAGATGTGAGTATCACTTTATTATCCATCCCTAATTGTCCTTGAACTAAGTGGCTTGCTAGGCCAGTTCAGAGGGTAAATTAAGAATCAACCACATTGCTATATGTCTGGAGTAACATGTATGTCAGACCTGGTAGGATGGCAGATGTTTTTCCTCCGTAATAATTTATGAAACAGATTTTTTTTATTAGAATAGTTGATAGTTGGTGAAACTTCTTTTATAGAGTTGTAGAGGCATACAACATGGAAACAGACCCTTTGGTCCAACTCGTCCATGCCGACCAGATATCCCAACCCAATCTAGTCCCACCTGCCAGCACCCAACCCGTATCCCTTGTGTCGTTTCCATCCTCGTGATCAAATACAGTTTGAAGGTCTAAGCCTTCCCCAATTGAGTTTTTCCACCATTGGCTGCCCTAATGTGATTTGTTATCCTCTAATATTCACTCAGCAGGAAAAGAGAAGGAATACAAGCCAGTGATTGGGAGCAGGAAACCAAGCATGTTGACTTTCTTCCCCTTTTTGTCAATTTGGTCACTGAGTCCGGCCTACTCTGGACCCCTGCGTCATCTAATGTGAGGCAACTGGTGTAGGGTAGATCTCAAATCTGAGACATTATGGAGCTTCACTTTTGACTGTCTCCTCATTTTCGGGAACCCTATTGTTGTCTGCTGACTTCCTGGAAAGAAATGTGCTTGTGGCTCTTGTGGTTCAGTGGTGGTATCCACCAGAAAGTCCTGGATTAAAAACCCGCCTGTTCCAGAGGCATATAAAAACATTCCTGAACAGGTTGATTAGAAAATGTACAAAAGAAAGCTCCTAACAGATTAAGTTTTGCTTGAGCGTAGGTTTACAGGAAAGGAGGCTGGCCAGCAGACCGTGAAATCTACAAAATAACAAAGGCATAGATATAGAGTTTCAGCAGCAAATGAGCTAAAACAAGGTGGTACTTAAATGCTGATGAACTTTGTTCTTTGTGGTGTCACCTTAAGGCAGATTTCACATTCCTACGTCAAATAGTTAACTGTACTACATCGATACAAAAATATTCTTAACCATTTTGCCTATCCTCAGTGCTAAACATGTTCTCAATTTACAGACAATTACAGGTATAATGCTCACTAGCATTACCCAGCATTAGTTCGCAACAAATGAGTTTCATGTTACAGTTGTCTGCTGCACAGGTGAAATTGTGCAGTCAGATATCAGCTGTAGGCAAAGACTTGCTCTAGTTTGAGAGGTGCATTAGTAAATTTGTTATCTTAGCACAGGGCAGAATATCTGGTGCATCAGGAGAGACAAAGGATTGAATTTATAAGTAGGTGCATAACCAGCCTTCAGTTAGTTCTACCATTTCTTATTAAGAAATAAGGCATATTGACAAATTCCTACTTCTAGATAGGCTTGGATGTTTTTTCCCGGAGCATAGGCTGTTGGGGTTGATTAGATTAGATTAGATTAGATTAGATTAGATTAGATTACTTACAGTGTGGAAACAGGCCCTTCGGCCCAACAAGTCCACACCAACCCACCCATACCCCTACATTTACCTCTTACCTAACACTACAGGCAATTTAGCATGGCCAATTCACCTGACCCGCACGTCTTTGGACTGTGGGAGGAAACCGGAGCACCCGGAGGAAACCCACGCAGGCACAGGGAGAACGTGCTAGCCCCTATGCCACCGTGCTGCCCACAATCTTAAAGAGATTTATAAAATTATGAGCACAGATACAGTGAATAGCAAATGTCTTTTCCTGAGGGTAGGGGAATTCAAAACTAGAGGGCATAACGTTAAGGTGAGAGGAGGAAGATTTAGAAGGGTCCTGAGGGCAACTTTTTCACGCAGAGGGTGGTTCCTATGTAGAATGAACTGCCTGAGGAAGTGGTAGATGAGGTATAATTACGATATTTAAAAGATATTTGGACAGGTACACAAAAAGGAACGGTTTATAGGGGTTGGGCTAAGCTAGGGCAAATAGACTCATTTACTTTGCAAAACCAGGTTGGCATGGACTGTTTCCATGCTGTGTGACTCATGACTTGCAGGAGTACTGTTTCTCTGGCAATGATTACTCTCCTGCAATTGGACATTTTTAGCATGCGGGTCTAGCAGATGAGAGGTTATTTTGAGTGTGCAGGATGCCACAGCCAAGGTTAATCTGACCTTAGATTTATTTGTAATTGTCTGTCCATGTTTTATAGTGCATGGTATTTCTCAAGTGGAGATGTTGAGAATCGCTTGCCCTCCAACCTACAGTAGGGACAAGGGATCGAGCGTGATATCTTTCTGCACATTGCCATTATTCATTCACACAATGTTGATGTCATTGGCATTACCAACATTTATTGCCCATTCCTAATTACTTTTAAGAAGGTAGTGATGAGCTGTTATAGTCATCCAGCAAGGAAACAGACCCTTCAGTCCAACCCCGTCCATACTGACCAAACTTCCCAAGCTAAACTAGTTTCACTTGCCTGTGTTTGGCCCATGTCCCCCTAAATCTTTCCTATACATGTATCAAATGTCTTTTAAATGTTCTAAATGTACTTGCATCTACCACTTCCTCAAGTGATTCATTCCATGGTTGCACCACCCTGTAAGGGTAGTTACACCACCCTTAGTGGGCAGCACAGTGGCACAGTGGTTAGCACTGCTACCTCACAGCGCCAGAGACCCGGGTTCAATTCCTGCCTCAGGCAACTGACTGTGGAGTTTGCACGTTCTGCCCGTATCTACGTGGATTTCCTCTGGGTGCTCCGGTTTCCTTCCACAGTCACAAAGATGTGCGGGTCAGGTGAATTGGCCAGGCTAAATTGCCCGTAGTGTTAGGTAAGGGATAAATGTAGGGGTATGAGTGGGTTGCGCTTCGACGAGTCGGTATGGACTTGTTGGGCCGAAGGGCCTGTTTCCACACTGTAAGTAATCTAATCTAATCTAAAAATAAGTATGTGAAAAAGTTGCCCCTCAGGTCTCTGTCAAACCTTCTTTAACTGCTGTAATCCAGGTGCATCTATAGTGCTGTTAGAAAGGGAGTCCCATGATTTTGACCCAGGAGCAGTGATGTATTTCAGAGTCAGGATGGGTGTAGCTTGGAGAGATACTTGCAGCTGGTGTTGTGTTTCCATGCGCCTGCTGTCCTTGCTTTTCTAGGTGCAGAGGTAACACATTTGTGAGATGCTTTTGAAGGGGACTTGGGACATTGTGACTGGGTGCCAGTGTAATTTTTGTTTTATACAGTGAGATTATTGTAATCCTTTCCAATCCTCTTTTTTCTCTTAAAATAATTACCTATTTCCTTTCACATGCATTTCAAAATCCTAGACCCCCATCCTTTCATGACTCTATGCTTAGAGGTCAGTGGAATGGAATGGTCACCTTTCTGAATTCTGTCATTTTGTAACCAACTGGATGTTGTTAAAAATTGGCTGATTGGTTTGTTCAGCCTTGCTTTGAGCCCTACAGTACAGGTACTGGAGATTTGTAAGTCAGAAATGGGTGCGAGATAATATAAGGAGAATGAACTAATGCTAAGGCAACTCTGCACTTGGAAGTGGAGGTCTGTGGCAGGAAGCAGAGACAGACGGCAATTGGGGATTTCACAGGATGAGGAATAAGTTGTTTTGATTTCAAGATTGAGGTGTTAAGAAGGCCCTTTGTTTGTACTTCAGATAAAAGCAAATAGTTTCTGCTTGTGTGCAGCATGATACTGAGGGACAAAACACTTGATGTGTAGAGATGTGGTCCCTTGCATAATCCCACTCAAACATTTTGTACTTCAGGCAGTTTCCTATATGTCTGGCTGGTAGTGAAATTGTTTTCAGCCACATAGCTCCAGAGAGATAGTGTAGCATAAGGCAAACACAATGATCGCATGGAAAATCTTAATCAATCAATTGTACGTAGCACACATTCATAAAATGGGACAGACAGATTGTACTCGCTGTATCTGCAGTTTTAATGGTAGTGGGAGGGGGGAATAAAAGAATGCAGTGATGTGATCAGATGAATGCATGAATGAGGCAATATCATGCACTTGTATAAGGAAAGAAATTGTGCTCTTAAAGATATATTCTACAAAGTATTCTGCATCTACTCTTTCAAGCCTCCCTAAGAATAAGCTATTTCAATGAGGTCGTGTTTCATTTTTTTCTAAATTCCAATGAATACAAACCCAACCTATTCAATCACTCATCATGTGAAAATCTCTCATTATCCAGGATCAATCTAGTGAACCTTCTCCAGATTGCCTCTTTGGGTTAAGGGGACTAAAACTGTTCACTGTATTCCAGGTATGGTCTGGCTCCTGCCTTCTATAGTTTTAACAAGACCTCCCTATTGTTATAATTCCACATTCTTTGAAATAAAGGCCAACATTCCACTTCCTTATTTTTCGTTTGATGTTGATGCACCCCTCAAATTCTTCCATGCTTCAACTTGCTGCTGTCTTTCCCCATTTAAGTTACATTCAGTTCTTCTATTTTTCCTGCCAAAGATCATTAACCTCTCACTTTCTCATATTATATTCTATTATAATGTTAAAAGATTAAATTGTACTATCTCTGGGCATTATTGTAATATTAAAGGGTTAAACTGCACTGCCTTTGGGTGGGGATGACATCCATGGAAGAATGCAGGTGACTATCCATTGTAATTTGCACTTCATTTTGACATTACTCCTCTGCTATTCTCAAGTTAAACCATCAATTCATTCTCTTCCATTCAGAAATGCTTTGTGGCTAGAGGTATCTCACACCTTCAATGTTGTGGGGAAATCACTGAGTTATGAAATTGTCTGCATAACAATTCCCCAGGATTAAGGTATTAGCATTTGCATTATCTCCGAGGGTGATCCCATTCTGCCATTGCACCTGGGGTAGCATGTGACTGTGGGTAATAGTGGGAGTTGTCTTGAGTGGCATGTGCCTGTGGGGGAATGGCCAGAGCATTTTCCTCATTCCTGAAGAAGGGTTCATGCCCGAAACGTCGAATTTCCTGCTCCTTGGATGCTGCCTGACCTGCTGCGCTTTTCCAGCAACACATTTTCAGCTCTGATCTCCAGCATCTGCAGACCTCACTTTCTCCTCATCTGTAAGCATGGCCAACTAACCTGTATTAAGGGGATATGCTTTCTTTGTTGAGTACCCAAAGTGAGGACTGCAGATGCTGGAAATCAGTCTAGATTAGAATGGTGCTGGAAAAGCACAGCCGTTAAGGCAGCGTCCGAGGAACAGGAAGATTGACCTTTCAGGCAAAAGCTATTCATCAAGAATGAAGGCAGGGAGCCTCCGGGATGGAGAGATAAATGGTTGTGGGGTGGGGCTGGGGAGAAGGTAGCAATGAGTACAGTAGGTGGATGGGGATGGGGATGAAGGTCATTGGTCAGAGAGGATGGTGGAGCAGATAGGTGGGAAGGAAGATTGGCAGGTAGGAAAGGTTATGAGGATGGTGCTTTGTTGAGTGCCTCTGTTCGAATCAACCTTGCATGCTTGCGGAGTTGGGGGGGAATTGGGTGGTGTTAGAGGGGGTCTGAAGAAGGGCTTATGCCCGAAACATCGATTCTCCTGCTCCTTGGATGCTGCCTGGCCTGCTGTGTTTTTCCAGCACCACGTTTTTCAACTTTTGAGGGGGTCACCTTGCTTGTACAAGCTTTAATAAACTTTAACTGTTTCCTTTGTTCAGAGAGAAATTTTTGCCACGACCTCGTAAGCTCTGCAAGGTGTGTGTTAAACGTTCATCCAAAAAGCTATACTGTACTGTGTTTCATAAATTTGGTTGCTTGTTCACAGAAGTGTGTTGCAGATGCATCAAGTGTGTAAGAACCTCAGGAGTAAAAGAACATAACACCATTAGTTATGTTTTTGCCCACTTAATTTGTCTGTCTCGCTCTGTGGATTCCTTGTGTCATCTTCAGTAATTAATTGCCTTCCCCTGTATCTGTGTCATCTTCAAACCTGGCAGTAGTATGTTGACTTCCATCACCATATAATATGTATTGTAAATGATTGTGGCCTCAGCACTGATTCCTGTTGCACTCCACTTCATGATCCTAAAAAATGCCCCCTTTCTCCCAACACTATTCTAAAAGTGAGCCAATCCTGTATCCAGTCATGTGCTCTTATTATGTACTGTCACTTATCAAATGTCTTTTGGAAACCCAAATATATTACATCTACTGGTTACCCTTTATCCTTCTTGTTACCACATAAATAATTCTAACAAAATTTCATAAATAATTGTAATAAATTTACCAGGCATGATTTCCTTTCACGAAGCAATGTTGTCTCTGCTTGATCGTATATGTTTCTAAAATGTTCTGCTGTTACATCCTTTATAGTAGACTCTTCGCATTTTCCCAATGACAGATGTTTAACCTATCTGTCCTCTAGGTTTTTTTTTGTTTCCCTTTATTTTTGAATAAGGTTGTTGCATAGTAGTTTTCCAATCCTCTGAGACTTTACCAGAACTTGTGAATCCTTACAAGGTTGTTACTTGCTTTCTCTATAACTATTTCCTTTAATATCCCAGGATGCAATCCCAGTTGAGGACATATTGGCCTTTAGTTCCATTATTTTTCTTAGAATGTGTTCTTCAGAGATAGTGTTTTTATTTTCTCCCATCCACTTTGAACGACCACATACCCACGACACACACATGTATGCATGCCCAACCACCCCATTCACTCACTCACTCACCTATCAACCCCACATATACCTTAGCCACATCCTTGACATTGGACATAACCAAACGATTTGGTGATATGATCATCGAACCTGATCATATCCTCAATCAATGAGCAGGAAGGTGTTGTTTTGGAGTAGGCTGACTGCAGTTAGGAACCGTCATCCTGGATTATATCTAGAGGAACAGGGTACTGTATATAGGGATTGGAGTCGTGCTTCAGTTACACAAAGGCCTGGTCATTCAATTCTATAATACAATGTTAGAAATTGCACCACAACACCTTTAAAGTCCCTTATAGAATTCTTTGTCCTATGTTTGGGGCTAAGTGTCCGCCTCCTCTTATGTTCCCAAGCTGTCTGACCCTGAAGGTTTAATACATCCTTGGAATGTATTCCTGTGCATTGTGTAACTTTCCCTGGAACCAGCATCTGAAAAAGCCAAGAAAACGTTTAGTGTCTGCTATAGAGCAGCACAGTGGCTCGTGGTTAACACTGTTGCCTGGGACCTGGGTTTGATTCCACCTCAGGTAACTGTTTGAGTGGAATTTGCACATCCTCCCTATATCTGTGTGGGTTTCCTCTAAGTGCTCCAATTTCCTTCCACAGTCCAAAGATGTGCAAGCTAAATGGATTGGCTATACAGAAATTGTTCAGAGATATGTAGGCTAGGTAGAATAGCCATGATAAATATAAGGTTAAGGGGTATGGTAGCAGTGCTGGATCTGGGTGGGATGCTCTTCCAGGGCTCTCCAGACTCTATGGGCTGAACAGCCTCCTTCTGTGCTATCGGGGGTTCTATGATTCTATTGTTTTCATTACATTGCAAATCAGTCGCCTATTAGAAATCTTTTTGATCTGAATTCAGAGTACATTCCAGACTGTGAGCAAGTATGAAAGAAATGCACGCCTTGTTGCAAACATT
Source organism: Hemiscyllium ocellatum (assembly GCF_020745735.1). Taxonomy (NCBI): domain Eukaryota; kingdom Metazoa; phylum Chordata; class Chondrichthyes; order Orectolobiformes; family Hemiscylliidae; genus Hemiscyllium; species Hemiscyllium ocellatum. The sequence continues at coordinate 7,030,834 of NC_083447.1, read as the reverse complement.
GTCCAAATGAGACTTGTGACTGAGGGCTTGTTGATCTGTTCCAGGGGTGCAAGATGATGATAAAGTTCAATGGTATCATTCAGAGGTGCTCATGTGTTTTCCCTGCATTCTGCCTTTAACATCCAAATCGCACTATTTTTAATTTGAGGAATTTAGTGTGCAAAATTGCTTGTTGAACAGTAAACCACCATAAGATCCTAAGAAATAATCACTGGGTATTTGGCCATTCAAGCCAGCTCTGCTTTCTGTAAGATCATGGCTGATCTGTTTGCAGCCAAAACTTCACTTGCCTGTCGACTTCTTTTAACCCTCAACTCCCTTGTCAATCAAAAATCTGTGCACGTGCAATTCAGAGTAACACTTTGTGTTTAAAGTGCCTTGATTATGCTGGACAGAGGAGTTGGGACATTGAATGATTCATGTCCTTTTACATACATCCAGACCGTGATCAAAATTTGACTTTTAAAGGCATTGTGCTGCATTCACGAGAACATTTAATATCACCACAGTAGTTTGTTGTGTTCTGTTCTGATGCAACTTCACAACCTGAAATATTAACACTTTTCCACAGAAGCTGTTTGACCTGCAGAGCATTTCCAGCACCACCTGTTCATCCAAGATTTCTAACATCTGCAGTATTTTGTTTCTAGCTTGACGTGTTGCTACTGTATGCTGAGACTGTGCTTGTTGTAGTGGGTTGTCCCTTGGGGAGTCTGAGTGTTCACACTCCCAATATTCACAGGAACAAAAAAATGACTTCTGGTAGAACTGTGTAAACCTTACTTCCAACCATATGCTTTTCATATACTTATCAGGACACTCCCCTCCCCTGTCAGCGTTCCAGAAAGACCACTCCCTCCGCCACTCCCTCGTCGGGTCCACACTCCCCACCAATCCAACCTGCATTCCCGGCACCTTCCCCTGCAACTGCAAGAAATGCAAAACTCGCACCCACACCTCCCCCCTCACTTTCCTCCAAGGGATCCTTCCATATCTGTCACAAATTCACCTGCATCTCCACACACATCATTTACTGCATCCGCTGCATCCGATGTGGCCTCCTATACATTGGGGAGACAGGCTGCCTACTTGCGGAACGTTTCAGAGAACATCTCTGGGACGCTCGCACCAACCAACCCAAACACTCCGTGACTGAACACTTTAACTCCCCCTCCCATTCCGCCAAGGACATGCAGGTCCTTGGCCGCCTCCATCGCCAGACCATGGCAACACGATGCCTGGAGGAAGAGCACCTCCTCTTCCGCCTAGGAACCCTCCAACCACAAAGGATGAATGCAGATTTCTCCAGCTTCCTCATTTTCCCTCCCCCCACCTTATCCCAGTCCCAACCCTCGGACTCAGCACGGCCTTCTTGACCTGCAATCATCTTCCCGACCTCTCCGCCCCCACCCCCTCTCCGGCCTATCACCCTCACCTTAACCTCCTTCCACCTCTCGCATTCCCAATGCCCCTCCCCCAAGTCCCTCCTCCCTACCTTTTATCTTAGCCTGCTTGGCACACTCTCCTCATTCCTGAAGAAGGTCTTATGCCCGAAACATCGATTCTCCTGCTCCTTGGATGCTGCCTGACCTGCTGCGCTTTTCCAGCAACATATTTTTCAGCTCTGATCTCCAGCATCTGCAGTCCTTACTTTCTCCTACTTTCATTAGAATGCCCAATCTCAAAGGGAACAACAATTTATACCACAAGAGAGGGTCCTGATTCATTGGAAAGAGCTCTTCCAATCAGAGCCCAATCGGCAACCAATCAGCACTTGCTTTCTTTGCAGCATAAATTGTCCTTCCCTTTGAGATTTGGAATTCCTATGACCGTCCAACGAGTGCAAGATGAAAGTTCTGAACTTGCTTGTTTTCAGCAATGTTCAAATTCTATGCCACCAAGCATCTACAATCTGCTTGGACAACCATTTCAGAGCTAGTTGCAGAACTAGTTGTCCATGCAAGCACTGCCTTGAGCCTTAGGTTAAATAAACTCACAAGAGCTCCAAGGTCTTTAGCTCCATAGACCCATGTTTGATAACTGTGGGTACCCGTGACCAGCAAACTGCTTTCAGACAGGGTCAGTGTCATAAATTTGCTGCAGTTACTGTGAATTGGAAAGAGGAGCACTGGCTGTTGACTTCTGCTGGAAGGCAGGAATAGAATAAGAACACGATTAGATTGTGCAATAACATAACCAGTGATTAAATACTTTGCTAGCACTTGCGGTCAAGGTTCATATGTGAATAACAAACTCCAGTGTTGATCAGAAGAAAGGGGCTACAATTCCAGAACTTTCTTAAAACAGTCTCTATAAAGAGAGCGGAGTGGTTGCGGTGTGCTACAGAGTCTGTTCAGGTTGGGGGAAAAACTGAAGTGACACACGGACAAAAACCTTTTTTTCGTATTTTGGGATGCAGAGCCTGATTAGGATAGTGGGTATAGCTTCAGTAGTAATTTCGAAAGAGGATTGGAGAAATAATTTGCGGGAATATGGGGACAGAGTAGGGGAGTAAAACTAACTGGAATGATGTGTGAAAGAGGTTGGCACAGACTTTATAGACTGAATACTGTTCTTTTACCCTGTGATTCCATGAAGGATTAATCCGAGCAGAGAAAATTGGTGATAACCAGAAGTAAGTGTGTCTTCAGTTAATGCCAGGCATTGGTGTGTAAGACTCTGTTGTAGTTAGGTTGTGGATTTAAGTGATTCCTGCTCCACGCTTGTATGCATACTCTCAGGACGTGGGTGGAGAAGGATGATTTACTTTATCTCTTGAACTGGATGCTGAGTTATGTTGTGATTCAGAAATGTTTGCTGTCTTTCAGCCCAGAATGTGACAGTGGAGGAGATCATTGCTGCCTACAAGATGGCCTGCCAGAAGCTGAACTGCAAGCCGATTAACAAGCTGCTCAAACAAATCCAAGTAAGGCTGGACTTCCAGAGTAAACTCACCCGTTATAGGAGTCCTGCCTTTACTAATGTGGAAGTATAATTAGTGAAAAATTATGCACATTCTCTTGTAGGGATTGGGCCTGTTGTATTTTATCTGTCACTTATTAGGCTCCATTCTAAATGAATCACTTGGCATCTTTTCTCTTCGGATTGGTTTCACTTGCATAATTTATTGATCTAACTTGACCAGGTCTTCCACATTTTGACAAGTTGATCCCACAATAGTTCAGTGAACAAATTGACTACGAACAGTTGTGTGGATTGCTAAGCCCTCAAATTTGTACCAAATCTGATTTCAGTGAGGGAAACAGGTTGAGGGAGGACAGCATTGAATCCAGCTGTGATGCCCCATAGTTAAATATCCCACAAACCTTCGCTTCACTCATGAAGGGTTGTGAAAGCCAGTGGAATTGGAACCCCCAGGAAAGGAGGAGACCAGGGACAAAACTGGTAACTGAGAACTTACTCATTGACTGAATCGTCAATGCTAAAGTGACCCAGAGCAGTGAATTTATAATCTATTATGTAAGACACAGGCAAAAGTGTGTTTGTCACTCATCCTACTCAGCTGTGACATCATGTCGGTTGATTAATACAGAGGCAACCTTCAATATCTATGGCTCTTTGCAAAGCTGTGAAATCCAAAGCTTTACAGAGGTCCTTGTCACTATGCTCAGGCTTTGAGTATGGCCAGTAAGCTAATTAGAAATTTTTGTTTGGCATGATTAGGTTAAGAAGCATGCCAGAATGCACTGGCAAGTTGAGTATAGCCCTGTTTCTTTCTCCAAACCCTTTTGAAGCAATGCAGATTTGCAGTTTTCTTCCTTATCAGTTCTTAACAGAGCAGGTGTTTGATTACTACTCACATGTTATCACTAACTGCCTAGAATGTTGTTTACGTGGTCACAAGTTTCTGAAGCACTCTATTGACACAACAACTGTAAATATCAGTTTGTCCCAGCTCTAACCAAACAGTGTGTTTGTCAGGATTATACTTAATGTAGCTGATTGCTCCCTGCCGCAGCCAAAGGGTCAAACTACAAGTTTCAGGGTTGTGCCCACTTGGGCAAATTGACCTTGTTTCAGTGAGTTTTTATCATTTTGACTGCTCCACACTCTTTTGAAATTGCTAACTTTGGCTCGGCTCTACCTCCATCAATGACAACACCACTTTGTGACGTTCACTCACTAGGAAGTAGCTAGAAGAAATGTCTTTAATGCAAATAGTTATCGAAGTATAGAGTTTGACAGGGTGTGGCTAAGATAAAAATCCTTCAAAGGACAGCTGGATAAATATTTGTAGCATGGACAGCTACAGATACTTGAGAAGACAGCAGGGGCATGGAATTAGTTTACTAGCAAAACACAAGCACAGTCATGATAGAACCCTAGCAGTTCAGTTTGTAAATACAGCCTGGTAGCTGTCAATGACCATAGGGAGCAACCGTGCTTGGGATTACTTGACTGGACTGGGTAAAGTTACTCCACTAAGACAAGTATGAAGGCCCTGCAACTTGCTTCTACTCGTGAGGTCAGGGCGGAAGAAAGAATCTGAATGGCCACTCCTATTGATTATTCAGTTGTCTCTAAGGAAAGTCTAAATGTGTATATACTGGGAGGGCAGGGTCACGCTCGACTTTGCTGGTACAGTTGAATAGACACAAAAACTTATAAAGGTGCGTGAGAAGGATATTCAGCCCCTCAAACCTGCTCTGTCATTCATCAAGATTATGGCTGATCTGCAGGCCCAACTCCACTTTCATTCTAAGTCAGCGTTGCTGCCAATTCCCCGATTATTTCAAAAGTTTATTGACCTCTTCTTTAAATGTTTTCCGTGATGCATTGCAGAAATTCACCAAAGATCCTCAGACAGATACTTAGACCTTTCTGAGGAAGGGTCATGTTAACTTTGATTTCTCTTCACAGATGCTGCCAGACCTGCTGAGCTTTTCCAGCAACTTCTGTTTTTGATCCTTAGATAGCACCTTCCAAACTCATGACCACTTCTATCAAGAACGACAAGGGCAGCTGCTATGTGGGAACATCAAAACCTGGATGTTTCCCTCCATGCCACACTCCATGTTGACTTGGAAATGCATTACTGTTGCTGGGTCAAACTCCCTCCCTAATGGCATTGTGGGTCAACTTGTAGCACACGGACTATAATGGTTCAGGAAGACAGCTCACCTTCACAAGGGCAACTAGGGACGGGCAATAAATGTTGGCTCTGTCAGTGATGTCCTTGTCCCACAAACCAATATAAAAAGAGCTGGAGAAGGCTATCCAGCTCTTCCATTAAGAGCTGAATTTCTGGAATAAACAGGTGTAAAGTATTTTTGAAGTTCTGAATGACAATCTGTAAGTCACACCATTTCATTTTTTTAAAATGTTTGCTCCTCAATAAAATATTGAGGCATTTTTTTCCTCTCTCCTCATTCCTTCCCCGTAACCAGCAAAATCTTGTCTGTTCCTGTCATCAGTTTCCTGTGGAATTTAGGAGCCACTTTGTAAAGGAGCACAGCTATTGTAGTCACTTTGACAGTGTGGTGTGACATTCTGCCTCTTGCTCCAGCATCCTGATGATGAGAGACTGTCGAATTCCAGTCCACTGACATGACTGCTTATGCTACAGCCAAACCCTGAGTTTCCATTGCTCAAGTGTCAAACACTCCTTTGTTGACTGGTGATTTTCATACTCTTTCATTCCTTCGCCCAAACTATCAATGATATTAACACTTCAGGACTGTAGATCTACAGCTGGTGCTTATCCCATTTGTCCCAACTGACCTGGATGACTCACTCAAGAAGCCATCTTTTACATGTGATATCTTTCACAAGTCGCAGCATCGCAGGCAGGCAGCATTGCATACACAGCCAAGTGTATGCCTTTGATAAAATGTGGAGCTGGGAAAAGCACAGTAGCTCAAACAGCATCAGAAGAGTCGATGTTTTGGACAGGACCCTTCATCAGGACTGGTCTTAAAATACTGCTTGACCTACTGTGTTCCCCATCTTTTGATTTTCCAACATCTGCAGTTCTCACTATCTTCAAGTGTATGGCCTTGAACTCACCCTTGTTCACAACTCTGATTTATTTCTCTTCGCAGGGCATTGGTGAGACCACATCTCACCTGCCATGTCTGGCTTTGGCAACCTTATTTAAGGAGGGATAAATTTTCCACTAAAGGCCATTCAGAGAAGGTTCAACAGGTCAATTCCTGGAATGAAGGGATTTGACTTACGATGAATGCTTGAGCAGTTTGGGCCTATACTTGTTGAGAAGACTAAGAAATGAGCTTATTGAGGTGTGCAAGATTCTGAAGTGTATTGAAGGATTGGGTACTGAGAGAATGTTTCCTCTTACGGGCAAATTTAGAACAAAGAGCCACAGCCATTAAAGTTAGAAACGAGGAATCTCTTCTGAGTGTCATTAGTCCTTGTAATTATCTTCCCCAGAGAATGAGAATCTGAGTCATTTGAATATATTCAATGCAAACAGATTGAAGCATAGAATCCCTAGTGTGTGGAAGCAAGCCTTTTTGAGTCCATACCAGCCCTCTAAAGAGCATTCCACCCAGACCCAACCCCCACCCTACCCCACCCCCCATCCTAAGACTGTAACTCTGCATGTTGCCCTTGAGAAGGTGATGATGAGAACTGCTGCAGTCCATGTGCGATAGGTAGACTCACAACGTTGTTGGGAGGGAGTTCAAGGATTTTGACTCCAGATGTTTGATGTACAAGGGATTATAGCCTTATCAATGGTGGAGGGATTAAATGTTGAAAGTAGTGGATAGGGTGCAGATCAAGTGAAGTGCTTTATCCTGCTGGTGTTGAACTCCTTGAGTGTTGTTGGAACTGCACTCATCCAGGCAAACAGAGAATTCCATCACGCTCCTGACTGAATTTTTTTCCCTGAAAATATACTTGATTCATAAAATTTATAAATGTAGATTACAAGTCATTTCAACGGGGAGATTACAGAAAATGTAATAAAATTCAGCTTGTCTCCATGCAGAAATCGTCCACTCTCTAGTTGCTCAATGCAATTGTAATTTTCTTAATATTTACACTGATTTTCCATGTCAGGCATACAGCCTACGGGTAAAACATTTTTTTTGCATCACACTCCTAACTTGTACTTTGATGCTGGTGGGCCAGCTTTAGGGAGTCAAGATGAATTACTCACCACAGAATTCTCTGTCTTTGACCTACTCTTGTAGTCACAGTATTTGAAAATGTGTTGCTGGAAAAGCACAGCGGGTCAGGCAGCATCCAAGGAGAAGGAGAACCAATGTTTCAGGCATGAACCCTTCTTCAGGAATGAGGCCTCATTTCTGAAGAAGGGCTCATGTCTGAAACGTCGATTCTCCTGCTCCTTGGATGCTGCCTGATCTGCTGCGCTTTTCCAGCAACACATTTTCAGCTCTGATCTCCAGCATCTGCAGTCCTCACTTTCTCCTAGTCACAGTATTTATACAGTTGAGCAATTGTGGATCCACCCAAAATTATGTAGCACTTCAAAGTTTGGGAGAAGATTTGTAGCTCGGGTGTTTGTTGTTGTGGTTCTGTTCGCCGAGCTGGGAATTTGTGTTGCAGACATTTCGTCCCCTGTCTAGGTGACATCCTCCATGCTTGGGAGCCTTCTGTGAAGCGCTTCTGTGATCTTTCCTCCAGCATTTGTAGTGGTTTGAATCTGCTGCTTCCGGTTGTCAGTTCCAGCCGTCCGTTGCAGTGGTCGGTATATTGGGTCTAGGTCGATATGCTTATTGATTTGAATCTACGGATGAGTGCCATGCCTCTAGGAATTCCCTGGCTGTTCTCTGTTTGGCTTGTCCTATAATAGTAGTGTTGTCCCAGTCGAATTCATGTTGCTTGTCATCTGCGTGTGCGGCTACTAAAGATAGCTGGTCGTGTCGTTTCGTGGCTAGTTGGTGTTCATGGATGAGGATCATTAGCTGTCTTCCTGTTTGTCCTATGTAGTGTTTTGTGTTTCGGTAATACAAAGATTAGAACAAACAGTCTTACTGCAAATTCAGCCCAAACTCTGGGTCAGATATGTGGATGACACCTTTTGTAATCATTAAAAACACAGAAATAGAGAACACACACCGGATCATCAACGCCACACTCACAGGAATCCGATTCACGAGAGAAGAAGGAAAGGACAACCAACTCCCATTCCTAGACGTGATGGTACAGAGAACACCTAATGGACAGTTCAGCACAAAGCTATACAGGAAAGCCACACACACAGACCAAGTCCTGAACTACGAAAGCATTCACCCCAACACACACAAAAGAAGTTGCATCAAGACACTATTCAAAAGGGCCACAACACACTGCAATACACCAGAACGGCAAAAAGAGGAACTACACCTCTACAATGTATTCACCAAAAATGGATACCCATGCAATTTCATCAACAGATGCCTAAGGGAAAGACAACGGAACAAGGACATGCCGCAACCCAAAGGACTAGCCACACTACCATACATCAAGAGCACTTCCGAACAGACAGCCAGACTGCTGCGACCACCAGGACGAAGGACCCGATACCCAGGATGAGCAAAACCAATGTAGTGTACAAAATCCCATGCAAGGACTGCACAAAACACTACATAGGACAAACAGGAAGACAGCTAATGATCCTCATCCGTGAACACCAACTAGCCACGAAATGACACGACCAGCTATCTTTAGTAGCCACACACGCAGATGACGAGTAATATGAATTCGACTGGGACAACACTACTATTATAGGACAAGCCAAACAGAGAACAGGCAGGGAATTCCTAGAGGCATGGCACTCATCCACAGATTCAAATCAATAAACACATCGACCTGGGCCCAATATACCGATCACTGCAACGGACAACTGGAACTGACAACCGGAAGCGGCAGATTCAAACCACTACAAATGCCCGGTGGAAAGATCACAGAAGCTCTTCCCAGGAGGCTCCCAAGCATGGAAGATGTCACCTAGACAGGGGACGAAACATCTGCAACACAAATTGCCAGCTTGGCGAACAGAACCACAACATTATGTAGCACTTTTAAAATGAGGGTCTTTTCTTTATTTAGGATGGAGATTACTTTTTATTCTCTGAAGGTTGTATGACTTTAGAACTCTACCTCAGAAAATGGTGAAGGCAGGCTCATTAAATGTTTTTAAGGCACAGATAGATTGATGATTATTACACAAGGGATTCAAAAGTTATTTGGAGTATACTGGAGTGTGCAGTTTGAAACACATATTATCGGCCATGATCTTATTGAATGGCAGAGCAGGTTCAAAGAGCTGAATAATCTACTTCAGTTCCTATTTCATATGTTCAGTTTGTGATCAATGGTTAAGGCCAGGATGCTGTTGGTGAAATATATTCCTGTAGTAACAACAGAGCATGTAAAAATGCCTTTTATTTTAATGAGTAAGCATACCTTTGATAACTTGCCTTCACTCCAAGAGGTGGAGCTCATGGTTTACAAGAAGTTGTCTGTTTAGGGGCAAATCTCACATTGATCCTTTTAGACTTGTGACTAGATTTTAACTCCCCATTCTTGATTCGACAGATTGAGACTTGTACCACTCCAGCTGCTTGAATGCCATCAAGTTTGAAACTGCAATCTTGTTGGAGATATTAAACTGTAGCTAAATAAAAACGGAAAGAACTGCAGATGCTGCAAATCAGAAACAAAAAACAGAAATTGCTGGAAAAGCTCAGCAGGTCTGGCAGCAACTGTGGAGAGAAATCAGAGTTAATGTTTCAGGTCAAGTGACCCTTCCTCAGAACAGAGTTGCCAGACCTGCTGAGCTTTTCCAGCAATTTCCGTTTTTGTTAAACTAGCTACCTCTGCTGTCTCTTAAAGGAATCTGTCTCACTCTGTGAAGAACAGCAGGTATCCCAGCAGATGTTCACCCTTCAAGCAGCATCACTAAAATGGGAAACTTCCTAGTTTGTGGGACCTTTCTGCATTCAAATAACTGCACTTTTAAAAACTACATAATTGGTGTGAAGTTATTTATGACAACTTGAAGTTGTGAACTGAGAGACAAATGCCTTCATTCTTTCATGTCCTTGTTTATTTAATGAAAGCTCTGCCATTGCCTTTTGTCAAATGCCTTTGATCAATAACTTAACCAATCACGGGGAGCCAAATTCCAGGTGCTGTACTGTCTGGTAATGATAAACCCAATAATATTGGCATTATTAGCATAATTTTAAGATGACCAAGTACTTCAGAAAGCTGTAGTAAAGTGTGAGGCAAATCTGCACCTCCACTATCCTTAAGCAGAGTCTCTCGTCATGTCAGGTTCAACAAGGGGAGTTATCAAGCGGGGATTGGAAATTTGAAAAAAATTCAGGAAGCACAAGAGAAATTCAGCAAGTTTAGCAATATCTGTGGACAGAGAAACAATTAAAATATCCTGTCCCACATGATTTTACTTCTATGCTTTTGTTTGAGACTGAAATTTACATGTCAAATGATAATATCTATTTTAGGCCTCCTACTGCAGACCCACCTCAGCATAGGAATGTTGTGATACTGCTGTCGCACCGCAGCACAATAAAAATAACATCCTTATAAGCAAACATGTTGACCAGTCTGCCTCCTTTCACCCCATAACATTACTCAATTCTACACTGCCTCATCTCATCTGCTGCTAAAACCCTCCTCCTTGCCTCGGTTACCTTTTTAGGTTTGAATATTCCAATGTTTTTCTAACATTTCTATCTTGTAACCTATGTCAAAAGGAGCTAATCCAAAGGTCTCTTACCTATATATCTCAAGTCCCGTTTGGCAGTTGTCTCAGTCACTAGCTGACCAATGTTGGCTTCCATTCCATTAACACTTTGACTTAAAGTTCTGAACCCAGTTCTCCTTCTTTGACCATGACCCTCCTATCATGTAGCCACCTCTGGTCCAACATTCTACAAAATCCAACTCTGAACTCTTGAATGCCTCTGATTTTAATTTCTGTAATTTTGGTAGCTGTGCCTTCTACAATCCTTATCTCTGGAATTCTTTCCTTGCAGTCCTCTGTTTTTATATTTCACTTCCATCCTTTGCAATGTCCTTAAGCCTTGCTTTGTTGACCAAGCTCTTGGTCATCTGTCCTAATATCTCCTTCTGTGACCCCTTGTCAAATTTTGTTGATGCTGTGTAGCACCTTGTTGCATTAAAGGCCTGATATAAATGCATATTGTTGTTGGTTTTGCAGGTAATTATTGGTCATATTTCCTGTTTTGTAGGAGTTTAAAGAACTTTCACAGAGGCTGGACTGCCTGGATCTGAAAGGTAAGGCTGATTGCAGAATGTTTATTGCAATCTCTGGGATGATATTAAAGAGTTTTCTCTTTGACAAAAACTACATGGACCTAAAATTCCTAGGTTGGGGAGGTTACAGGGAATATTCATTTGAAACAGCATACTCCTAGAAGCTCAGCTTGTTTGTCTTGAATAATATATAATTATTTTCATTGTTGCATTGACTTATGCCCCTATTGATAATGTTAAACATTTCACTTTTTTGGGGGGGGGGTGAATCAAAGCACTGATTTAAATTCAGCAAGTGTCAAAATGGACTGGTAATTTGTGTGATTTGTCTATTTCCAATGAATATTGAACCTCAGGATTGAGGTATCTAGCTGATGTGGTGAGTCGTAGAGATGTACAGCATGAAAACAGCCCCTTCAGTCCACTTCATCCATGCTGACCAGATAAACTAAATCTAGTCCCATTTGTCAGCATTTGACCCATATCTCTCAAAATCCTGTCTTTTCATGTACCCATCCAGATGTCTTTTTAAATGTTGTAATTGTACCAGCCTCTTCCAACACCTCTGGCAGTTCATTCTGTACACACACCAGCCTCTGTATGAAAATGTTCCCCATTGCAACCCTTTTAAATGTTTTCCCTCTCATCTTAAACATATGCCCTCCAGTTTTTGATTCCCCTGCCCTGGGAAAAGACCTTTGCTATTCACCTTGTCCATCACGATGGAAGTGAACCCAGTTGTCTGGTTCATAACTATAGAAGAGATTGAAAACCTTATTTACACATAGTAACAGTCAGTCTTGACAATCTCCTGGATTGATTGTAATAGCCTGAGGGGTTTGGACAAGAATTTTCCAGTGTATTTATCTCCTTATCGACTAAGTTCTTTTCTCTGTTCCGCTTACCCCTGTACTGGGAGTCATGTTCCAGTCCTCACGAGGTGAGAGGCGGCTGGTCTCTTCCTGCCTTCACTTTCACATTTCATTTCCGTGCAGGTGAACCCAGATGGCGAGTATCAGTCAGCTATTCAACTGTGGGAAGCATCAGAGCTGAGTTTAATCCTAAACTCATTCCCAGGCATTCTCATAGTGCTTTCCAGCAGGACTAATCAATTAGTAATCGCAGCAAGATCTTTGATATTTTCCCACCTTTCCCAGCTCAGCTCACTCTAAACATCATACCTTAGATGCAATCTAAACTCAACGCAGTCAAGAATTCATCTTGGGACCTCTGGCTTGCTTTGGCTTATTGCCGAACTGATGCTTGCTGAGTGTTGTTAGTGTTAGTTGTTGTTTCTGATGATGCCTCCAAAGCACCATTTTTGTTTTTGAAAGCACCTTTACCAAAAGGATTTCAGAAACCAGGGGGAGGATTTGCATTGTGATCAAAGCTGACCTGCGTTTCTTCCCTCTAAGACAATAGGCTTTTCTGGAGAGTTGCAATTCTCCCAATGAGGTTCGTTAACACACCAGTATAATACACTGATAGCCTGATGTACAATGTGCCGGAACTAAGGAAATGTCTCATAATGCCAAAATCCATATTAGAGCATTGATGGCTTGAGGAATTAGAAGTTTGAGGGGATAGAAGCTGGGAAGTTGATGTTGCTGTTCCAGTGCCTCAGGATTGGTAAAGACAATTCAGCCAGGATTTCCTCCGAAGGTTTTCTATAGAGTGACACCTGCAGGAATCATAGGAATGACGACTCACCAATGCTCCTTCAACAACACAATTCAAACCTGAGTAATGCACCACCTAGATTGGCAAGAGAAACAGGCACCTGCTTACACTGTCTCTTGCAAGTTCCCATCAAATTGTCCAATACCCATTCAGCACTCAGAACTATATCATTGTTCCTTTGTTGTTGGACCAAAGTCTTGGAACTTGTCCCCAAATGGCACTAGGTGTTTACCTGCATCAAATGGACTGCAGCAGTTCAGTGAGGCAGATAATCACCATCTTCTCAAACACAATGGGAATGGGTAGTAAATGTTGGCCTTGCCACTGATGTCCACAACTCAAGAATCAATTTTTATTTAGAAAGGCCAATTAAACATTAAGCCTGTTCCATTTTTGTGGCTGATATGCGACCTAACTTTATATACCTATCCTAAATCTCTTATTAATACCTTTGGTTGACAAAATTCTTATCAATCTCAGATTGAAAATTAACAAAAATCTTGCATTGGTGTACAAGTGAGGGAGTTGGACTTGAGTGCGATGTTTCCTATTCAAATTATGTTTATGTTCTCATGAAGACATTGCAGAGGACACTTTGGGCCTGCCAAACCATAACTCAGCAGAAATCCGTAATGGAAGAGGTAAAGTTACATTTTAAAGAGAGAGTTTATAGATGGAATGGCTATGCATGTATGTTTCTTGAAGGTTTTAACAAGTTTGCCTGTTAAAGATGCGATTAACCAGGTGGAAGAGTGAATAGAGGTAGCTCTGAGTTTATTGAATAAGATTTTTATTCTCTTTACAGGTGAGAAACTGGACTACAAAGCTTCTGAAGCCTTGGAAGAGGTTTTCAAACGTGTCCAGTTTAAGCTGGTGGATTTGGAGGCAACCAACCTGGATGAAGATGTGAGCTGCTTAAATATTTTCAGATGTATATTTGAGATTTTTAATATTTTTTATTTCATGTTATCTTTCCATGTGTATTATAAAATGATACCATGGTTACACTGCATATTTGAGGTTAGGTTTCAACTAAATTCCACATTTGAATTTGATCCAATTGAAACAAAACATCCTGGTAGTATTGCTGGTGAGAGTGCCAGTTTGGATATATCCCAGCCTTGTCAGCTGACACATCGATAAAACCTCCCCCTTTGTGCTGATAAATACTATGGGTCACTTGTATTGAGAGATTCCAGCTGGATATCAACAAAATGGACAATACCTGGTTCTTGGCAATGTTGTCCTGTGTGCCAGATATAGTCCACAAAAAACTCATTGTCCAGCTATCAACTAATTAGTACTGATGCTTTCAACTCCCAGATTGCCAGTGTGCAAGGTCCGAGGGCTTCGACTAACCTGGAATAAGCAGCTTATGAAAGGAAAGATTTCACGTTTCTGGTCCATCAGAACCATTTTAACTCTAATAGTGATTGTGTTTTCTTGTTTATTCTCTCATAGTCATGTACAGTAACGGTATTCAAAATAATGCTCAAATAATGTATAGCGACTACCTCAATATTTACACTTCTCAATACCTGAGTATTGGTGAAAGAAAAAGATATTGAAACTTTTGAACTTGCACTCATCAGGACAAATGCAAGAATGCAAATTTCAAAGAGAGCACTACTTTGATTAGCCATGTCATTGCCATGACAAATGTGCAAGGAAATATCGTTTCTACTTTTGTTTAATTAAAAGACTTGTCTGGCTGTATTCCTTTTGTCTGCCAAGGGCAAGTCCCAGCTGATGAATATACATACCTTGAAAACCTCATGACAGAAGGCGTTTTATCAAATATGTACAGGCTGTCAAAGCAATGTTCACTTTTATTTTTACAGGGTGCATCAGCATTGTTTGATATGATAGAGTATTATGAATCAGCCACACAGCTCAACATCTCATTTAACAAACATATTGGGACGCGAGGATGGCAGGCTGCAGCGCACATGATGAGGAAGGTATGCATCAATCTTATTACATCATTGCATTTGTGATAAGGATAATGATTCCACTTGTTGTAGCGCAGAGTCAGACATTCTTGAAACTACTACTTGTGTTGAGCACTACTGGCTAGGCTGGAATTTATTACCCATTCCAACGGGAATATAGTTGTGAATCCTGTTCTTGAATCATTGCATTCCATTTAGAGTAGATAAACTCTCAGCTTTTTTTCCCCCGTTGTTTGATACAATTGGGTGGCTAGCTAGGCCATTTCAGAGAGTTAAGAGTCAAACTTATTGCTGTGCGTCTGCAGTTGCAAATGGGCCAGACCAGAGAAGGATAGCAGATTTCATTCTCTAAAGGACATTAGTCAGTCAGATGAGTTTTATGACCATCTAGTAATTTCACCAGCATTATTAATGAGACTGGTATTTTGTTCACCAATGAATTTAAATTCCCTTGGACTTTATACTGGTATTTGAACTTGTGCCTCTGGACTATCCAAGCCTCTGAATTACTAACCCAATAACATTTTCACTATGCTGCTGTCTTCTCCCAAACCTGAGATGTTGAAAACAATCCTAGTGCAACTACAACCTAGCCCAGCTGATCCATCGATGTGTGGCAATTGGAACTTGCTGACCTGTGTGACTGACATAGTTTGTACATAGATACATTAAGCAATCACATTTTGTTCAGATTCTCCTGTTTTACTTGGGATTGCTGCCATGCTGGTTGATGACCCTTCCCTATCTCCTCCTATCAGTCACCCATTTCTTTTCCAATCCTGCTTTTTAAAAAAAAATCTTCCTGCCACTGCATAATTCCACCTGGTCGTGGACCTTCCTATTCTGTTTCCTCCTGGCAATCACCTCTCCATCACTTGCAGCACCACATTTTCTCTCTTTCCTTTCCACAGCAAACATCCAGACCATTTTAGTCTCTTCTTGGTTATTTTCGTCACTGTTTCTGCAGTCTTTGAGCGCCCTGATGTGCTGGTTCCTGATTTTATCCTTTCTTGTTACTCCACAGTTCCATCTCAGCATTCACACCTAATTCCTATCTAGTCGTTGTTCTTCTTCTCCACTTGATAATGCTCAGGTTTCTGCACCATAAAAAAGGCTAGATCCTTGACTTTCCTGTGGATTCTTCCTTTCAGTTTCAGTGAAAAGCCTTCATTGCATCGTTTCTAGTTACTCCAACCAGAGCTAATCTGCTTAATTTCAATTTCCATACTGCCATCTTCTGTCGTCACAGTTTCTTGAAGCTACTCACTGAAGCATCTTACCATTTCTCAGTGCCAAAGACAGTCAGTTATTCTGCCGTTCAAAGTCAGAAACAAAAGAAGTGACTCATGAAGATTGTAGAGAACTCTACTCAGCCTATCCATGCCTCTCATTGTAAAATCATGATAGGGTGAATAGCCAATGTTTTTTCCTCCGGGTGAGAAAGTCCAAAACTAGAAGGCATAGATTTAAGGTGAGAAGGGAAAGATTTAAATGGGACTATAGGGGAAACTTTTTCATGCTGAAAGTGGTGCATGTATGGAATGAGCTGCTAGAGAAAGTATCAGAGGCTAGTACAATGATAACATTTAAAAGGTATCTGCATGGGTGCATGAACAAGAAGGGATTAGAGAAATATGGGCCAAATGCTTGCAAATAGGAGTAGGTTAATTTGCGGTATCTGGTTGGCATGGATGAGTTGGACTAAAACATCTGTTTCTGTGCTGTACATCTCTATGACTCTAAATGGACACAATTAAACTAAATGCTTGAATGAATCCCGATGGATTAGTTGATAAGTTTATTGCTTGTTGTGGTACTAGGCTATATTGATTACAAGGTCGACGGTTTACCCTCAAGAGTGAACTGGTAAATGATTTTACTCCTTTTGACTCTGAGAAGGCACAGAGTCATACAGCACAGAAACAGACCCTTCAGTCCAACCAGTCAATGCTGAGCATAATCCCAAACTAAACTAGTCCCAACTGCCTGCTCCTGGCCCATATCCCTCCAAACTTTTCCTAATTATGTACTTATCCAAATATCTTTTAAACATGGTAATTGTGCTCTGTTTACAATGCTCTTCTCGCAGTACATCAATAGGCTTAAGCATCCCACACTGCTCGAAACTATGCTTGTCAATATCCTCCTGGTGAATGTTGATCTTCTCTGTTGCAGACTAGTTGCCTGCAGTACCTGGATGCAAGGAACACACCTCTCCTCGACCACTCTGCACCATTTGTGGCTCGGGCTTTAAGGATCAGCAGCAGCCTGGTGGTACTGCATCTGGAAAATGCCAGTTTATCTGGCCGACCGCTCATGCTGTTGGGTAAGGGAAGTAAAATCCAGTTGTAGTTTGCATAAGATGGGTTTGGGAGCCTTAATTTCCTGGGTTTTGGAGTCGTCATAGCACTGAATGCAGTTATTCGGCCCTTCAGCTCCATGCCAGCTATCTGCGGAGCAATTCGTGTATTCCTCGATTCTTCTAACCCGCAAGTTTACTCCGCTCAAGTATCCATCCAATTTCCTTTTGAAACCATTGATTGTTTGTACTTCCTCATCATAGGCACTGTGTTTCAGGTCATTAGCAGTTGCTTAGTAAGCAAGTTCTTTTGCATATCTAGCCTGCAATTCTTTCCCCTATCCTTAAACCTGTGTCCCCTAGTCTTTATTACGTTATCTGACCTTCGTATGAAGGAAACATTAATGTCTAGATGCCATCCAATAAAACATCTCAAAATACTTAGGCAACTAAATAAAAATTTAGTTTCTACTGTGAATGTTGGATTTATTTGTAGAACAGGATGAGATGAATGATGAGTTTTTAAACAATAATTGAAGAGAAATATTTATCAGCACCACAGGACAACTTACTTGTTCTTTAAGAAGGGACATGGATCCTTAACATCCACTGAGCAAACATCTCAACCGAGGAACAATACCTCCAACAGTGCAGCATGCCCTCAACAATGCATTGGAGTCCCAACCCACATTATGTGCTCAAGTCTTGGCAACACGGATATGGCTGCAGCTGAACCCTGTGCCCCATGGTTAGGAACAGGATAGAGACCTTTAATACTTTTGATGAGACTTGTGTTTCCTACATGAGTTTTGAATGCAAAACTGCAACATAGCCAAGACTGAGTACAATTTTGTTTTTTGCCCAGTGTCTGACGATCATTCACTTATTCTTTGTTTCTGACTTAGTTCTTAGACCTTTCACCTTGTTGCAACAAAATAATTTTGCCTCGGTGACCAACTTTGGTGACTTGATGATTTTGTTCACTTCATCCGAAGATTTGGACTGTTGCTAGAGTCCCAAGTTGTTCTGCAGTAATCATTTTCATGTGACTTGAAACAGTAAGACTGTGTGTGTCAATGATCTGCTCACACAAGGTGGAGAAGCAACATCATATCTAACTCCAATGCTGCTCTTGCCTTTGGTTAATCCAAGAAGCAGAAGTCACTGGATAGCGATCAGATGCAGGGTGCCAAGCTTGCGATATATTGTTCTGTTCCTTAGTGAAAATGATTGAGATCACTGCCCCAGTAGGCATCAACCCAGCAGAGCCTTGGCTTCAATCTGTGTCTGGCTGCTGAAGAACCTGCATATAGGCCTGGACATACGATGAAAGCTATTGCATTGTGAGGTTTATCATAGCTGAGCATAGTCTATCATAACTTGACCTTCATGCCATATTGGTTTTTGCTGATAATCAGTAGTCATTACATTTGGGAACTTCCAGCGTTTATTTTTCCTTTGTCCTCTTTTCACTGCCAATTTTTAACTTTCTCCTCCATTCAATAATACAGTATTCCTACTGTCCTCCAAGCAGCATGATGACTTCCCTTCATAACTTTTGACAATATCAGGCCACTTCTGTTCCATGGGAAACAAAGCTAACGTCCTCAACATAATAGTTCAAATTTCTGAAAAATCAAAGCCAAATGTTGAATTGTGGTAGATATGTGTCTCATAAGACAATGTGCCATCGTGGTAAAGGTACTGGACCATAGGATTATTTTCTCATTAGAGAGAGAGAGGGGTGGCTGGAAGTGGTTTAACCTGTGAATCACTGTACCTTGGTTGAGGGGGGAGATTGAGAAGGAGAGTCCTTCATGCTAACCTTAGCTAATGTGGGAGATTCTCTTTCTCAACCTCTCCTCTCGCCTGATGCATGGTGACTCTCACCAGTTGTCCCTCTGTTCAGAGAGAAGTCCTTTGGTCTGGTAAGCAATACCCTTTTGTTGGGGGTTTGTTAACACAATTGGCTAAGTAGCTGGTTTGTAATATCGGGTGATGCTAACTTTGTGGGCTGTTGTGGTACGTGCATTCCAAACCTTACTGTATGCCTGTTGTTCTACCTGGCAGCAACTGCGTTGAAGATGAACATGACGCTGCGAGAGCTCTTTTTGGCTGATAACAAATTGAATGGATTGCAGGATTCGGCACAGCTGGGAAACCTCCTAAAGTTCAACTGCACAATCCAGCTAATGGACTTGCGCAACAACCATATTCTAGACTCAGGTATACATTATGCTTCCCTCTCCTGAGCTCATCTCTCCAAGGCTGACTTTATGATATTATGAATCTCCTTGTTACTCTGTCCTCATACACCTAAATAATTAGGTTACACTTTTGTAATGCAGGTAGGTGATTGGGAAGTAGGGCAGCTGCACTGGAGTTATATGGGCTGACCACATTGGTGCAGAGCACTTAATTTTTTGCCATGGTTTGTTGTTTTCCTTCTGGCTAATTGGATTGAATGGACAGGACATCACTAGATTCAATGGGAATATTTTATAAAATCGTTCAGATTTATTCTAGGATGCTGAATGTTGCCACCCATCCTGACATTTATTGTATATCCCCAGTAAGACTTAGCCAAACGTTGTGGCACTTACTACCCATCCCTAACTGCCCCTTGATCTGAGTTCTGAGTACTGAGTAGCCATTTCAGAGGGCAGCTAAGAGTTAACCATATTGTTGTGGGTATGGCATCATTGTCAGCCTAAAACCAGGTAAGGGCAGACTATTTCCTTCCCTAAAAGGTGTTGATGTACCAGATGAGATTTTACTACAGTTGATAGTGATTACATTGTCAGCACTAACCTTACTTTTCCATTGTGCAATTTTGAATTCAACAAAAATTTGCAATCTGCCCCAGAGGGATTTGAACCCATCTCCCCACAGTATTAGTTTGGGATTCTCAATTAGTAGTCCTGTGACATTACCACTACACCACTGCTTCCTCACGTAGGAGTAGGAATAGGCCCAATAGCTCTTTGAGCCTATTCTGCCATTCAGTCCGATCTTAGCTGATCATTTATCTCAATGTCTTCATCACACAATCTTCTTGTCCCATGATTCCTTTGAAACCCAAAAGTCTGTCAATCTTTGTGCCTCGTTTATATTCAAGGATTGAATGTCTAGAGCTCTTTGGGGTAGTGCATTCCAAGCATTCACAATATTCTGAATGAAGAAGTCTCTCCTCTCCTCAGTGTTAAATGGGCTGACCCAATGTACTGCACCTCTGACCCCATGTTGTAGAGGACGCACCCAGGGGAAAAACATTTTTTTCAGTGTCTACTTTGTCAAGCCCATTTAAAATCTTTGTTGCAGTTAGCTCATCTTACATTCTTCTAAATTGTAAGGAGTATAATCCTAGTTATTTTAATTCTCCAACCGTGTGGGACAGTTGGCTCCTCACAAAACGATGACAGTGTTAAATGCTGCCTGACCCGCTGTGATCTTCAGTATTTTTTGTTTTCAGTACAGTCTCCAGCATCTGTAGTAATTTGCTCCGACATTGTTATATCCGTTGAGTTGGATTTTTGTATTGGATTTGCACTAGCAATAGTCCAGCTATCCTGTAATTTGGTTAAACCCTGACTTCAGCTTCAGACTGAGTTTGGACTGTAAATACAGCTTTGGTTTGAAGAAAACCCCCTTTGTTTCTAAGTTACTGTTAATCTGACTGCACCCGTAGGCTACTTAGATGTTGACTGTCTCTTTATAGTGTATGAATCAACTCTTTAACAATTGAGTAAGATTGCATTCATCCAATGCTTCATTACCAGTGGTTAGAGGTCCTTCAGGAGAACTTTTGGCACAGTGGTAGTCATTGCCTTTCGGCAAGAGTTCTCGGTTCAAGTCCTGCTCAGGACTTAATGACCGAGGAAGGAGTCATTTTAATGCAGACACTCAGGTTAAGTGTCAACCTGCAAATCCTTCTACCACATACCAATAATGGGCATTAAGAGTGGGAGACATTTCTGGTCAACCCTGTTGTGGAAAGAAATTGGAATCTCTCACATTGCTGTCTATAGCTCCAGACTACTGCATACATGTAAAAGTGTCTGCTGACTCAGTATTTTGACTCCTTTCAGGGGCTGGTTAACTCAATCGGCTGGACAGCCAAAGTAGGCCATATTGGGGCCAATCGTGTGACCTTCAATCTCTGATCTGGCTACGCTGGATTCAGGACCTGCTTCCTAGTCTTACCCATGATGAAGATTTTTGCTGCCATAAATAAAACTTGCCTCTGAAAGATCTTTGCAGTCCCCGTTAGAGCATTGAGCCATTCGGACTAGCCAGTGAATTTGTCCAATCCCAGTCTCTGAGTCAGTTGATCTCGGGTAAGGCAAGAACAAGAAGGCCTGCTTGGTCTTTGTTGTTCATAGCCTGGGAGGAGGAATGGAGAAGATTTGACCACAGATTCTGATTTCTGCTTCATTTCTTCTGATATCTAGATGCTGGGAGAAGGCAGGCCCAGCTGTGATGTGATGGCTTCTCCCACAAGCCCATTGCCTGTGCACACCAATAACATGATCATATGAGCAAGGTATCAGAGTGAGATATCCAACCTAGGCCCCAATGATAACTAGTGCCTTCAAGAAATATAAGGAGAAATTTGACCATGAATGGGTTTCCAGAAGTTTGCCAGGGTGTTCTTTGCTTTATTCACAGGCTTGGCATACATCTCTGATGGATTGAAGGAACAAAGACAAGGTTTAGTGACCCTGGTCTTGTGGAACAATCAGCTGACCCACAATGGGATGACCTACATGGCAGCTGCACTGGTGAGTGAGTGACCGTGATTTCCTTTTGAATCATGCTGTTTTGGGAACTGGATATGCATTTGCTATGAGTTGTGCTTTTAGTGATTTTTAGACTTTACTGTCCATAATCTGGGCGTTTCCTGTCCACAGACATAACTTCCTGTTGTCATAAGATTTGTTCTGATGTCTTGTGTCAATATTTAACTTTGAAGATTCCAATGTTATCAGTTATAATGGAATTGTCTGTGTAAATGTTCTAGATAATGCTGAACTAATTGGTTGCAGTCACACTGTGTAGCCCCAATGTTTACTCTGACCCATAATGAGCGGAGCTACAAGGCACTTTAAAATTTTGACTGCTACCTGTTTCTTTCTGTGCCTTCATTTTAACTCAATTTTATTTCTGATGTTCATAAGCCATTTTTTATAATCCACATCACTTAAAATAATTTGAAACAAGCACTTGCCTCCAAATCCAGAAAAGTTGTGGTTTCAAGTCCCATACTAAACACAAGTGCACAAATCTATCTTTATGTTGCACTGTATACTGAGGGAGGGCAGCATTTTCAGAATTGCCAACTGTTGGGTAGGGTGTAAGCGCCCCTCAGTTGATGTTAAAAGTCTCATGGTATAGATCAAGCAAAGGAGTTCTCCTCGTGTCCTGACCAACATTTATCTCTCAATCATTCCCAAAACAGATTATATGGTCATTACCACAGTGCTATGCAGTAACAGGCTGCTGCATTTCCTACGACTACACCTCAAAATGACTTCGTTAACTGCAGAGCTCTTGTGATATCTAGTTGTTGTGAAATGTGCTAGAAAAATACTTCCTTTATATTTTTTTTTTCAAACTATACACCCAAAGATTCAAATACCAAGATAGGTACAATATGATTTGAAGGGGTTATCAATCTCACAAGTTGGTCACAGTTGTTCACTGCAAGTATAATAGTGATGTGGATGAGTTAAGTTATTGAATAAAGCCAATTAAACTGACAGAAGAAAAATTCAATTTTTAAACATTTCTTTCATGGGATGTGGGTGTCACCTTTGGTGGTGCATCTCTAATTGTCCTTTAGCCGACTGAGTTGCTCGGCCACTTCAGAGGGCAATTGAGAGGCAGTTGCAGTTATGGAGTCACATGCATGACAGACTGGATAAGGATAGCAGATTTCATTCTCTGAAAGGCTTTAACTGAAATTAAATTCTTCCACTGCAAAGGTGGGATTTGAAATAGACCCTCGGAACATTGGCTTGGGAACTCTGGATTATTAATGATATTCCTACTACATCATCACCTTCTCTTCTCCCTCCTATACAATTGAACTACTGTTAATGCATAATTCTGTAAGTCTCACCATAAGCTTCAGAATTCCCAATTGATTCACTCAGAAGTTGAAGAAATTTCCTCAACTATATGTGCCAATTAAGTTTGACTCCTGTCCATGTTAAATTTTTTGTTGAAGTAGTGGTTTGAGACCCAGTCTGCTGCTTTGCTCATTCAAAGGGAAGCAGCTGCAAATGTTTTCAGTGCAAAATCAACAGACTGATGCAGATTACAAGATAAATATCCCTTCTCTTTCACCCATCCTTGCTCTTTTTCTTTTATCCCCCCCTTCAGCCCTACACGTTGAGTCTGGAGACGTTAAATCTTGGCCATAATGCTATTGGCAATGAAGGTGTGCACAAACTCAAAGATGGACTGATTGCAAATCGATCGGTTCTGCGCTTGGGATTGGCATCTACAAAACTCACCTGTGAAGGTAAGAGCCAAACACATGACTCACGACTCACATCCAAGTGTGCATCTTGCTGCGTCCTGTAGCTTTTAGACTAGTTTTCTGAGCTTCTGTGTTTAGATTTATTCTTTAGAAGTCCTTTGTTAATAAATTTTTCTCAAAACTAACTGTTATTAAAAGGACTGTCCAAACAGGAGGATTTTTCTTTTCAACCCTGGCTACATGAGCTGAACTCCATCACAGGTTAGCCGGGTAGGCTACCATTGTCTCATGATGCCTGTGTTATCAGTGGGGTGGTTGTGGGGGTAAGACTCAGCTTGCCCACATGTGATTGTTAACCTGTGACCCAAACCTAAAGCTATCTCTGAACCAGAGCCAGTGCTGGAAAATGTCCCACAAAAGATAGGACTGGACGCAAATGTGATGTGCTCCACAGTCAAATAGCTGAGTGGCACTCATGGTCAACAAGAACTACTACAGATTCAGAACCTCAGGAGCAGATTGTTCCTTTGCAGAAAGGAAAGAGTTGTCAAAGTTTTGTAATTCACCCAAGGTGATGATCATCATGTATCATCTTGCCAGTTCTTTCTGCTTCACTGAAAAACTGATTTTTCTTGAATGAGTAATTCCAGGGTATTGTGTCCCTTCCAGCATGTTGTTTGGTGTTTGTTATTCATGTACATGTATAAGAGATGGTGCATGCTGACATCAGATCATTTGAAGGGTGGGAGAAAAGTCAGAAAAGACTATTTCTGTTTTCTCTGCAGTGAATTCTGCTCGAGTTGTACCCATACAGGATGAGGGTAAAATTAAAGTGAGGTGCCCTTTTAGGTATGCTAAATGAACATGTCTGGACTTTTTCTGATGTGGGATGTGAGTGATGTTGGAGTTGTCAGCCTGTGTTGTCCTTCTGTAAAAGTCATTGAACTGAGTAGTTTGCTAAGCCATTTCCGAGAGCAGTTAAGTGTCAACTGCATTGCAGTGTCTGTGAACATAGGGCAGACTGGGTAAGGATGGCAGATTTCCATCGGTGCACTAAATGGATTTCATGACAGTCGATAATAGTATTATTCGTGTTACCGTAGTAATACTAGTATTACCGTAGATGATCACCATTGCTGAGACTTTTAGATTCCAAATTTTATTAATTGAATTCAAGTCGCACTGGCAGGATTTGAGCCCACATCTCCAGAGCATCTGTGTGACCCTTTGGATTGTTTTTATAGTGACGACACCGCTATTACATCCCATCCCAGGTGCACATTTAAATAAGGTCGATCAATACGCTCAGAACTAATTTATGCAATAGTTAGTACCTTCAAGAGTAGGAAGGGGTTGAACAAAATTGCATGTTTTCCATAAAATTTTGTAAGCTTGTTTAAATTGTTTAATCCCTGGCCCACTATATACCTTGGAATTTATCCAACATGTAAGCGAGACCTTTACAGCACAACAATAACTATCCTTCCCAAGTTAGTTGCTTGGCTATTTTCCATACTAAAGATTTAATCATCAGGTTTCTGGTACATTATTTACAGTTGTGAACATGAACCGTTTATAACTCTGTGTTAGTTGTGGTGAATGGTAAATGGAGTTATAATGCTGTGTTTTTATTTTGTTCTCACCAGGCGCCGTGGCCGTGGCAGAATTCATTGCTGACAGTCCCCGCCTCCTCCGCCTGGATCTGCGTGAAAATGAGATCAAGACTGGTGGACTTATGGCTCTCTCACTAGCCCTTAAAGTGAACCATTCCCTCCTAAGGCTTGACCTGGACAGGGAACCCAAAAAAGAAACAGTTAGTAATCACTGTCTTCCTTGTTTTGAAATGGAATACTCTTTGCATTAGTAGCTACAAGAGCAAGTTAGAAGCTAGAAATTCCATAGCAAGTAATTTATTTCCTGTCTCCTAGTGCCTGCCCACCATCTAGAAAGCATATGTCAGGAATGAGATAGAAAACTACACATGCCTGGATGAGTGCAACTCCAACAACATTTGAGAAGCTCAGCACCATCCAAGACAAAGCAGCCAGCTTGATTGACATCTCATCCACCTTCAACATTCACTCCCTTCACCACATTCACGCAGTGGTAATGATGTTTACCGTCCACAAGTTGCACTCAGCAAAGCGTTTTGACAGCACCTTCCAAATCTGCAACCCTTAACTTCTAGAACACTCCACCTACAAATTCTTCTCCCAGCCACACATTATCCCTGACTTGGAATTATGCTGCCATTTCTTCACTGCCATTGGGTCAAAATCCTGCACCTTCCTTCCTATCTACACCACACAGACTGCAGCAGTCCATTTTCTTAAAGGATGTTTAGGGATGACCAATAAATGTTCACATTTAGACAGCAATGCTCATATCCCATGAACAAATATAAAAATAGAAAATTTTAGTTTTAACTTCTAGGTATCCACTCCCCTTCTCTCCTTTTCCATTTTAAAGAGTTCTTAAATACAAACACACAAGCAAGTTATTTTCACTTTGCTGCTCATCATCTGAGTTGCCTAGTGATCAGTGCAGGATGCAGTGAGTAGAAAGGTAAAATCTAATAGAAATGCCCAATCCACCATGGATTGGAGCAGGCTTGATGGTAAAGGTTGTCTCTTTCTGCTCTTTAAAGTTTACATATAGAAGGTAAAATTACATATACAATTCTGGTTTAAGGCCTAATCTTTCTATCCCTCTGAAAGGGTATTTACATGTAAGCCATTCTTCTTAATTAAGCTGTGATTTTTTTTTTAAAGCCTTCCCATGCTGTTTTAGTAAAATTATTCGCACTTCTGATTTTTAATTTCTACCAAAAGTGATTGCTATTTCACAAAAGCTAATTCTGGCTCTTTACCGTTTTGAAGCTTGATATGATGGAATGTTATCACCTGCGATAGTTGACTCAGCCTCTTGTGAGAGAGACACTATATTCTGTCTGCCTAAAGTGCCTGTGATTTAGAATTCACCAAATCCAGTTTTTCAGTGCTGTGATTTTAAAATTCTCGTTCTTGTGTTTAAATGATTCCATGGTCCCTCCCTGTTTCTATTCTCACTCTGCTCTCCAACCCGTAACGATTTGTGCATTCCCCTGATCCTGGCCTCTTGTGCACCCTGATTCAGTTGCTCCACCACTAGAGACCAGCTCTCTGAGCCCTAAACTCTGACAATCTCTCCCTAGAAAACACACCATCTCTCCCCCCCTCTTTCCCTCCCCCCCTCTTTCCCTCCCCCCTCTTTCCCTCCCCCCCTCTTTCCCTCCCCCCCTCTTTCCCTCCCCCCCTCTTTCCCTCCCCCCCTCTTTCCCTCCCCCCCTCTTTCCCTCCCCCCCCTTTCCCTCCCCCCCTCTTTCCCTCCCCCCTCTTTCCCTCCCCCCCTCTTTCCTCCCCCCCCTTCCCTTCCCCCCCCTTTCCCCCACCCCCCTTGCTCCCGCTGTCTCTGCCTTGCCTAATATCTACTCGTAGTTCAATGTCTAGTTTTGTTTTATTGACCCTTGTCTGAAGCAACTTAAGGCACTTTATTGTGTTAGCATTGCTATATAAATGAAAGTTGATCC